>NW_025336347.1:6922144-7369644 GCF_004798865.1 Varanus komodoensis
CCCCCCCACCCCAACCAGCACGATCGCGGCCATCTCCCCCCCACCCCAACCAGCACGATCGCGGCCATCTCTCCCTCCCCCAGCACGCCCCATTCGCGCCCATCTCTCTCCCTCAGCATGCTCCGTTTGCGCCCGTCTCTCCCTCTCCCAGTGCATCCACAATCATGCCCGTCTCTCCCCACTCCCAGCGCGCCAGGATGACGGTGCGATCTCGGTCCTGCTTTGTGGGCGGGGAGATGGCCCCGATCTTTGCTGTTGTCACTTTGCTTCACATTTTCCTGATTAAAAAAAATGGTTACAGAACGGATTAACATTATTAACCCCCATTTACCTTATGGGGAAATTTAACTTGGCTCACTACCAATTTGGGTCACGACCAGAGTCCTGGAATGGATTAAGTTCATGAGCCAAGGTACCGCTGTACATGGGACTGCACTGGTCACTCTTTTAGCCCCATGGAGCGCTACAGAGCAGATTGCGACCCGATATTTTTTCAGGTTACCCTGAAAAGATGGCCAACACAGCACAGCCTGCAGTTCTCCACAACAGGGCACTTGTGCTGTTGCATCCATTTCCTTGATGAGCGTAGGGGTCATTCCATTTTGCTGAGTTGATTATAGCTGTACTTTTCAAAATTGCTTTAAAGAAAATAAAACATTAGCCTACAGGGGCAGGCCAAGTGGGAGTCATCCAGCCCATTTGTGTGCTCCAGCTCATAGCCTTCAAAATCTGTTAGAAAATCATTTTGCAGATGTCCATATCCATTGATTTTTTAGGATTGTTCCTTTTTTAAAAAAATGGATGGTTCCAATGCAGTGTACACACTGAATACAAATTATCCACCACTTATCAATTTTACCTTTTTCCTTCTCAAAGAACAGAACGGGAAACTGTCGAGTGATGCTGCAAATCTTCACACCCCGAGACTGAGCCTCAAGATCCGTGCCTTCTTTGGCAGTTCTGTGACTGTAGCTGCCATGTGGGAAGCAACACGGGAAGCGAGTAATGTGCATTTTGTAACTTGTGCCCAGCCTTACCTACCTCAGTCATCCATGCAATATCCCTTACGCTCTCAGAGAACAGTCTTAGCAACTGCCTTTGGGGGGTTGCTTAGGAGACTGAACTGGAATGAGAGGATCAGCAAAAAGGCAAGGTCCTGCATTTGCTTTCTGCTAGTGTAAAGATACGACCCATTTGTTTGAATATTGCTATCCTGCCATGCTCACTCAAGATGTCAGTATGGCTCACAGCAATAGTTAAGCACATTACAACCACACATGTACTCAGAAAAACATAGATTAAAAAGGACCAGAAAATGTCAATGAAGATCTGCTTGGAAGTATACATGCACCTTGTCTGCAGCTATTTCTTCTATATCTCACCTTGTGCCAAAAGATGGTGCTCAGAGCAACTAAGGCTAATAGCCAGATTTAAAACATCTTAATTATAGCATAGCATAAAAACAAATCCATTAAAATGCAATTAAAGCATAACAGTAACAACAAACAAACAAAGCCCTTCAGCAGCCAGCCTGCCTCTGTTGTTGGCAGAAGGGCAGCAGAGAAGGGGCCAACGGAGCTTCCCCGGCAGGGAGCTCCACAGCCTGGAACGAGGACCAGGAGAGGCCTTTTCAGCATGACATCGTTGCCCTCCCATGCCCTAGAGGTATCCCGGACCACAGCCACTTCTGGCTTTAAGCAACTAAGCCCATCCTTCCGATTGTATCCAGAAACTAACAGGAGCCAATGCAGTCCTTCTCCTGTGCTCCACTTGGTTAATTCCTGTCGTCAGACAGGCTGCTATATTTTAAACCATTAAATGAAGGGTTGGTCCTCAATGGGAGGTCAAGGAATGCCCAAAAACAGCACACCTGCTCTTTCAGGAGGAGGGCAAATCGAACCATTATTTCTCACTGGGAAAACCTTCATTTTGCCTGCTTTAAGTTTTAGTTCTTTCATCTTCATCCGGTCCCTTACCAGTTCCAGGCACTCATTAAAATATTGAGATCAGTGAGAGATCACAGCAACCTGCTCATTTCCTATGAATGCAGAGCAGCTTATGGCAATCTCCTCCTGCTGTCCTCCATCTTATCCCCACCACCACAGCCCTGGGAGGGAGGCTGGACTCAGAGTCTGTGGCTGGCCCAAAAGCACTCAGTTGGCTCCCTGGCCAAGAGGGGACTTGAACCCCTGTTGCCTGAGTCCCAGGCCTGGGCTCTTAACCACTACACCACATGGGCTCTTCTTCCATTTTTCTTCCACTTTCCATTTTTTAAATTACTGTTGTAACATATGACAAAACCCCTTCTACTCTGATGTGAAGTTCCTGAGGAAACTCGTGCGGCCTTCACCTTAGCAGAGGGAAAACCGTTGTGCAACGCTATTGCTGAGGTTTGACAGAAGAGGAATAGACTGTCACATTTGCTTTCAATGAATAACATCAGAGGTTTTTTTTTTTATAAGATTCATAAAAAAAGGGCTTAATTCAAAATTTATGAGTATCTTGAAGAGAGATGAAAGGTATGGGAAAAGACATCTTGCCAATCAATCTTTCTGTCAAGAGCAAGGACCTAAAAAGAAAAGAGGTTCTTCTGCTATGTATGGTTTACTAGATACAGAGGATGAATGGCCTTGCAGTTTTAATCAAAACATGCTTGCCAGAGCACTGTTTGTTTCACTTTATTTTGGTTTTGTTGCTGCAAAACACAAAAGGCTTTGCTCAGTCAAAAGTGTACTTGCAGCGCTGCATGTCAGACATCAAGCATGCCCAGTGTGCAGAATCGCTTGATCCAAACTATGCGGGGGGAGGAGGGAATGCAGCGCTACTAAAGCTGGGCATTTGTGTTCAAAGCCGGCTATCCTGCAATTTTGAAAGAGTGGCAAACCTTTGAAGGTGATGAGGGAGAGAACCAGCTTGTTCACCTTCACCGTACAGATGTTTTTGTTTACATCACAGTGCTTAAAAGGAAGGACAGAAGATTTGTAGGCTCAGATACTTAACCCCTTATGACCTTCAACGTGAACAGTGTGATCTATTCTATATACATGCCATTCGACTAATCTTTCAATAAATCCATCCCTAAAGTTTAGAAGTGACATCAAGGCAAGGAATATCCATAATTATTAGATCATCCTTTTTAAAAGCAACCCTTCATCAGTAGACGTGTGTAAAAGCAGCACATAGATCATTTCCCAGATGTTGTTTACTTGATCTGAGATAATGATGGCACAGATATAGATATAGGAAGAATATATATATTTTCTTCATATATATGAAGATAATTCAAAATGTTCCCATCCACCTTTTGGAGTGCCTTCCTTTTCCAAATTATTGCCCAAAGTTGTGAGAAACACCATCACCAACTGCATATCCAGTTATAACAACTGATGTTGGAAATAAGTATTGGTGAAAATAATTTCCGGCTTTTAAATCTGTGTGTCAGTGTTTGACTTTCAAATTTATAAATCCATCTTCTGATTTGGATGTCCTGTTCTGTACTAGGCTGCATTTAATTATTTAAAGAGTTTACTTAGTCAGTTAAACATGCTTTGATGGACTGGAAAAGTACACCCAATTAATCAGGTGGTAGATTTTTCAAAAAAGTTAATTATTTTTATCTTTAGTCCTTAAGTCTTTATACATAAAAATGGTAGGTGGCAGGTGTCATCTGAGAACAAGCACTCATTTCCGCCCCTCCCACAAAAGCGAATCTCTCTTCAAAACGAAGCGAGCCGCAACACATGCATGGATGGCCTAAAAACAAGACATGCTTTTTTTATTCCAGAGTATTTTCTTTGTGAGAAAATGCATGCAGAATAGAATAGATTTGCAGCTAAAATTAATCAGCTAATTATTAATAGGCTACATTTTCTGAAACCAGGGGCCTTATATGTAGGGATAAATCCACCGCATGTGCATGCATGTGTATCGCCTCCCCGCTCTCTGCCAGCTTTTCATTTCATCTGTTTTATTTAGTGCCATTTGTTTCTTCCCCTACCAGGCTACCTGCACCTCTCGAAAGGATCCTGTTGAGAATGAGCAGAGCCTCAGGAAAGGCCCAGGCTGTGAGGGAGAAGTGCAATAAGAAGTGGGGATTGAGGAACAACCACCTTTCTGAGGTTTGCCTCACCCCCTGTAGTTTGTTTATTATTTATTTATTCATTTATTTATTTAGAAAACTTATATGCCTCCCCATTCGCATAAGCCTCGGGGCGGCTTCCAATCCATAAATAAATACAATCTGTACAAATACGTAAAATACTGGAGACATCCTGGCAAAAAAATTTAAAATCAATAAATAAAATTAACAATTAAAATAACATTTAAATAAAAAGGTCTTGGCCTGGCACCAAAAAGCAAATAATGATGGCGCCAGGCGGACCTCTCTGGGGAATGCATTCCATAAGTTGGGTGTCACCGCAAAGAAAGCCCTCCTTCGGGTACTCACCCTCCTAATATCTTTCACGGAGGGCTCCCAGATTCGGCATCCTGGGCCTTTCCTTATGAATCTGCCCAGTCACTGAAGACATTGGAAGACGCATTCCGAGGACAAGACAAGGACGAGAAGCCTGTTCAGAGGGAAGGTGGCTGCTGTGGTTGTTGATGATGACGACTTCATGCCTATGCCACCCAATAACTACCTCCTTGGGCAGTCTACAAATCTTCATAAAAATATAATGTTTCTGTTTTTCAAAAGGTGCATTTTTCTAATAAACATTTTGGCAAATAAAATGAGTGAGTTTTGACTCAAAAATGTTTTTGCGTCCATTTTTAGGATTGTGAACAAGGCAAGTTGTGATCTTTAACAAACTGAAATGAAATCCTCATTTAACCTCAGAGTGGGGAGATCGCTTAGGGTTCTTGATCCCTCTCTGCAGCTTTCTAACCGGCCATAGCAGGCAGGTGGCAATGTGACTTTGTTTATGCTGACTGCTAAATGATCAGCCATAGCTTTTCAGGGATAGCGTGACTTTCTCTTTGGTACTTGGATTATTTAGTCATCATTCACTCTCAGCAAACTTGTTTACATATACAGATGTTTATACATGTTCTACTTAACAAAGAAAAAATCCAAGGCCATATTTAGCTGAGTTTCATAAGTGTAGAAAAGCTGGAGATGGGGAATATACAAGGTGGCTACATGTCAGGATCTGGGCAGCTCCAGGGCTCCATCTGCTGGCCAAGCATCAGAATATTTATTTATTTATGACATTGGTATACCCCCATAGCCCATAGGGCTTTCTGGGTGGTTTACAGAATAAAGGCATACAATAAGAATAAAACACCACAATAATAAAATCAATTAAAACCATTACACAACAATTGAGAACTCCAGGTGATTAAAGTTAGTCCACGGCATAAAATAGTACAAATAAAAGCAATATTAAACTTCATCTATCTATTAAAATATTTGGCACTAGGGTCACATCCTTGGGGAACATGTTCAGAAAGGTACCGTGCACATTCAGATACCCCAAGCCATTTAGGGCTTCATACGTTAGTGTCCTTCATACGTTAGTGTCCGCACTGGTACATAGCTGGTGTAGCGGATAAAGGATTGGAGTAATATGGACTTGTGCAGCCCTGTTCTGACCCAACTTAAGTACCAGGACCATGGGAGTTGCAGGATCAGTCCCAGACCCCGCTGCATCTCTCAGAGCCTTGTTGCGCACCACCTGGGAGCCCTGGAGAAAGAGCTATATAAGAGCAGGGCGTTGCCTTCAGAAGCTGCCTCGGCAACACACGTTTCCTGAGCACTGCACTCTGGCCCTGCCAAACCTGCCCTAAAGCATCTGCTATTTGCTGTGTTGCTTACTCTGTGTTTGACCTCTTATGGGACTTCTGGGACTCAGTACTGCTTGGGCCCTGTTTTCTGGTCCTGCTGCTTCTGCCTTGTCTTCTGCCATCAGCTCCTAGACCCTGGCAACACTATGTACTCATTCTATTTGAATTTTGCTCTGATCTTTAAGAGCCAGCGCCCATGGCCCCATGAAAGCTCCCATATTCCACCTGGGCTGGCTGACTGGTGCAGCCACAGTATGTTCTCTATAGTTCCTACAGGAGCAAGGTGGAAATGAAATACATTCCACTGGTTTCCATTGTAGCAGAGGGTGCAATCCTATGTATGTTTCGACAGACTAAATTCCTACAATTCTCAGCGTGATCTCTTTGGTCTAAACACTCACAGGAGTTCACTCAGTTTGCTTTCCTGAGGTATTTTCCTTATTGTTTGAAGAAAGTAAGGGTGACATTATTACAGTTCTTATTGTTACTGCTGTTAGTAGTTTTTTCAAAGATTTGCAAGTTATTTCAAAACCTCTCAGAGCAGCAGGGAAATATTTTCAGTTTAACTGAACATCCCAGAATGATGTGCAGATTAACTCCAATTTCTAATGTGGAAACATATTTCATAGTGAAGCTTCTATTGATTTTTGTCAGCTAATATGTTGTTATGTGCCAAGTTATATTTTCCAGGCTTGCGGAAATCTAACCAGAAAGATAATGATTTCCTAACTGCTCTGATTGTTTCTAGTTTGAATCAGAAATCCAAGTTGTTTAAAGAGCTTGGCTGATATTATACCAATTTTGCAAATAGCATTCAAATAAATCAGTATTAGAGTCCACCAAACTTTCCCCTAGAAGCTAATGATGGATATTCTTTTGCTGCTACAATACATTTAGAAGTCTCCACTATCATTGCACAGTTATTAATAAAGATTATTTTCTTTTCTTTATAGACATATTTATGGATTATATCTTGCTCAGGACCCAGAGCCAGCTGGTAGGTAAACTGCGTTGATATCATACCAATGCAAATGTTTAGAAAAGCATGAAACTGGAGAAAGCAGATTATGAAACAGACATGCTGCAAAAGGCTTACCACATGGAAACTGGTCCTCTCTATGTTGGCACTTGAATCTTTTGGAAAAACAGATTTAGCCATTTATCTTTATTTCTGCACCTGCTGTTAACCACATTGGGTCACACATCTTTTTAGCAGTTCTCTAACTGTTGGAGGTATAATTTATTTGTTCATTTATTTATTAGAATTATATCACACTTTTTCCTGTTAAAGAGCTCAAAGCAGCTTACTCCTCCTGCTGCTATCAATCTTATCCCCACAACAACAACCCAGTGAGGTGGGTTGGGCTGAGAGTCTGCGACTGCATCCCAATCATGCTCTCTTAACCACTATACAACACTGGCTTTGAGATGTGACCTCAGAGGCAGCTAATGTGGTCCTTTCTGTACTGGCTGCAAGGATGGGATCCTCACCTTCAGAGTCCCAACTCTAGAGATCCCAGGACATCAGATCTGATACTCTGAATAACCCTATGGGCTCCCAGACGATGTAAGGAGGCCACGGGATTATGCCCTTTATGAGCTTATGGAGGGAGCAAAGCCAAAGTGGAAGAATGACTAAGTGGCTTCCAATAGGATCCTAAAACTTTAGGGTTAGGGCCTACAACAGGGTGTAGTGTGGTGGTGTACATTTAGGTTTGTTATTAACTTTGTTTTTAGTATTGTTTTACTGTGCATCCTGGTTTTACAATTTGTTGCATGCTGCTCTGTTTATAAAAGGTGCTTGTGCATCTTTTAAATAAATACATAAATAAGAGGACAATGCTAACATGCCATATTGCCATACATCTGTTTATGTCCCACTGATGCTACTGTCGGGTGACTACTTAAAAAAACAGATAAAATATTGGGGAACGGTGAACTAGCCACATGATTGGCATCATTTTTGGTAGGAACCCAAGATTCTAATCTATTTGGGAGCAGTAATTTATCAATCATTTATGTGAAATTGCTATTATCTACTCAAATAAGATGACTATAATTATAAGTAAATAAAGAATGCTAACATTATGAAATGGGCAAGAAAGTGCAACTTAATCAATTTGAATATCAAACCGACCAGAAAAAATATGAGAATTCAGGGAAGATGCTTTGTAATGGATAGGGAAAAAAGTTTACTGGGTCCTATAATCGAAGGCTTGTTCACACAGTAGCTTCTGTCATCTAGTTTTTTGGTCAAACTAGAACTATAGGCAGGGTCATCATTAAAGGTTAGCATCCTTGGGTACCTGCTGAGGGTCCATACCCAACAGACTATCCCCTGGGGAAAGTCTCTAGACCTGCTCCCTCTTCTTCACTGCAGTGTTCACTGACTGGCACTTTGCTCTAGCACTGATAACAGCGGTGGTTCGAAGGAACAGGATATGTTCTTGTCGATATGCTCGTTGGCTTTCTGCCTGGCATTGGTAGCAATGAGAAGAAAGAGGAGCAGCGACCAAGGAGAACATCTTAGAGAGGGCCCTGGAGAACCTGGAACTGGCACTGATTATAGGAGATTTCTGAAGGAGATGATATGATTTGGTGAAAAATGTGCTACCATCACACTTTAGGTATGTTGAACCACAGCATGGCCCGTGCTTACCCTTCCCTTTTTTTTCAGATCACCATCTGCCATTCTGTATATATGGGAGGAAAGTATATCATCTAAGGTTATACATTTCTTCTGGGAACTACCAACTCACTAACAACATCATTATGCATAGGTTCCTAAATTATCCTCAACGCTAGTTCCAGGAAAGAAAATGGCTGAGCTGTGATCTCCCAGGAAATAGAATGAGTCATCTCCTATTTGGAGTCATATCCTATTTAAATAACATTTAAAAATAAATCTTAAGACACTAAACTAAAACCAAAACCAAACCAAAACAGTCTATATATTACAAAGGTTATCTGTTGTAATTAATAGACATGAAATTTCAACACCTATGTATTACATGTGTATAAGAAAATATACTACTGTCAGTAGAAATAGTTATGCTGAGTTTTAATGAAGGCAAGTCATTTACCTGTGTATAGGAGGCACCTAATACCTGTTCAAAAGTGAAGAGAGTCAATATCCTCAGTCCATTGCTTTATTGACAGTGGCCCTTTATCTTTCCAATGTTGTGATATCAGTCATTTAGTGATCACAAGGTCATGGAAAATCTATTTACATTTGCATTCAATTCCAAGAAATGGGTAAATAATTGAATAGAATAGTAATAAGTACATCTGTAACTATTAAAAGAGTTTTTCAATACAAGATTTAGCCATATTATAACCTCTTCCCAAAAGAGGGGTAGGTGTTGAGCATTGCCAAAACATAGGAATGAAAGAAGCGTTAATGTATCATACCTCCAAATGTTACCTCACTTAGTCCTTTACTGAGAAGGCATTGTGGCATCCAGTATACATGGAAAGGAAGCTTTTGCTGGATAAGATGCTGAAGCAGATGCCTATGCAGCATTTCACTGGTTAATCTAAATGGGGCAATCTAATTTTTATTTCACTCTTGTTCAAGTCCCACATTTGTTCACTGCCAATAAGTATTTATATAACCACATTGTAGACTGGTATGTCTCCTCAGCTATGACAAATAATTCTAAAAGAAGAAGCAAGAGCTTCAGTTCTGAACATAGATTTGAAGACGTGTTTCATTGGAAGTGTTTCATTAACACTCAGGGATTGCAGACACATCCTAATTGACACAATGAGTGGAAATTACAGAAAGTTGTCCTCAACTCCTGCTATATATCCTATATCCTATATATAAACAACTGCTTAAGGATCCAGACCACCATAGGAATATTTTGTTGCCTATTTTTAATTTTGGGTTCCACAGAAATCTCAGATGCAGATATTTGGCATAATAGATCAAACTTCAATTGAGAAGCTGTCACATGCTATAACTATATTACTGTTGCAATGGCAGGATATATGCTTTCTGTTTATGTATCAAGAACCAAGGGCAATCCATTTGAAGAGAGATTCCAGACACGAGGACTCCAAAACTACCCTACAGTGAATCTAATCTGGGCAGAAAAAGACCAATATTTAGTGCAAATCATGGGAAAGCCCAATGATACAGAAAAAATCAAGGAAACCAAATCTACCCTCTTGAATTAAAAGATGGATTATTTTCAAACATTTCTGGCAGAATGGAGTCCTGCAGAAAAGGACAAAGTGAAGCATAGCAGTTGTCCTGATCCGGTTTCTTCCCCCTCCCACTACTTTTCCTTCTCCAGAAGACTCTGATGAATCCTTAGAAGTCCTTAGAAGGACTTAGAAGGACTAAGAAATCCTTAGAAGGACTTAGAAGTCCTTTATTTGAGCTTCACAGGTCACAAAGACCATAACTTTCACTGTGGGAGAAGTACCTGCCCATGTGAAAAATAGAATCCAAACTGAAATATCCCCTCCTTCTGGCCCTTTCAGAAAGATTCTGATTCCACTCATGGGGTGGCTCTGCTATTGAGGGAAAGATAGTGAGAAGTCAGACACTTTTTAACTCACCTGCCCACTTCACCTGCCATCTCCTTACAGGGTGAAGGAATTGCTCCTCAGCTTCCACCCCACACTGTTCTGAAATGTCTTCCTCCTCTTCCAAAGTGGGTGGGCTCTCATGCTCTATTTGAGTATCTTCACTCTGTAACCTTGAAACTGCAAGGCCATCTGCCCACCTTTGCTTCCTCCTTGGAATCTGAAGAATCCATCTGGGGAGACAGAGACTTGAGAGAACTGGGTTCCCTCGCAACATCATCTACCTCTTCTCAGAGCCTGGAAAGATGCCACAGTAGTCGCATTGTGTCTTTGAAGACCCCGCAGGAGGATGACCTGCAGTGACTGAAAAGGTTGGCCCCATTTGTCCTGTATTCAAGCGAGCCTGACAATTGGAGGTTAGGCAAACAATTACTGGTGGACATTGCAACTTTTATTATGTCATTCTTACCTCTCAAATGGAATTTCTTTTGCAAGTTAAGTTTGCATATATTGTCCCCAAAGCCAGTCCACCAGCAAGTAGAGTGAAGTGGTCACCTTGGACACCAGGGTGGTGTGCAGGGCGCATGTTGCTCTTTTGAAGAATGGTGCTCTATTGTCTAGGCAACCTGCTGTGAACTTCCAAGGTAGCCTGCTGAAGTGAAGTAGAAGATGCTGTTCCATCACCAGATTCAGCCACAGGTTCGGCTGGCCTGGTAGCCTGGAGGATGCAATTCCTTCCCCTGCACCCACCCAAATATTGGGTGAAATATTGTATATGTATTTGTATAGATGGGGAAGAAATGGAGGTAGGGACAGATTTTATTTTCCAGGGCTCCAAGATCATTGCAGACAGGGACTGCAGCCAAGACACTTGCTCCTTGGGAGGAAAGCTATGGCAAATCTAGACAGCATACTAAAAAGCAGAGACATTACCCTGCCAACAAAAGTGCGTATAGTCAAGGCTATGGTTTTCCCAATTGCAGTGTATGGCTGTGAAAGCTGGACCATAAGGAAAGCTGAGCGCCGAAGAATTGAGGCCTTTGAATGGTGGTGCTGGAGGAGACTCCTGCGAGTCCCTTGGACTGCAAGGCAATCAAACCGGTCAGTCCTAGAGGAGATTAACCCTGACTGTTCTTTATAAGGCAGGATACTGAAGATGAAACTCAAATACTTTGGCCTCATCATCATCATCATCATCATCATTATTATTATTATTATTATTATTATTATTATTATTATAACATTTCTATGCTGCCCCTTGCCGAAACCTCAGGGTGGCTTACAACACAATAAAATACATTGAAATACAATAGAACATAATAAATTACCATTAAATACAAAATTACAAAAAATACACTGAGTTACAAATATAAAATTAAAATTATCAGTATAAAATAAGTAAATAAATAATATAGGAGGAGAAAAGAGAAGGAAGAAGAAGTTGCCCTGGCCAGATCATATGTTTTAACAATTAAAATGATGTTGAAATAAAAAGGTCTTTACCTGGCGCCGAAAAACCAGTAACGACGGTGCCAGGCGGACCTCTTTGGGGAGTGAATTCCATAGGTTGGGCGCCACCGCAGAGAAAGCCCTCCTCCGAGTACTTACTCTCCTAATTTCTTTCATGGAGGGTTCCCGGAGAAGGGACTCTCCCGCAGATCTCAAAGGGCAGTCGGGCATATACGGACGTAAGCGCTCGTTCAGGTAGCCAGGACCCAAGCCGTTTAGGGCTTTATAGGTCATAATCAACACCTTGAATTGGGCCCGGGCTTCAATGGGAAGCCAGTGAAGCTGACGGAGGACTGGAGTCATGTGAGCATAACGCCCCGTCCCCGTCAGCAACCTGGCAGCTCTATTTTGCACCAATTGCAAAATATTTTGCACCAATTCCTTCTAATGAGAAGGAAGGACTCCCTGGAGAAGAGCCTAATGCTGGGAACAATAGATGGCAAAAGAAGAAGGGGACAGCAGAGGATGAGGTGGCTAGATGGAGTCACTGAAGTAGTCGGAGTGAGCTTAGGTGGACTCCAGGGGATGGTGGAGGACAGGAAGACCTGGAGGAATGTTGTCCATGGGATCGCGATGGGTGGGACGCGACTTTGCTAAACAACAACCACAGAAAATAGCATATGGCATAGAAATGCTGAAAGCATTTCCATATCAAAACATATATTCAGCATAACCACTTTGATAGAGCAGTGCTGTGCATATGTACTCAGAGTAAGCTGTATTGCATCTGATGAAGCTAACTTGACACACTGTCCTGAGACACTGTGAAGGGTGGGATAGAAAAGCTTATTTATTTAAATGAATGGATAAATAAATAAATAACTTCAGGGTATGTGTGTGCAAGATTGCAGCCCAGTTGTTTTTTCTTTCATACAATGATCTCACAGCTAATCCATGGTAAGACTGAAGATCCATGTGCTATGTGGCATTTGGGAACAGATGGCTTCCACAGTGATCCAAATATATTAATATAAAATAAAATTAATATGTATTAATTTAATACATATTCAAAGTAATATTTTAAAACTCTAAATCTATACCCCAAATTCTTTCATAAGCTTGGTTGCCATGAATATTCCACCAGTTACATGAAATATCAACAGGCGCTGAAAGTAAGCCACATAAATTTACTGTGATGAGAAACTATTTTATTGCTGAGATGGTGGTTTCAGAGGAAGGGCACTCAACAAAAGAGGAAGGAGCCAACAGATCTGATGCTGGGAATGCATATATAATTTTTACCTATGTGGCATTCATGAAGAAACAGTTTTCCATGCGCCTTTGAATTCTCTTGCTTTCTGTGTGTGCAACATTCTTCCCTTTAATACAAATTCCCATTGCACAATAGGTAGAGAGGAAAGATAAACATGAATCAAAAGGAGGTAGTAGGGAAGAAGAAAAGCGTTTTTTCTTCTGAATTCTAAGGCTGAATTCAAACGTTGAGAAGTAGCTCACTCCTTCTAATCAAGGTTCACTGAAGTTAAAAGCAGCACTGTGCTTGATGTCCTGGGATATCATCTGTCGCAGGGCTTGAAAGTCCTTGTAGGAGCCTCTCCTCCCTCTAATGAACAGCGCTTGCTAGTTTGTGACTCAAATGCACATTTTTTATTCCTTTGATGAATATTGGCATCACAGCCAGACCTTACAAATTGCTCTCTTTGTTTCGTTTTTTCACCTTTTATTCAAATGTCATTTTAATAGTTAATAGTTAATAGTTAATTTATTCATTTTATTCTTTGGCCAGGGCGACTTAATGTATACTGTTAATTTATATTATTTTATGGAAGTTTATTTATGGATGTGAGCTGCCCCGAGGCTTCGGCGAATGGGGCAACATAGAAGTCTCCTAAATAAATAAATAAATAAATACATAAATACATAAATAATAAATAAATAAATGTTCAGATTTATATCCTGCTTCATGCTTCACCCCTAAATATTTGTAACAGCAGGCAGAATTCATGTACAAAGAATCAAGCTTAAGTGTGGTCGAGATCACACCCTTTGTCCACATTTGAAAGCACCTACCAATCAACATCTGTTTTGATCATCAGAAATTTTCAGCGAAACCAGAGCCTATGAGTGGTCTTTTCAATGTATTTGCTTTTTCTGTGAGCAAGCAATTCTGTAAGCTTCCTTTACTGCTTACCTGCCTTTGTGCTGTTTTGGTGTTTGTAAATATAACACCTGCAAAAAAAAAAAATCCCTTTCAGTCTGCCAGTGGCAGATAATATGGAAATGATACAATTGCACTCAGGTTTCAGTGTACGTGGCTGATATTTTTAGCATGGGGATCTCAGATGGAGGGTTTCTTGACATTTGGGATGATGGAAGATAGTGTTCTATCTTATGTGATGCACATGAGGAGCCTTGGCCTCCCAGGGTATCCAGCTGTAAGTGCACATCATAGCTCTCCAAGCCTTTCATGCATTAGCTCTTGCCTGGGTTCAGGCAAGTTCATCTACTGAATATCCATTTAAAATAAATAGCAAAGTATATCGCTCTAATGCAAGGCATAATTAAAACATAGCCGCATCAATGAGAACTCATGGGGAAAGACTCATTAACGTGCGGCAGTAGCACAGAACTAAGAAACAAACCACACCCTACAGTTAAAACCTAGCTCAGCATGCAAACATTTGGGTGAACGGCCCAAAGCTTCCCTGAATAAGAAAGGCCTTTGCCTGCCAGTGGAAGGGCAATGAAGATGAAGTGAACATTGCTTCCCTTAGCAGAGCACTCCAGAGACTGGAAGCACCACCATATGGGCCTCTGATTGTGGTGGGATACCAGAGCTGGATTCAAGGCAGGCTTTTAATGGGAAATATGGTCTTTCAAATAGTTTTGCCCCAGTTCATGGAAGACATTGTTACCCTTTAAAATTTTGCCAAGGAAGCTGCTGGTAAAAAAAAAGGGGGGGGGGGAGTCACATGTTCCTTATAAGTGCCTCCCAAGGGTCTCAGATTCCTAGTACTTCAATTACATACCCTGAATGCAAGATTATTATTTGTATTTCTGGTTAATGTCTAAAGGTACACAGGCTGGTATGTTTGAGAGAACCAGTATCTATGAACATGGATAAGTTTTAACAGTACTTGGTGGACTCATATGCATTAACTCCACCTTAGCTCTTTTGTCTTTCAACCCATTCTACAGAATAATCTACACCATGTTCCAGACTGTGATTTATGTGTGCGTATAATACCCTTCACATGAAGTAGACAATGCCGCACTGCAAGTCCACCCATTGTTTTTGAACTGGAACTGGAAGTTCCATGTGGAATGTCTTTGTGTCTCCGACCAATAAATAGACAAGAATGCTACAAAGACAGGTTCCAAAATATAGTTTGGGTGATTGCTTTTGTACTACCAGAAAAGAGGATAAAAGGTAAAGGTAAAGGTTTCCCCTTGACATTAAGTCCAGTCATGCCTGACTCTAGGGGGCGGTGCTCATCTCCGTTTCCTAGCCAAGGGAGCCAGCGTTTGTCCACAGACAGTCTCCGTGGTCATGTGGCCGGCATGACTAAACACCGGAGTGCATGGAATGCTGTTACCTGCCCACCGAAGTGGTACCTATTTATCTACTTGCATGCTTTCGAACTGCAAGGTTGGCAGGAGCTGGGACAGGGCAACAGGAACCCACCCCATTGTGCAGATTCAAACCGATGACCTTTTGATCTACCAGCCCAGCAGCACAGCAGTTTAAACCACTGCGCCACCTGCAGTCCCTGAAAAGAGGATATGCATAGCCAAAAAAGCCCCGTCGTTTGCATAAAATGGACAATAAGACCAGGTGACCTTTGCCTATGTACTGAGCTGAGTGCGCTGTTCTGAGGCTCCTGGACTCCTTTCTTTTGGCTCTTGGGAAGGATCCAGTGGTGCTGCAGTGCTAGCATCAGCACTAGCTAGTGAATCTTGAAATTGGATTTGGATTGCAGAGACCATCAAAGAGAGGATATATTCAGGGAGCTGCCCTCTGACAATCCTTCATACATAGGACATCCTTCTGCAAAGGACACTTGGCCACCCTACAAAGATGCTAAGCACCTTCTTTCCCTTTGCTTCTCCTCCCTCCCTTCTCCCTTTGGTTCCAATAAGCCTAGGTCGCTTCTCATACATATTAAGGCACGTGACAAGATTTAGTTCAAATCCCTAGACTACTTTCTTAGCATCGCACAGACAGTCAGTCACAAAATGGAAAATGCATCTCTGTTTACCTTTCTCTTTCCTTATCCACAAAGTCATGCTCTTCCCTCCGTGATCATCTTGAAAAGGACGAAACTCAGCAGAGCTGTCACCAAGTATAATTGTTAGCCGGCTGTACAAGTCTCTCTAACAGAACTGCTTAAACATTTGATTTTGCTGATAGGATACATAATGCACAGTTATTATGAAAATGCTCTGTATGCCTGCAAAAATTTGGTGAATCATTTATGAAATGTATACATAAATAAAGCTGCTTTCTGATTTGTTACCTTATCTTGTCAGTAAAGGGAAGGGAGTAAACACTTTGATTGTCATTTCCTAAAACAACCTCAAAAATGAAATATTGAAATGAGCATAAATACAAAATAATGTTTGTAGTACTGCATATCTCACAAAGGCTGAAGGAAAACAGTAAATGTAGTTTTTTAAGTGAACTTGGCATGACAGTTGATCCATTATTAAACAGATGTTGAAGTTCAATTTATGAATTATTAAATTTGTGTTACATTTGCTTTCCAGGTTGTTTTATTTAAAACAAATGCACACACAGAATTCATTCACTATACTTGGAGCATGTCCTTCACTATTACTTTAAAAATGTTTCGCTTAAGAGGACTGAAATGAGTTTTAAAACTCTTCTCAGAAGCAGTATAAATGAGTAATGTATTTTTACACTTCTTAGAAACTTGCAACCCGTTACAGTCACAAACTTTTAACAAAACACATTCATACGAGGCTGCAGTAGAAAATTAGCATAACATTGGCCAGTCTGCTGCTTCCTACCCCATTCACACAGTTGTCCCCACTTGCTCTTTCAATGTTCAGCTGTGTTCAGAGCACTTACACTCAACTGGTACTCATTTCAGCAACACTTACACTCAGCTTAATTCATAAAGTATGTACTTTCTCTGCCGTGCATTTGCATGGACAGGGCCTAGGTTAGCCCTGTTGTACATACTGGCACCTCTGAGATGTTAGCTGAATAAAGAAACAGTGCCCAAGGACAGAGGACGGGGTCTGGGTATAGCAGAATGGCACAATTCTCCGCATCCATGCAGTTTGAAAATCTGAGGTGGGGGACAGCTCGATGTGGTGAATGAGAAGCATGCCAGAGAAGCTGACAGCGATGCCACCAGGAGGCCAGTCTCTCTCCATGGCCTGGTCTTTTTGCAGGGTCACCCCAAGTGGAATGGTCAAAGCTGAGGCACCAGACTGAGATGCATCCACCTTCTTCAGGAGTCAGGCTCACATCAGCAGAAGGCAACGCACAGCTCCAGTGGGGATGGGGGCAGAGAAACCTCTGAAGGGCAGCTACTGGGCAGCAGCAGTAGCTGAAGGTGACCCTGGCAGAGGAACTTTCACAGACAACAGCAGTGCAGCTCACACTGGTTAGTGCTGTGAAGAAGGTGGCAATGGTGAAACACTTCTAAATATTTCTTACCTTGATAAGCCTATGATGAAACAATCCAAACTGCAGCACAGGACATTTTGGGGAGTGCTCCTTCATAGGGCCATCATTAGTAGATGAGTTGAGAGCATGTTATAGGACAATGATAGAAAGCTGTGGAACTTCAGCCGCATAGAAGCCTGTAAGATGACATTTTTCTTTTGCTCAGTTGAACCTCAGCAGCAGGGAACAGGCCTACGATCCCGTTGCAAAAGCAGGGGAGCCTTACGGCATCTTCAAGACCAATGTGGTTCCTACAGCACAAGCTTTTGTGTACTAGAGTCCAGGTCTTTTCTTTTCAGTTCTTATATGGAGTTCTTTTCTAAGTCTATATACATATGGTCTGGGGAGAAGAGTATCTGTAAACAGTGAGGTCTGGGAAATGAAATGCAGAAAATACAGACACAAATGATTATTTCACTCACAGTGATTATACACAAAACCGCTGTTGAGTGAAGACACAGACGACCTGACAGGGAGGTAATTTATACATATAGTATAAATCCAGCCAACTCTTTTGTCCCAACCCAAGTCATAAGTGATAGTGATGAACCTCTTGATGAATTATAAAGACTCAACTGCTCATTGCAGTCTCCCTTTGCTTAGAAAAGGGCACTTTAATTTGCAGAATATCCTAGGAGATTGAAATATTTCCCCACTGTTCCTTTTTTTAAATACTCCCGTTTTCATGTCAGAATTCTGTCCATTTATACTTTTGCATGGGGATTGGCCTGTTTGTCCTATGTTGAATGGAACATGGCATTGCAGGCAGATGTTTCTCCCATTCTCCCAGTATGAGCACATCTTATTTCTCATTAACACATGCTTCCTTGTCATGAAATGGCAGGCTCCTTTTAAAAATAATTTTTATTCACATGAAATAAATATAACAGTGAAATTCCCACCCAAGAAGCAAGACCTTGAGATGACAGCATGAAGTGGATAAATTGTTTAGTTCCTATTTCAAAAGAGACTGAGCCATAATTGCTGCTGATCCATGCACCACATCATAAAACATAAAAAGCTGTGCTGAACCAGATCAAAGTCCTATCTAGTCCATCATGCTGTTCCCCCTGTGACCAACCAATTGCCTCTAGGAAGCCTACAATAGGAGATGAACACAGTGTTACTCTGTTAGTCATGTTCCCCAGAAATCAGTAATGAAGGCATTTGAACCACTTTTTGACAAGGGAGTTAAAGGAATACTGAAGGAAGATAAGAACATAAGAGCATAATTGAAGCCATGCTGGATCAGACCAAAGGTATACACGGTGACAAACCAGCTGCCCACAGGAGGGACCAAGACCTCCTCCTGCCCAGCTCCTCAGCAGCTGGTATATGCAGGCAGGCCACCTCTGGTAAAGGAGGGAGCACAAAGCCAGCAAGGCTAGTAGCCACTGATAGTCTCTTCCTCATGAATTTGTCCAATCTCTTTTTGAAGCCATCCAGATTGGCAGCCACACTTCCTGTGGCAGTGAAATCCCGCCTTCACTGAAGATGGTTTGGGGACAGACATCCATGCCAGCATCCTGAAGACTGTAATTATTATTGTATTGTGTTGCATGTTGCATGTATATCCCACTCATTTGCAAAGACTGGGAATCATCATGTTCTTCTCTGCCTTCTGTCTGATATATAATTACAGCCTTGTTACACCTGAATCCATTCCAGAAATAACTTCCATAGTTTTTAAAAGCTAAACAAGAAAGAGCAGAACACACCTGCCACAGGACCCTAATGGGCAACACACTTGTGACAAGCACCTATATTGTGATATAGCTCCACTGTGCCACCTGAAGCACTTGGAACTTCAGAACCCCACAGCGAGGCCTGTTTCCCTTGCTCGGGAATGCCTGTTGTGATAACCAGCCAGAGCCAGGAAAGGGCACTCCTAGCTACCAAAGACACTTGCTCCTACTGTGACTGTGTTGGATCAGTGAGAGGCCGATTCCCTCAGCAGTTGCATGATCCCATCCAAATGGGCAATGCCTAGTTTCCTGCTTATGGGACCACTCAACCAAGGAGGCTCCATCCCTCCAGGATTCAGGCTCAATTGTTGTTGTTGTTTTGAAGTGCCACACAGACAACATTGCAGAGACAGCAGTAGCAGACACTTCCTTAGTCGATTCAGAGCTTAAGTCTACACAGCATTGTAGTTAAGTCTACAATTGTATTGTAGTTAAGTCTGCATAGCATTTTAACCTAAAGCAGTAAGCCCCTTGGAATTCAGTGGGGCTTCCTTTGGAGTTCGCATACATGGGACTCAACTGTAAGCCATCGCTGAGCAGGGACTTGCAGGCTTCCAAGCTGCAGAGAACTGAACAGAGTAACATTGCTCTTCCTCATTCTGTTTGTTGGAATGTTACTTCCTTCATGCCATTACTGCATTTAATGACTTAAATACAGAATTCAGTGTTATGAAAAAAGAGCAAATTGGAGCATTGATAAGATTAGATCTTTTTACTGCAGTACTATGATCCACTTACCACTATTTCTAGCATTCCTGATCTGTTCCCCTACTTTGAGAAGAAGCAAGGTGGGCAAAAGCTTTCAGTGGGAATATCCAGCAATGCAAATAGTGGAGGGTCACTGCCAGGAATTTCTCCATATTTAGGTGCAGGTAACTCCTAAAGCTGTGCTTTTTGTACTTTTGAACCTAATCATCCTGGATCTCTGCATAAAGAGTTTCTTAGGACCCAACTGCACAGGATGGTAATGATTAGAAATCATTAATTAAATGCTTGCCAAGGAAGAGGGTAAATTGTCCTCAGCACTACAATGAGAAGGAAAGGGGAGGTAAAAATCAAAGGTAAAGGCACAGGTTTCCCCTTGACATTAAGTCCAGTCATGGCTGACTCTAGGGGGCGGTGCTCCTCTCTGTTTCCTAGCCGGGGGAGCCAGCATTTGTCCGCAGACAGTCTCCGTGGTCATGTGGCCGGCATGCCTAACACAGAGGTGCACGGAACGCTGCTACCTTCCCACTGAAGTAGTACCTTTTATTTACTTGCGTTTGCATGCTTTCGAACTGCAAGGCTGGCAGGAGCTGGGACGGAGCAACGGGAACTCACCCCATTGTGCAGATTCGAACCGACGACCTTTTGATCAACCAGCCCAGCAGCACAGCAGTTTCAACCACTGCGCCACCTGCATCCCAAATCAAAAAATCAAAAGCACATGGCAATAACCATGGAAGGGAGAAATTTTTCCATGGCTACCATGGAAAGCTTTTCCTAAATATGATTCAGGGGGAAAGGGGGTGCCATACAATTGCTCCTGGAGAAGAGAAATGTAAACTTTCCCACCTTATATCATTTAGTGCCAATGTTTATCACCACCCCTTTGGCCTGATGTATCATTTTTTAAAAGAACAACAATGTGGTGATTTCTGTTATTACATGTGTAGTTACAGCCTGAAGGAACTGTATGCAGCATGTAACTGGACATTTCCAAAGCAATATTTGAGAAACCATGATTCTGAGCAAAATTACTTGGCAAGTGCAACAAGCAAGGAATAGCAATTATTAAAAATGATATTCTGACACTGGTGCTTGTGTTTATCTCCTGTGTAGAAGCTTATCAAGTTGCTGATAACATTCCAAACTTATACAGCAGACTCTGAGTTAACCAGCACCCATGGGGATTGGTAGATGCTGGATAAATGTAGTTTCTGGTTGCTTGAGAGTCACTATTAATAATAGGCCTAAGACCACATCTCACACTATATCATAACATACCATAAACTCTGTACTGATTTGATATTAATATTGAAATACAAAAATCAAAAGACAAACTACTGTCTTCGGAGACGGAGCCTTAATGTCATAGATCATTGACGATCTGACATTAAATTCCTCCATGAGTTCTGGATGACTCTTCCTTTTTCCAGGCCTTTTGCATACTTCCCTCTTCTGCTTGAGGGTGCGCACTCTGGGTTCGCTCACTTGGGAGCTGTCTGGGCTCACTTGGGCTTGGGTGAGAACACAACATTTGAATAACAATAGATCCCAACCAACCAACTGGGATGTTTACACACAGTGAATTGGTGGGAGCGGGGGACGGGCTTACTCATGTGGGCTTACTCACAGCACAGCACATGACACAACAAATTTAAACTTACATTTCCACTGGCAATTGATTTTATTTTAGTTTTTATTTAAAGTATGATTTCTTCATTTTTTTGCCTGTTGCTTGAGTTCCAGTTAACCGAGAGTCTACTGTATAAACACGTATTATTATTTGCTATGATTTAGCCCCTAACTTGCATATTTGAACTTTCTCAACTATTTGTAAGCTTCTCCTTTATTTGATATATCCTACAAGCTTATCACAAGTTTGTTTAAATAAATAAAATAAATAAACAAACAAACTAACTAATAATGGCATTGTTCTTTCATTTTTCTGTATTTTTAACCCATACTAAATTTAAAAAATTAAAATAAACACCCATGCCAATTTTTTTAAAAGTGTGCATTTTCCCCTTTTATCTGCACTCATGATATATACAGCTACCACACTTGAAAAAAATGCCAATTTTTAAAGTCCCACCAAAGTCTTTGCTGTTTTTTGCAGCAACAAATTAGTACAGCAAGGGCACAGACCAAGAAAGCTGCCTGTAACCATTCAACCTTGGAGGATTATGGTGTCCATTGCATGCTGGGAGTAGTATAGAGGTAAAGGATGCCTTTGCACTGTTTTGGGCTGCCCAGTGTGCCAGAAAGAGTGCAAAGCAGTTTATGTGCTGCCAGAACCTCTCTCTTCCTCACCCCCAAGGCTAGCACTGTTCTTTGCACACCCATTGCAAAGGCAGATGGAGGGCACTACAAGTTCGGAGTCCCAGCTCCGCCCTTGGAGCAAGTTTGCAGTGAAGTTTACAGAGCAGATTTGCACGGTTGGACCTGGGACTTGGAAAAATCTCATGACCATTTAGACTCTGTCTAGAATGTTCCTAAAATGTTCGCCTGTGCATATGTACACAGTATCTCCTTCAATGTGAAGTAATTATTGATTGTTTATTGTAAAAATCATCTTTCCATAACCAAGATTTTAACAGAGATGAAAGCAGTTGGAAACAGAACAAATTACTTGAGATTTCACCTGGCCACTAATGATTTACAAAATGAAGCTGTTTGTCCCCTGAGAGATGGCCTTTGAGGCAGTTTCCAAGTTCTGTGCCAAAAAGTTGAAAGCAAGCTTAGTCATTTTTCATTCTGCAGAAAGCCCAGCAAGCATTTCTAACCCTCATCCAGGCATTATAACGCAATGGTAGTTTGCTTCATAAAAACATAGAGTCAGAAGGGTCCTCATGGACCATCTAGTCTGACCCCTGGCTCCAGCTGGCTCCACTCATGATGTGCCTACCATGTGCATGTGCAGCCTATCCTTAAACACCCTCACTGATGGGGCTTCAACCACCTCCCATGGAAGTCCATTCCCTACCCTAGGGGTCCTGTCAGGAAGTACGTCCTGGCATCCACCCCAAATCATGGGTCCCTGGCCTTTGCTCCATTGGAACACATCCTGCCCTCCACTGCCTTCGCTGCACTGAATCCAATCTTCATTTTTTGCACAAGTAGTGGCATTTAATCCATGTTTCCTGTTGTGCATAAATTTATTGGTCATCTTGTCTGCATGAGGAAGTATAGAATCTGGCTTTCATAGGACAAATTTAAAGTATGGGACTAGAAACTCCACGTTCTTGTGTGACTATGTCATATTTGTCAGAGAGGTGTCAGCTTTTCAGATATTACAATTACATTCCATAGTTTATATGCTGAAACTATCAGTTTCCAAATAACCTGTTCCAGTACGATGCATGGGGTCATCTCAGTCTACCTTCTCAAGCCTGTCTGATAAGCTAGGAAGCAATGGTGCATCCAGGGGCCAAGACGCCTCAGGTCAAGTTCCAGGGCCCCAAGCATCCAGGGAGCTGCCAAGCAGTCACCCCAGAAGTAGCAGGGGATGGAGGCAGGGGCAAAGAGGCTGGCTCTGCACCTGAGCTGGCACAAGGGTGTCAGGGCCCACCTGGCTGACCAGGTTGCCATGACATCCTCCTCATTTTAAAAAGAGTTTTTCAGTCAGCCTGTTACGAATGTTCATTTTAGATTATTATCCTTTCTACAACAGTGAGCTTGATAGAATTTAGTAAGTTTGAAAAGCGAAACTGCGCAACACGTTCAGAGCTATCTCTCCCTCAAAAACAAACCAACCAGGGCTGGGAAACAGTGCTTTGTTATTTTTATCTAACATGTCAGGAACTGAGAGACAGCTGTAAAGCATAGAACAGTGGTTGGCAGGGGACCACAATACTGCTGCCTGCTTTGCCACTGCATTGGTCCACATTACCATCTAAAGGAATTCCTCATAAGCTCAGGCTGTAGAAGGATCTAACTGCACCACTGTATCTAGTGGAACAGTGGCTTACTCCTGCCAGAGCAAAAAGGGTGAAGACGAATGCTGTGGTGGAAATGGTTTCGACACACATTTCCTGCATTCTGAAGCACTTGTTTTCAGCCACAGAGCAAGCCGTTCATAACTTTCAGCCACTCCCCATTAGATTCAAGGGGAGATGCAAAGAGTAGCTGGGCAGCAGGATTTGTCCCGCCATATTTATGGCCCTTGGTGTGTCTCACAAGTACTGCACGTGCACATAAATATGTAGCAATTGTGCCAACAAAAATGTGTAGAAGGACAAGCCTGCCCCCTAAATATTCTATTATGGATTGAAACACATGAGCAGGGCTAGCACGTACTAAAACCACACTTAAAACACTTTGAAAAGCCACAGTAACCAAAATGTCATGATACTATGAACAAGTTTCAGACTCAGTTTTAAGCAAAACCGGGACGGGAGTGGTGGGGGAGTGGCTCAAATGTTTGGAAAGTGAGTTTAAAGCAGCCCTTTGTTTAGCTTCATGGTTAATCCAGTTTTTAAGGCTCAGTCTTTTGTCCAAGTCTGAACTCTGGACAAGGGTGCATATAAGGGGAATCCATCATGGTACATCAAGTCACCTACAAGTTGTTCCACTCCGTGCTGAAAGCTGACCCCTGTGCACTTTAGGGGTGAAGCCCTGTTTGCACAATGGGGACAAAGAAGACTTCTGTACGGTGCAGCAACACGGAGTGGGCCCTGGCCGCCTGCTTGAGAGGTCTCCTCTGGAGCAAGTGCTGGGAGACTCCACCTGTTGCCCCGAGAACAGGACAGCAGCACAGACTGGAGATGCTCGCCCTGCCCTCTGCTGGAGAGGTCTTCTCTGCTCCCAGGCTTGGGGTGGGGTACCAATTCTGCTCTGCGCTGCTGCCCCAAGCAGGGTGGAGAGGCCACCCACCATAAAAACTAGGGCCAGTTTCTAGGCATGATTGTCCATTGCTTGTCGCAACATGCAAATCTAGCCTCTGTCTGTTAAACCACATTAAGTGTGCAATGCTAAAGACGCTAAGGGACCAAAAAAGGCCTGCAGCTTCCAGCACTCCCAATCAGCATGGCTAGGGAAGTTTGAAAATCATTTTCTTGTCAGGGAGCAGCCTGGGATGGTGCCCTAAATCTCTTACACAGCTAGAGATAGAGCCCAATTATCCTTTGCACATTGCTGCTAATCACAAAAGTTCTAGTCCTTCAAAAAAAGTCTAACTTTAAGCACCGTTTCAGTGCAGTCCACAATCACAATATGATAGCTCAGTTTCCATCTTTCCCCCCAATTTAAAATGGTGCAATCAGAACTCATCTTCCTGTCTCTCTTCCCCCAAAGAAAGTGAGGAAGGGAGAAAAACTTCTGAAAAGCATTGTTAATGTAGTACTAAGAATTGGAGTCAAAGCTTAAGGTTCACTTTGGGATCTGGGTATAATGGATTCCATAAAATGAATGACACTTTTGCCATGGCAGTTAATCAGATCGCACACACAATTCTTAAGAAAAGAATTCTTTCAACACAGAAAGCAAATTCGCCGGCACTGCTCCTTTCAGAGTGTACCTCAGGGAGTAGAGCACTGCATACTACTGAACAGACAGAAAATTAAATTTATCCCAATGCGAGCCTAATAAAATTGAGAAGTTCTGCCCTTAAGGTTCCTACATCTTCAAAACAGTCTGCATTCTACAGTAATAATATTTTTGTAGCTCTTAACAAGAGTCAGAAAACCCTGGCCCTTGATTGCAGCAGAGCCAAGGTCATCCTTCTAAGGAGACACACCGAGAGAGACGCATCTCCAAGGTGTATGTTTTCAGCTACCAAGATTCTCTTTGTTACTGAGATCAATGACACTTTTATTCTTGGTGGAGATGAAATGGTAACTCCAGAGCCAAATTACAAATTTTTAAACAATAACAAAAAGCTCTGTTATGCCAAGATAAACAATGATAATAAGACTCTGCAGTGGCCACAACAAGAAAGGTTCTTTTTTCACCTCAATTTATAAGGTTGGATCAATTGAAATTGATATGTTTGCATTATTTTTCTTTTTTTTTTCTGGAGACATATTGCAAAGTTTATTACCATTTTTCTTATCCTCCAAGGTCCTCACAGCAGCTCTCACACACGGGCTCCTATCCAGACAGAAAACAGCACCAAAACTGCTTAGGTTTGGCAGAAAATCTGTTTCACATTCCCACAGTGTCAAACAGTCAGACACTAGTTCCCAGTCTAAAGCAGTTCTTTCTAATATCTTTTTCAAGAGAATGAAAATCTGATGCCCAAAGAAATTCAGCTTTCTGTTTTTCAAAATAGTAATAAGGTTTTACCAGAACAAGATTAAGCACACAGGACATTCACCTGGCACCCAAAATGCCAGGACAAATGGTCTCCCTCCCCCAAGCTGTGCTCAGCCCCAGCTAAGTTTTTCTTTTGGGGGGGGCAGGGAATCATATTGTTAATTTGTGACATAACAGACAATGACAGCCTCTATTTAAAGAATAACGGCTTGTTTTCAGAACAGGAGTAACTTAGGAATAGGCTCCTCTGAAAAATTCAGTGACTAAGGCAGGGCAAACGCCCCCCAAAATCTCTGCTCAAAGAGCCTCTCAGAGCCCACACATTCAAGGCTTTCCCAGGTGGATGATAACAACCACCCTATAATTATTTAAGTGATCCTGAGAAAAACAAAAATCCCATATAGTAACATGAGCTGACAAGTATAGTGACATGCACATGGTGGGCATGTCGTGAGCGGAGCCGGCTGGAGCCGAGGGTCAGACTAGATGGGCTGCGAGGCCTCTTCTGACTCGCTCTGCTTCTTTGTTTCTGAGCTAAACATGAGAACTTTCTATTTTCCACTCCTTGGAAATTGTTTAGCTCTGCCTTTCAGTTTCAGAAGCATAATGAGTAGAGCAGAATTGAATTCTTTTTGTTAAACAATGAAATAAGATGATTTAAAGAGATCTGGAAAAGATATCTACCCTAAGTTACCCTTTGCTCTTTTAAAGCAGTCACTGCACTTGCCATCACTGGGCTGGTTTGCTTCTTTTTCTTGAGTACTTATTGGCAAAAGGCCTCAAGGACTAGAAACACTGCTGTGCACACTGCAGCGAGCTGGCTGAAGACCACCTAGGCTGTATCAGAGGCCTAATTTTTGATTTTCCAATATGAAAACTCAGCATGAGATCTTCTCAGGATTTCTGGGCAGAAGAAAGTCATGCATATTGTTTTCAACACCAGTTTCCCTTAACGCTCGTCTGCAGTTGCACTGTAATACACTTGAACTCTGTTCCTAAATCAGATTTCTTGTGCTGGTGCAGCTGTGATAGGTGATCAAAACTGAAGTTTGAAGAAAGAGAACATCACCCCAGTTTTTAGTGTCTTAGCTATAGCATAAGCCATTTTGTCTGTTTCACACACAAACCCATTCCCTTCATCGTTAACATCATTTTTTCTTATGAAAAACTATGCAAGTCATGTCATTCCTGGTGTTCGTGCTAAACTTTCTGTTATCTTGACCCTGACATGGCCCATTATGTAAGCGGACACATTCTCTGCAAAAAGGAGCAGTGAGGGGGAAGGCCTTTCTCTTTCCCCAGCCTGACTAGCGGGTGGGCAGAAGCAGGGACTGGTTGGCAGCATCCCACCGCCATGCTCCACCGAGAAACATGGCTGCTTTCTCTAACAGAGAAGGCTGGTTCTACCACTGCCTCCATGTATATCATGGGAAACGATGTAGAATTATGGAAGCCTGCTGATGCAAACTCTCCACCCCAGCAGGCTCTACTCTGCCTTCGCCCACAATTTCAGAGCAGCCTCTGAAGAAGAGAGCTGTGCCTATAACTGTAGGTAAGGCTGTCTGTCCTAACAAGGAGCCCCGCTATGCACTCATCCATAACAGGGGTGGCTAAGAGATATAGGAGTTGTAGCCTAAAACTTCTGGAGGGCACCAGGCTGGGAAAGGCAGAAGTAAGGATATTTTTTTCTCTCTTCCCATGTCATGTGTAAGCCAGCTTAGGCACGTATTATGTGCACGTATTTGACATGAAATAGATATAAGCAAGAATCCATTGGAAGGAAACTGAGAAGGAGAATGCATGTATGTATCACTCTTTTAAACCACTCAATAATCCAAGTGGTCTTGGATAGTATACAGTAGTTCTGACAAGCTGAAAAAGATGCGTTCAGACATACAGCAAAGATATTAAATCTATTTAATAGGTTTAATCTATGCTGCCCAATAGCGGAAGCTCTCCGCATGGCTCACAGCAGTTAGTCAAATAGAAAAGATATGGCTGGGAGATGCAACATTAGGTGAGATGAGAGGCATGGGATCCAAGCTGATCCTAGGAAGGCAAACTGCAATGATCTACCCAGTAGGTTTCCATCTCTCAAACAGAAAGTGATCATCCCCAGGGGGACTGGAGCCTCTGAAAGCACGAAACAGCCAAGGAATCTTCCACTTTGCTTCTTGGTCAGACAGAATCACATGACTTCCTTTCAATACATGATGCCATATTTTATATGTGGTGGGCCATAAACCCTGAACAGGTGCTGGAAATATTTCACTTGGATCTCCACTGCAAACTCCCCTGTAAACCTCTCTCAGACTGAAGATAGAGGCTTCCACCTATCTTCAGTCTGAGACTCCCATCCAAATGACTTTATATAATTCATTATTCAAAGACAGAACAGCACACTCAGCAACATAGTTTGACTGTTTGACAATCCTTGATTAATTGCAGGCATTTTGCTTGCTTGCTTGCTTGCTTTTTGGAGGAGAGGGGCAGGATCAGCCTTGTTGGATAACAGGGAATCTTTGTATTTTCTATATACTTCTGTCAATTGACGATAATTATCTCCTAAACATACCTCTGGCCTAGTTAAGAGCTCTTGGGCTGGTCTCACCTGGAGTTGTTTTCAGAGTATAGTCATTGCAACATTGTCTCAAGGCAGCAGGAGAAAGGATCGATGCATTGATTGTGTTGTGTTTGGTTTTTCCCTCAAGCCATTTGGCCAAATATTGTCATTCACATAAGCAGGACAGTTGGTCAAAGACCATGTGCCTCTCATCATTCCACTGACCTCAGAGTTGAGTCATTCACACAGAAGATCCAAATGATGTGAGCAGTGTAGAGATAACACAGCAGGCCCATCAAGGAGGTAGATGAGGACAAGCAGATGTGCACTAACAAAACAGTGCAATGAATGGATCTGTACACACAAAATAAAAAAATTAAAAAGATTTACTTCTATCATCTAATCAAAGAGAATTTAGAATATTTCTTTTCCATTTTTCTTCCTACCACCAAGTAAGCCAATGCTTACGATATAGAATCAGTGAAGTTATATTAGTAGACACAAGAAGATGTCATTTTTCTGCCATGGAAAATGAAACTAAGTTCCATAGAGATTATATCACATCCCCACTTTTCTTGTTTTTAAGGGGTCACTGAAAACTTTTTCTATTTAGCAAAGCTTATTATGAATATATTTTATGCATAATTATTGCCCAGAGAATAAAGTGCTAACAGGCACTCTCATTTAAATCCAATAAATAAATATTTTTATATAGACACTAAGGAGTGTGCTGTAGTGTTTAGAATGTGGAACTGGGTCTTGGGAGTTCTGGGTTCTAGTCCCCACTTGAGCCATGAAGCTCACTGGGTAACTGGGCCAGTCAGTGACTCTCATTCTAACCTATCCCATGGGCTTGCTCTGGAGTGCCTGATCCTTCCTACTCTTGGAAGTGAAGCAGCATCAAGGCTGAAATTTGCATGGGTGACTTAAATGTTACGAACCACGCAGATTGCTCTGGCTATGGGTGGTACAGAAAAGTTATGCAGTAATAATGATAATAATTATAATAATAAGCATAAAGATGAAGAGGAGCACCATATAACCCTCCTTGACTTCCTCGCAAGAAGAGAAATGATGAGATATAAATGAAATCATGCTGAATTTTACCACCCAAAATGGTTTTCACATTTTTTAATTCTTGCCATACCATTTTAAAGTTGTTGGATCCCCTGGGAAAATGTTTTATTCTTAAAGGAATATAAACAATTAATTGGATTGCTAATCTGCTAGAGCACAGCATACTCCAAAGGAGACCAGTTAGTGACCCAAGTGATGTTGTGGTTGCCACAGCTGCCTTCTCCAGCAGTATGGATGAACCTCTGCAAGTAGTGTCCCTCTGCAGCACAGCACAGAATAGATTGTGAGGGTTGATCGGGGTGGCCCGATTTGTGAATCGTTCTGTGCCACAGCAGGAGCTTGGACTTGGACTTGGACCTGGACCTCCACCTCCTGCCTCCTGCTGCCCTGCCCTGCCCTGCCCTGCCCTTCCCTTGGGTTTTGTAGGAAAGCATTTTCCCATTAACAGCAGGAATGGTGAATCTGTGTCAAACCATATCTGCTGATCTTCCACTGGTTCCTGACTCCTAGTTGAGCAGGCGAAAGCTCCCCCAGCTGATCTAAGGACCCTGAAATACAGGCAGCCCAGCTCCCTGGGAGTGAGCAATCAGGTCAAATGAAAAGGGAAGGCAAACTAGAGTCTGATGGAGGAGTTTGATGGGGAGGTCCCTAACATTTCTTCTTCTTTTTTCCCCCTTAGTTTTTATTCCCTTGCTTTTGTCCTTGTAACACACTCCATTTTCTGGTAGGACTGTGTTGTTAACCCCTAGTGAAGACAGGGAAAAACACTGGTTGTTGCAACAGGTCCAGCAAGGTAGAATTACAAAGGTAGTAGAAAGAATGGACTAAGAAGACTCCCCAGTGGTGGTGACCACAACATTTGTGCTATGTTTGTTTTCTTTCCGGAGGTCAACATGGTCCATATATGCAACAAATGCAAGCTAGGAGCCCTGTTAGAAGAGCACTGGGGCAGTGAGTGTCCACCCTCAAGGTAAGAACAGATGACCAATTTTTAGACTGAGTAGTGGAACGACAACAGATAAGAGAAGTTCAGAAGCTAGAAGTACAACAGCAAGCTGAGGCAGGAGAGCAGAATACGGAGGCAAGGGGAAATGAGGATGAAACCTCCTAGAAAAGGGGGCCAGGCAGGTACAGAAGACCTTGAAGACACTCTGCACCAGGGGAAGCAGTGGAACACTCAGACCACTTTCAGTTACTCGTGGCTGAGACTGGAGGGCAGCCTGCTGTGTGAGTCATCCCATGCAATACTGAACAAGAGGATAATGGTCAACCAAGAGGAAGGCCAGGATCTCTTCTCACTCATCCCAGAGAGCAGGACACAGAATCAGGACACAGGTTCAAGTTGTAGCAAGCCAGGTTCCTACTGAACATCAGGAAGAACTTCCTGACTGTTAGAGCAGCATGACAATGGAACCAATCACCAAGAGAGGATGTGGGCTCTCCCACACTAGAAACATTCAAGATGCAACTGGACAGCCATCCAGTGGAGGGACGGTGTGACTTAGTGTCCTGCAGTATCAGGGGTCTGGATCTGATGGCCTTCTGGCCCCTTCCAGTGCTACTCTTTTATGATTCTATTGTGCACACTGCTGCTGAGCACATACACAGTCTGTGCTATTAATTTGGTTTGTTTCCTGCAGTGGAGGCAAGGATTTTCCATAGGGATGGCATGAATTTCTGTTATTTTCTGCTTCAAGTGAGAATACTGCCTGTTCATTGTTGGGAATAAGTATCCAGAACAGGCAATAGGTTTCAAAATACTGTCATGAGAATCATGGGAAATGAAAACAATGACTAGATGGCCAAGCTGTTGTGCAATCAAGATAATCACACACAAAAAGGAAAAATGTGCTTCAGATCTGATTCACTAAAATGATCAAAGGCCTGGAGCAGTGCCCATGAGGAAATGCTCTGTCTGGGCCTACTTAGCTCAGTGTGTGTGGGAGAGGTGTACAACACTATGCATATTGTAGAAACAGTGGACTAGGAGACATATTTCTCCCTCTCTCGTTTTAACGAATTTAGAATTTCCCATAGAGCTGACTGCTAGGAGATTCAGGACAGATAAAAAGAAATACTTCTTGGCACGGGGCATGGTTGAACTATCGAATTTACTACCACAAGTGGTATTGGTGGCCACAAATCTGGATGGCTTTAAAAGGGGATTCGAAAAATTCATGGAGACTAAATCCATCAGTGGCTGCTAGTCATGACGTGACATGCTTACCTCCAGTATCAGAGACAGTAAGCCCAGGTGCACCAGGTGCTAAGGAGGATGCTACGGCATTCGTGGCCTGCTGCTGGACTTCCCACAGGTAGCTGGTTGACTGCTGTGCAAACACAACAGTTCCTTCCTTGGTCTAGCCCAGTATGGCTTTCCTTATGCTCTTAGCTGCAGCATACTGCCATTTTATGTATGTTTGAGGAAACATTATGGATTAAAACCCACGATGGATCTTTAATTTCTATGAAACACAGAAAAAGCCTTTATCTCTGTTGTGAAAATCATATAAGCACAAGTGTCCACAGCATGTAGTAAAGCAGAAATCTCTGAAGAAGTGGAAGGGAATCTTTCTGAGAAGAGATGGGAGAATCTTTCTGAGAAGAGGAGAGCAGGATGCGCTCCAACAGAGCAAAGCTCAGGGAACCAAGGTTCAATTTAGATGCCAGGAAGTACTTCCTGACCCTGAGGATATGGAACGGGCTTCCATGGGAGGTGGTTGAGGCCCCATCGGTGAGGGTGTTCAAAGATAGGTTGGACATGCACATGGTAGGCACGTCATAAGAGTGGACCCAGCTGGAGCCGGGGGTCAGACTAGATGGCCCGGGAGGCCCCTTCCGACTGGCACTGTTTCTATGTTTCTTTGTATATTTAAGAATATTTTCCTGACTTTTTACAGTCTAATGGAACCATTATTTTTCATATAACTTGCCATGACAAAACAAACAAACAAAGCACTGCTTCCTGTCCTCACTCCTCTGGCACTAGAATTAACCCCTTCCTGCCTAAGAACCTGCTCAAACCAAATACCAAAAAGGTGTGGACACAGCACAACTTCCTTTGGTGCACCAACCAATGAAAGAAACACGTTCGGCATCTTCTTGCTTTCCCTGACCTTTCCCTTTGTCATTTGCATCTTGCATGAGTCATGACAGACAACATAGTCAGCCTACATACAGAAACAATTCAGTGAGTGGGGATCAAATTCATCAGGGGCAGCAGCACATGGGAAAAATTCATAGGAACAATATAGTGTAGTTCAGAAGCATGTACAGAGATAGTGACTGCACTTATGGGTTAACTGTAAGAGAGCACATAAAAACAGATACTGGTTTAATGTCATATATTTCATTTTAGAAAAAGCTTGCTTCATTTTCAGGCTTGGAATGATTTGGAAGGGTGTCACCAAGGGCTGTGGGAAATGAACAAGCACTATGATACGATATTGTGGCCCAGATAGCAAATGTAAGGAACTCGGTAGTCAAAGAAAACATGGAACATGTCCAAAAGTGCAAAAAGACACAGAGAACGTGGTTTTGGCCTTTTCTTACTCTCAGTGGGAGTTGGTGCTTATTGGGGCTGGAGGGAGAGAAGATGGGGCAGTTGATGGTAAGCAAGCCATCTCACTACGCAGAATGAGCTAGAGGAATTTTTTTCCCCCATCCTCCTCTTTTGTAATACACATAACACTTAATGAGTACATTACAGTCAGATAGCACCTCCCTAAGGGTACGGAGAGTGTCTTGTCTTGGTTCTGAGCAGTTGGGTTCTGTCTCACTTTGTTCTGTGCTGGGATTTGGGCCTCCTTCACCCCATATACCCACCCCAAACCTCCAGTTAGGAACATCACTCCTTGAACAAAGATTTTGGCCTCAGAAACATAGCTTTGAAATGAACCCCTGAAAAAAAAAAGCAGAGAGGGAGGGGAAGAAATTCACACAGCAACACACAAGATGGATTTTTGATTCCAGAGCAGCGATCCATTGCACATAGCAGGCAAAATGAAGTCAGCAGCTTCAAGATCATGAGCACAAAACAGGGCTGAGGGAGGGATCAACAACGCAAGACTAAAACATCTCATTGGAAGCATGTTTTTCTCCATTAGCAATTCTTATTGCACAGGAAAAACTTGTCAAATAAACACATTTATTAACAATAAATAAAAATAGACATTTATTCTTCAAATGATCATGATTTGCAGGCAATCAATGGGAAAAAAAAGGAAGGGCTGATTTGGTACATTATGCTCCTGTGTATGCAATGCAAGTGTGGGAATCCTTTTGTTAGAAGCCTAGAATTCTGGAAGAATCCAGACTAATCCACTTCCCAGAAACTGGGCTCTGATTGGTCCAGATCAAGACTAGATTTGGGAGCTCCATGAACATGCCTAGGCAGAGGATGTGGAGTTGCACAAAAGCAGAGCCGCAGGGACACGGGGAAGAACCGAGGGCAGAATGAGGAAGAATTCAAGCAGTGCAGTTGGGTGGATTTGGTAGTTTAAATGCAAGTAACTTGCAGTAGGAAATGCCTCTGATGCTGGATGGGGACAGTGTGTGTGTGTCCGTGGGGTTGATACACATGCCAAACATACTACCTGCTGCTGTTGTGTTCTGCCCATGAAGGCTGAAGGGTGCAGAGAGACTAGCCCTTCTAGACACATTTTTAAGAGTTCAAAAATTTTACTGTACTAGCCAAAGCCCAGGGCAAATACATCAAATGAATGCACATATTGTTGAAATGAAGAATTTCAACAAATATAAGTATAAATAAATTAAAACATACTATGACCAGAAATGTATCTTTCATCTCATTGAATCTACAATGCAGTTTATAGACATTTTGTCTAAATCTTTTCCCCTGAATCTTTTTTTGCTGCCAAAGCAAACAAAGCAACCTTATGTGTCACAAAATATTACTACCACTTAAAAGAAAAGGAATTGTTTCTGCCAAGGCATTCCTCTATCCATAGGATAGCAAGGGTTTGAAAAATCTGTCTCTGGGGTCAGTATATAGAGGACAAATTAACATGTAATGAACATGTCCTCAACTTGATATATACCACACATCCATAGTCTGCAACACATTTTTGCAGGCTTCAAAGTGCCTCATCTTCAATTTTTTCAAAAGCATTTAATCAGATGTAAATGTGCTTAGGTTAGTCAAGTTATATTAAGGAGTTGCAAAATATCATAACAAAATTTGGCTTTGGGTTCCAAAAGCATTTGACTTTCTTCTGCAACATATTAGAGAGCTGAATTTATGTTTCAAACCACAGCCTATCTTTTGTTTTTAAGAACACAGTGGATGTGGAGAGAAAATTGCATCCCATCTGGAATCTGCTAACTGATTCAGTTGCTTCAGTTCTGATCTTCTCTCTCATAGATCTTTAGAACGGTGTGGATTGCTCCTTAAGATTTGTGTTGTCATGACACAGGGTCCTGCAGCACACCGGGGATTTACACTAGAACCTTCTATTTATCAGCTGTTATTGTATTTATCCAAAATGCATTCATCACAATTGGGGTACATGCTAATGAACGCAGCACAGTCAGGCACTCCGCCTAAATAAGAACCAGGTCGGCCACAGGCGTTCTTTATCGATATACTCGAGTGGAAAATGCAAAAGCATCTTACCAGGTGCAACTGCATGTTAAAGTTTGGTCAGAGGCTGGCATTATCCAAAAGGGCTCTCCAAATTAGCCATCACCTTGCCACTCAAAGCAGCTTGGCTACTCCTGTTAGAATACTTATTTCAAAACTCAGGGTTTCAAGTGCCTTAGGAAGCACGTCCTTCATGACCATGTGTGTTTTTTAATTATAGGAAAAATTAACCATTCTGTTGGACAAATAGGCATATGACCCTTTTTGTAATGTTGCCCATCTTCCTAAATAAATAAATAAATGCGCCAGTTCATAATGAAAGTCCAGTGGTGGGGGAGACTGCAGGGTACTGTTATAACATGTTGTCAGTCACAAGTCCATGAAGAGATGAGTTGCCGAACTCTGCAGCATTTTTCATTTTCACTTAATTTTTTTCTTACTTTCTCTGGAGCTAACAGGATCACGCAGCTTCAAATATCCCTGTTTCCATCTTTAGTCTTCAACTGAAATTGAAATCAGAAGTGGTGTTACTAATAGGCTCTGGCACAAATGGAAATATTTCCAACCTACCCAAATATTAAGACCAAATACTTTGTACAACTTATTGTACAGTTTCTGCCAAACTGTGCCAGATTTAACTGTGGCTCTATGAGAAGGAGCACAGGCAGTAATTGAATTTCAGAAGCACATACAGTGTCTACGGTTTTCATTACCATTAGTCATTTTACCTCTCACACTTTGCTATGGCCCCATTTTTCTGAGTGGGGGGAGAAAAAGGGGAATGAGAGAAAAAAATGCACAACACACTGCATATGGAACATTTCAGAAGAAAAGAGAGCCAAGTCACTTCTGAACATCTAAATTTAGATGCAATTTGCAACTAAAACATGCACACCAAAAAAGCATCTTGTTTAAACAGCTAATGAGCTGCTATTAGCAACAGTGATACATGCTCTGGTAACTTCCTGCTTGGATTACTGCAACGCGCTCTACGTGGGGCTGCCCTTGAAAATGGTCCGGATACTTCAGCTGCCAGGCTGCTGACGGGGACCAGCCGTTACTCTCAGTTAAGTCTGAGCCCAATTCAAGGTGCTGGTTTTAACACATAAAGCCCTGAACAGCTTGGGACCAGGATACCTGAAGGAGCCCCTCTTCCCTTACATGCCTCCACGCCCCTTAAGATCTGCGGGAGAAGCTCTGCTCTGGGAGCCCTCTTTAAAGGAGATAAAAAGGACAACTACCCGGAGCAGGGCCTTCTCTGCGGTGGCGCCCAGATTCTGGAATGCGCTCCCTGAAGAGGTGTGCCTGGTGCCGACTTTATATTCTTTTCAGCGCCAGGTTATAAACTTTTTATTTAATTGCTATTTTAAAAATTAATATTTTATCATTAATCCATCACTTTTTTGTTTTTATATAATTTTATGCAATTGTTATTGTTTTATTGGTTTTAATTGTATGTTTGTAAGCCGTCCCAAGACGCAGAGGCATGTGGTGACGGCATATAAAAGTTTTAAATAAATACATAAATAAATAAATATTCCTTCTTGCCACTTTTTTTCTGATTACCAAAAGGCTACCAACTGGCTATGCATAATGGTAACTACCACAGCATCCGTTCCCATTTAGTACCCTCTCCACACCATAACAATAACAGCAACAGATAGCAAGTTGTGCTGGCACTTAACTATTTTATCTGCATTGGAGAAGGATAGAGCTTACAATGATGGGCTGCAAGTCCTAAATTAGAACTAGCTCTAAAATGTGATTGATGCTGCTGATATAGCTGTGTGCTTACTTCATTTTGACTCCTAGTTAATTCCGGACACCTGGGGCCTAGTTTCCCATAGTTTACATCCTTGCCAAGGATTAAAGTGTTTTAGCATGCATGTCAGATTAATTTTATTGATTTCCAAGATGATTTGTCTGCTATACTTGGTGGATTCTACCCCCCCCTTCTTTTTCTTTTCCCTTTGTAAAAATAAAATAAAATTCACTTTTCTCCCATTGCCTGGCCTCAAAATAAGAGAGTAAAACTCTTTAAAAAGAGAGATTAGAGGCAGCAATAAATTGGAGGCAGAACACATCCAGTGTATGAAGTTTCCCTCAGAGAGGAAATTCCTGTTGAAAAGCCAGTACAATTTAAGATAGTGAGCACAGCACTATAACAAAGCCTGTTATCATTGGCAAATAGTCTTTCCAGGCGTGAGGGCTAGAATTTAGTGTAATTCACAGTTCTGAGTATATTGTGGGTTAAAGGTAAATGCACTAAATCTGATCATTTGACAAGGTTTTTGTGCATTCTTTGTTTCTTTCTGCCATGCGTCTGCTGAGAGTGAAGAAAGCTTACCAAAAACCTGTGTGACAGGAACTCGAGAAGCTCAAATTGCACTGTTGGTTTAGCGGGAAAACAGAAACTCTGAGCTAAATCAGCTTTAATAAGTGAAGAGATACGGAATGTATCCATAGCTAGATATTTCTACATCCAACAGGAACAACAACCCCAAATCAGGAGCCCCAGCGAAAGGTGTACCAAGATAATTATAACTAGGCAGCCTCTGATCCAATCAGTTGTTTCCCTGAAGACAAGGATTGCGGTGCTTTCTTGACAGGATGCTGAACATGATCTTAGGCTCAGATCATCACTCAGCCATGAGCCATTATAGGTAGAACAACTAATGCTTGACATGCAGCTTCAATCCCTAGCAGGATTTCAGGGAGCAAGAACTGGTGCTAAACCAGAACTGTGTTAAAACCAGCACCATGAACTAATGGTCTGACTAAGTATAAGGAAGCCTGATGCATTCATGTAGACTGGATAGACTTTGGGAAGCTGTCGTATCTTCAACTTCACAGATTCTTGTGAGTACTCAGTGGGATAACTATATGTATGACACTGTGGCTGCTTGGAGGCAGGCTGATAAATACATGATCCTAATCCTGGTAAGGAAGTGTCTTGAACCTGCATGGAACACTTTTGATCCATAATCCTATGAATCCATGGTCAAGAGGTAAAATGAGTCGCTTGTCGGATGGTTCTTTGAAAAAGAATGTTGGTTTAAACATTAGCCTCGTTCATGTGTTGCACTGGGAGACCTGTCTGTATGAGCAGATATGGTCCTCCTCACAACCCAGTCTGTGCATCAATGTCCTTATTGTGTTGAAAGAATGGGGACTGTATAGTCAAGGCGTCAGTGAATGTTAAGAGCTCAGTGTAATTCCTATGTCATGGTGCCAGGCATTTCCTAGTTAAAATGGAAATACTCTAACAGTGTGACCCAACGCACACTGTATCCTCCAAACTCAGAGGGCTGTGGGCATCCTATGCAGTGAAAGAAACATGGAGGTGAAGTCATGTTTGGGCACTTAGGCAGCCCATTTTGGCCATCTAAGTCTTTTGCTCCAGAGCCTAAGGAGGGGAAGTTGAGGTTTCACCAGGATATCATAGATGCTGGCAGCACCTGTCTTCTCTCCTCCATCCCCTGGAACACTCCCACAATACCATACCAGAGGTTGCAAAGCCGCTATTACCTTGGTTCTTTCCACGTCAGCTCTAAGGGCAAAGGAAAGGGACTCTGATTCCAAAATGCCTTTTAGATTGGACCTAGGACTTCAGATTTCTGAGGTTGGAGCTGGGACTCTGAAGTCTCCTAAAGCCATCTAGACAATCTCAAGTACCCACAGAATTGTGTACTAAGGACATAATCATGTCCTTAATCATGTCCATGTTTAGACAAAAAGAGTCCTACAACTCTCATAGTTCTTTGCATATATATGCATAGATGAGATCATACCATTAGTCACTAAACCATGCATATTCACACTCTGCACAATAATGGGTGTGCTCACAGTTGGAATAGTCTATGTTATCTGCAAATTATCTTGTGTGGTGGGTGTACATAAAGAGGATTTGCAGAGTAATAGACTGGAATGGGCTAAGAATCAATACAGAGAAGACAGAATATAGTATTTGTATCAAGGGAAGAGAGAGGAGGAAAGGTCTAAAGAGAAGAAATAAACCACTGTGAGCAGTGTATGAAGCTAAACATCTTGGGTTTATGATGCAGCTGGATGCAGGCATAAAGGTTAAAATCAAAGTGCAAAAGGCTCAGCTTAAATGCAGGAGTAAAGTGTGTGATAAAAGACTGCAGATAAAAAGAAAAGTAAGGTACACTGATTAAGGTTCCAGTTGTGCTGTTAAATGCAAGCTGAAGTAATGTGGAAGAAAGAGGTACATACAATTCAATGGGTCAGGGGAATCTGTTCTTCCTTCCGAAGCACATGGCTTTCCTGTTCACCAGTGCAACCTCTCAGCAACCACATGAAGGAGGGCGAACCATGAGAAAGGGACTGGCCCTCCATGACCAAGTAGGGCTTTGAACTCAAATTCCTCTGATCCTAGCCCAGCATTTCAATCGTGCCCTTCTGGCTTGGGCTGTCATATAACCCTGTCCTAGGGGTTCGACAACCTCAGCCCTGAAGACCTTCCAAGGTTGCCTGGGCCAGTCTATATATTTCCACCTTTCACCTTGCAGTCAGGTTGTGAGGAGAAAAAGGGGAGGACTCTGCATGCTGTATGCCAGGTATCAGTGTAAAAACACCAGCCCTAACCAACACAGAAATGCCCTTTGGCCAGCCCAGCACAAGCCCAGAAAACCAGCTCGCTGGATGCATGTCGTCTGAGCAGAAGCTGCACGCTGTGCCAGCTTATCAGAATGGGTTTCAGTATCAGCTGCATGATCACAGAAAGAATTATACACTGGCAGAAGAGCATTGATCATGGACCTAATAGTGTTTTATTATCACTATTACTTTATTTATGTATTTAATTCAAAGGATTTATGTGGGCCAATTTTATCCTTCGCCAGCACTCTTCCCACACCTGTGACCCATCCCACATTCCCCATGGACCTTCTGCACTGGGAGAAGGCCTCCCCTCCCTTTCCATTCTCCAGCAACATGTTAGAAGCACAGTCTTTTATTTGAGCTCTACAGATTACAAACAGCAGAAATCAAATGAAAGCGCCCTTTGAGATGTGGGAGAAGCATCAGACCTTGTGAGTGGCTGGATTCACACCAAAACCTCCCCCTTCCTCTCCTGTTCAGAAACGATTGTGACTCCACCCTCAGGGCGGGTGCTGCTGCTGCTTGGGGATTGGATGGTGGGAATGCTGGACCCTTCTTAACAGGCTGCTCATTTGTCTGTCATCTTCTTACAAGGTCAAGGAACTCCCCCTCGATCTCCTCCACACCCGCAGTCCTGAAATGTCTTCCATGGTGGGCTGATTTTCAAGCCCTGCCTGAGAAAGTTCACTGGGTCACCTTGAAAGTGCCAGGTCTTCTGCCCCTCCACTGCCACCTCTCTGAACCAGAAGAATCCATCTGGGGAGGCTGAGACTCGGAAGTACAGGGAGCCCTCACTACTCCTCTGCAAAGGCTTTTGGCTAGTCAAAACATTTACAGTGCAGGGGCAAAGGATAGAAATATAAATATTTCCTTCCACTAACTCGCCTCTGTTTATTTACATTAGGATGCAGGCATTGCTAGGAAACTTTGAAATAGGAGTAGGGGTGAATGAGAATGCCATTAGTGTGTCAGGATTTGAGGCAGCTTCAGGGCTCCATCTTCTGACCAAAGGCCAGGATAACAGCCCTGGCAGTTGCAGGATTGGACCCACAGCCTTACTACAGGTATCAGGGCCCTTATGAGCATCACCTGGGAGCACTGAGGGAAGAGCTGTATAGGAACTGGCCCTTGCCCTTGCCTCCAGGAGCTGCCTCGACAATGAGGGTTTCTTGACTGGTTGTCCAACCTTGGCTGGGGACCCTGCGCTCTGAACCTATGCCTACACCTGCTCCTGTTCTTGCGCCTGGAAGGGTCCTTGGCTGCTGTGAATCCTTGGCTGCTGTCCCTGCCTCTGAGCCCTGCTTCTGCTCAGAAGGTACCCTCTCTTTGGGAGGACTTTGTGGTTCTTGACTCCTGGTTCATGCTTATCTACTAACGGCTTGGAATTCAGATTGAACTTTGGTTAATACTTGGGATTAAGGTGTCTGGGCCCTGGTGTTCATAAGTTTAACTGGCTGCTGTGCTTTGGACTCTGACATAGTGCATACAAATCATTTGAACATACCGTCAATATAAGCCTAAATGTGAATGCAAGCAGGAGAGCATGTCTTCCAAAAATTCCCACATATTCCAGAGCTTACACTGAGAAAAAGTGGATTAAAAAAAATGTTCTGTTTTAGAAGTATTTTTATTAAAATGTGCATTTTTACACTCCATGCAAGGAAAGTGCACATTTTTGCTATACTTTCTTAAAACCCCACATTTTTTCTGTCTGAAATGAACAGATTTCCCATTTGGCTGAAATAATGGGTGCAAATGAACGTGGAAACTAAGCGAGATGTGCTTCAAATTGGTTTTCGGAGAACAAGGGTGATCATGAAAACTGCTTGTTTGCCCATTTCTAAATAGAGGCAATTGTTATTTCAACTGGATGGATACATTTAGGTAAGCCTTGGACTGGGAGCCAGGAGCAATTATGTGTTGGAACCCTTCTTTGCAGTTCATACCTTGTGTTTAGGGAAGCCTCTCTCCAGTTGGTGCCTTCAAGATGTTTTGGAATTCCACTCCCAACAAACCCAGCTGCACAGTCAATGGTCAGGAATGCTGGATTTGTAGTCTGAAACAGCTGGAGGGAATCAGTCTTGGGAAAGTTGTTTGAAGGTATACTAACATCCAAGACAATAAGGACTAATGGTAGACTGGTGTCTGAACCCAGTATACTCATGTAGCAACAGAGAGTCCAGCACCTTCGCAGGATCCGCTGATGGTGATTCCTGCAGTGGGCACACTGCACTAAATGGGGAGTGCCTATGTGCTGCCATATTCCCGATGCAGCAGTTCCACATGAAGGCTCATTGCAGGAAGTTTAAAATGGAGCTTCATAGTTGACTGTCGCTGGCACCAGGTGGCCCTCCTGTGAAGTTATGCACAGAAGACCCATAACAAAGCAGTAAAAAGGTACAGGGACAGCCTATGAAATCCCTTAAAGAAACTACTGTGGGTAGTAGATTTCACAGCCAGCACCAGATTTCTGCTTCTTGCTCTCTGTAAGAGACTACTAAAAATGAGCTTTAGTCCAGTGTAGGGCATCTGTATTTTGACTCTCTGCTTCTCCTGCACAATTGTTCAAGGCCAGAGCAGGGATGATGATTAAGCCCCATCACAACATGCCTTTAAAATACAAACTGTACTTGCTTACTAAGATATTATTGGATTTCACTGGATCTGATTTATAGTCTCTGCTGTATGAGTTTTAATACCTCTCCTTGACTCTCTTTCATTATAGCAAGTTACTACACTTTCTTCATACTGTGTGATACACACCACTTTTTCAGCTATGTATTTAAACCCATTTATTATGTCTACAGGGTGAAGTTTTCTCAAGGCTGCTAAATTGTCATTGGAACAATTTCATTTTGGTTACTTTTTCATTATTCACACGCAACATTATTTTCTTAATTCTGTGTGCAGTCTTTATTCGTTATTGTAAAGTTATGAAAGTCACTGTAATACGTGTGTGAGTTTGTGTGTAATAATACCCCGCCTTTTTTCTGTAAGAAATCAAAGGCATCTTGGATAATCTTTCCCACTCCATTTTATTGTAACAACCCAATGAGGTAGGTTAGGCTGAACATCAGTCACTGGGCCAAAATCATGCAGAACCTTAAAGCTCTTACAGCCCTGCTCAAGCAGAGAGTCCATATTTAAACAAAACCCAAGTTTAGAAATAGAAAGAAGAGCAATACAGAGCTCTATACTGCAGAGGCCCAGCTAATGGAGAAGATTGTTTATAAACAAAAAGTGAAGACTAGCTTCAGTTTAAACTCCATGTATGATTTGATTGTTAGGGTTTATAGAGAAGATGACAAACTAAAACTCAGAAATAGATTACCCCAACTTTGAAAGTCCATGTTATGATTTAGTTTTTAAACAGAAACAAAAAGGAACTCAGCCCTTCCAAACTACATCCCATCACAAATCACTGGCCCTGTGTATGTTGCCCCCTCTCTTCCGGTGACTGGATTCATTCATCATGACAAGCCATTGTGGATTTTTACCATGTTGGTCTCTTGTGTTGTCTGAACCCAGTCAAGGTATTTTACCATGGTAAGTCTGGTCTTTAGAAACCATTATAAGAAACGATGGTTTATTCTATGGTTCCTCCATACCACAGGGCTTGTAGCGTTACCTGATCTCAGGATCATAGTTTCCATGGCTCTAGTATACATCTACCACAGATCCTCTGAAAAAAATAGAAACTTCAAGATCTGCTCTAAGCAATCCAGCCTCTGCGTGTGCACCAATGAGAAAAAGGCAGGTATCACAGTCCAGGATGCATAACAGACATGGGCATCAGGACATGGACAACTAAGCCAATATCCAAACGTTAATCCCAACCAAGTCCAGCAATCCAAAATCAGAGCCGAGAGCAACAGAGGCAAGAGGCAAAGTGCAGTGCACTAGACAATAATGTAGACAAGGTAGTCCAGTAAGCGATAAAGCAGCACAAACTGGAAGGGATACCTTGGGACCAAGGCAGAAGCCAGGAACCAGGAGCAAGGTCCAGGAGCAGGAGTGGGACAGGAGCAGGAACAGAAGTGTGGCCCAGGGGAAGAAACTCAGTGACAACCAGGAAACAAGAAGCACCACATCAGGAGACCTTCATTGCTGCGGCCGGTTCTGGAGGGAAGAGTCAGGAACCTCCATAGGAAATGGGCACTGGGGCACGAAGGCAAAGGGGTATACTGGGAGGAGGAAGCCCATTGCAGAAGGATTCTTCGCAAGGCTAAGGTTAATTATGAACTGAGACTTGCAAAGAATATCAGGAGCGACAAAAAGGGTTTCTATCAAAATGTAAATAGCAAGAGGAAGGGGAGACGGGCAGTGGGACTGCTTAATAAGGAATAGGGGATTCAGTGACTGATGGGAGGGAACAGACACAGATTCTAAATGATTATTTTGCCTTTGTGTTTTTTCAAAAGCAGGACTAGTGCGATCTACATGGGGGATCGGATTTAGGGGCACAGATTAGAGTCATCCCCCTAAAAGTTGAGGAGCTACTCAGGGCACTGGATGTTACAAAGGCACTGGGCCCTGACAGGATGCACCCAAGGGTACTTGGCAGTTTGCAGGGGTACTCTCATACGTGTTGGCCTCCACTTTTGAGGCCTTGTGGAGAACGGGTGAAGTTCTGGAGGATGGTGTCAGTGGTCACAATTTTCAAAAAGGTAGTAGAGTGGACATGGGGAATTACAGGCTGGTTAGCCTTATGTCCATTCTAGGAAAGACAATGGAAAGCCTCATAATAGCGAGAGATGTGAGAAGTTGGAGCAACTCTCTCTGAGGAACAGTTACAACAGCTGAGATAGTTTAGCTTAGAGAGCCAGTGGTGGTGAGAGTACTGGGCCAGGCTCTGAAGCTCACTGGGTAACTTTGGGCCAGTCACAGGCTCTCAGTCCAACCGAGCTCACAGAGTGGTTGTAGGGAGAATAACATGGAGCTACGTGAGCTTCCTTGGGTTGCTTACAAGAGGAAAAGAGGTGGGATAGAAATGCAATGTGATGACAACGCCGAAGATGATGATTATGAGGATCGATGATGATGATGGGTAAGGAAAGACAAGACAGAAATGTACAGAATTATGAATGATATGAAGAAAGTGAATAGAGATATTTTTTTTCTTCCTTTCCCCTAATGCTAGAACTTGGGATCATCCCATGAAACTGACTGGTGGTAAATTCAAATAAATAAAAATAAAAGGAAGTCCTTCCTCACACTTCCACAAGATGTAGTGATGCCACCAATCTGGATGGCTTTAAAAGGGAATTGCACACATTCATGGAGGAGAAGGCTATTAATTAGTCTTGACGGCTATACGTCTGCTACCTCCAGTATCAGCAATGGTATAGTTATGTACACCCATTGCTGAAAACTCAGGAGAGAGTTTGAATGTTGTTGCATTCATATTCTGCTTGTGGGTCTCATTCTGACCACTGAATGAACAGAAGGTTGGACTAGAGGTACCACTGGTCTGATCCATCATGGTTCGTCTTATATTCTTAGAGCTAAGTGGAGACTAAAACCCAGATCCATGGAGACCCGGTCAAGCACTCTTGGCACTACACCATGGTGGCTTTCAGGATGACCCCATCATAATACAGCATCTGTGCATGTTGGGAGACGGGGTGGGGTTGCCAGTATTTAAGAACCCAAACCAGACTGGATGGGAAACGTAACAAAATCAGGCCAGATAAAGCCTTTAGTGAAGATTATGGATAGCATTATTAGTGCAGATTGTAGCTCACAAATGCACAGCAACCCTGAAGTGTTGATCCCAGAGCCCCTAAGAGTGCGTGTGGGGAGGGGGATTTCTATTTGAATGCCTTTGATCAGAACCTGACTGTCCCATTGTTTTGTAGGTCTCTAAACAGCTGAGGGAAAGGAGGGAAAAATAGATACAAATAGATTATAATTGGCAGGCCTTAGTCTTAGTAACCTGGAGCTTTTCAAGATGCATTGGTATCTCCAGAAGTCCCGGCTGAAAGAGTAGGCAGCACACAGCAACATGTATGCCACTGACATGCTGCTGTGAGCAATCCCTGGAGCTCCTGTAGTAGCACAATTGGGTGTGATGCCTGGCATGACGGAAAAACTGCCGTGCCAACTTGTGCCACTGGCACAGTGCTGGAGGTCACTTGTGTCAGCACAGTGTCAACTGGAGATGCAGAGTGGATGCTGCCTGGAGGCTGCATTCTGCTCCATCATCTGCAACGACCTCGATGTTGAATTGGATATTTCCTTCCAAATGCCTTGCCAATGCACTACCCGGACATTTGCTAGACATCTTGCAACATTTCTCCAGTTGGCATTTCCTCTGTGCATGCGTGTGCCTGTGTGTGCGCTGAGGTATAAGTTGGTGTGGGGTAATACATCTGGTTCATTTTCCACTTTAGGTATTATATTCAAGGTTCAACTCGGATAAATGGAGCTGGATGTTTCAATGGGAAACTGTGATATAACATGATGTGGGGTAATATATTCGGTTACTTTACACTTTAAACCTTCCATTCAAAGTGCAATTGAAATGCATAAAAAGAGCTAGATATTTCAGTGGGAAACTGTGCTCACCACCACTCATTTTCTAGCATAGAGGAAGAATATGACCTTATTATTTATTTTCCTAGCCATTGCAATATTCATTCCCTCTTATGAGTTAAATCTGCCTGCTTTCTTTCCCACTTTGTAATATTTATGTTGTTCCGTCATTCATCTTCTGACTAGCTCTCCTCTTTTCTTTACTTCCTTGGGTTTTCATTTTCTCACCTGAAATTTCCACTTTGCTCCATCATTTCCTTGACATTGATGAATTAACCTTGGCTGTTGAACTTTGACAGAAATGCTTTCAAAGCCCAACTTTTCATTTGAAAATCATCAATGTTTTTGATTTTTTTCCCAACATCTCTCTACACCTTCTCAAGGTTATGTTATTTACCCGAGAGATGTGAGTGTAGAAGTTCCTCAGCTAACTCTTGTATGCAGATATTCCACACTTAAAACTGTGTTAGGTTTGCAACTTTTCAGCCCAGCCTGACGCACTTCCAGTAAGGAGTTCGGCTGACAGTGCACCAGTTTTTTCTGAGCTGAGCAAGGCTGTGAAGGATGGACATCTTGCAGGCCAGTCATTCCAGGGGTTAGCACAAGGGCCTTAAGGGGAAATTACTTCACAGCACACAGCTTGCAACAACAACAGTGGAGCTCAGTCCAGAGCCATGTCCATATGCATGGCTCCAACTTTATTTATTTATTTATTTAGGAAGCTTCTATGCCACCCCATTCACCGAAGCCTCGGGGCAGCTCACATCAATAAATAACAACATAATAACAATATAAAACAATATAATATAATTGGAGCCGTCCTGGCCAACTTTAGAGTACTCTATCCAATGCCCTCCCATCAAGATCCAGGCAAGGACTGACCAGGACAGAGACTTTTATGGCCTTCTTTTCCTTCAATGTTGTTATTTTAAGCTAGATCAGCCTCCAAGCCCATCTAAATGACTTACATCTCAGTGAATAGGTAGGAGAATGCAGAGGCTCCTGTATGCAGGAGCTCCATGTCCCTCCTTCCCCCTTCCTTCACAGCTCACCTTCTGGCCTTTTCTGAGGTCACTACTGCAGAAGAAGAGCCACCGAAGAGTTTGCTGTGGCAGCTGCAAAGGGGCTTCGGGGTGGATTTTCTTCTCCTGGTGGCCTCCTAGAGGAAGACGTGCTATCCACAATAGGCTGTGGTTCTTGGGATGTCCACCCAGAAACCAGATGATTGCTTTGCCCAAACTTTATGTTGAATCCCCAACAATTCCATGAGTCTAAAGATGCCTCCGAGACAAACCTTCAGACATTGATTCCAATGCATGAGGAAAGAGCAGGGCCATGACATCAAGGACTGCTCTCATCACAACCAGGCCTGCTGGCTTGTTTCTCTCCCTCCCATCCTACACAAAGGAAGTCTTTTCTCCACTGGGAAGAAATTGAATGCTTGTTTAAGCATGTGCATATGTGTGTGTGGACAGATGTATTTATACTCCTGCTATCACTCCGAGCAATAGTTTCCTTTTCAACAAGACAAAGCAGACTTGCACACACAGGGAGGGAGTGAAACAAGAAACCCCGAAAAGGAGGCAGTAAGTCAGGGGAACAGTTTACCTTCCAATAAAGTTGAAGTGGCTGAATGGTGCCAGCCTGATTTTGTGGATTTACACAATAAAAGAGCCATGCTTATACATGTTTGTGACTAGAGTCTTAAAAACTTGACAACATGACATTTAAAAACATGTTTATGCTTTAAAAAAAGAAGAAACCCATAAAACTCAAGCAGTTGTTTTTAGATTTGTATCATGCTAAGTATAACAGGAAAGGCCACTAATACTGGTTCATGTGATTCTGGGGACAGTAATGAGGCTGTGTAGAAAAGGAGAAATTGGAGGCACTTCCTTGGAAGTAGATTGCAGTGGCTTGCAGGACAGAAGCCCCGTTCTCTTCCGTGAGGCTATGCTAAGCAGGAGTCGCACCCAATACAATCTAATGAGGCTTATTCATAATTTGCTGACCAGAAATTCCATACAGAAGACTGGACAAGAAATCAGATGTGCCCACTATCATGCGGGAGACCCGTGTGCATATGCTTGCATGTTTGTGCATGCATGTGCCCACTTCAGGCAACCCCTGCTCTTCCCAGAGGCAGGACCCATTGTGAGACTCTGACATACATGCTTATTGTGTGTACACACATGTTACAGGTTTTGCATTAATAGGAAGACACATCGTTTCCTGAAGCAGCCAGGTGAAATCTCAAAAGCATTTCTAGAAAGCAAATAAGTTTCAAAGTAACCATTTTAATAATCTCAGTTTGAAAAATGGACTGCCTCGTACATTCATTTCCTATAATCTTGCTCTGTATTGTTTACTACCATTCAGACAATTGAATAATCAAGTTTTTCTACACGATGTGTCTGCTTTTTCAGTATAAGACAAAGGGTACCACTGTCATGGTCCGTGGGAAGAGCAGGAAGCATGTTTAAATTGTTAAAGCAGTATCTTCCATATGCACTTGCTTTTTTCTCCAAGGTATGGAGTATTATGCAGAGAAGAAAACAGGAAAAGGAGTATGCAAAGATGCATTGATTAATAAGGTTTCCCTAGACATTCTTTTTAAATGCCTCTTTGGCTATCTCTGCTTTCTCCTTCAGCATAGCAAGAAGGTGGCCATGAACTAGGCCAATGATAAATGGAATTTTCAACCCTTCTAAAATCCAATTCATAACTGTCGGAAGATTTAGTCTCATTGCAATAAAAAATTATTTGCACTTGAAGGAGTGACTTGTCAGAGGGAAGTATTTTTAGAAATGCTTACAAGTACCTTTGGAATACCTGTCTTGACTGCTCTTGTACTGTCTTACGCACTTCATTAAAGAAGTTCCACTTACAAGCCACAGTTTTCCAAAATGCCAAAAAAATCCATTTATTTATTTATTAGAATTGTATCCCACCTTTCCAGCAGCACTTGGTACTCAATAACATTAAAATTAATACAAAGACTTCATTAAAACAAAATGAAAACTAATAAAAGCCAATACATTAAAGGCATAATTAAAAGCACAGCAGTAATGGAACTAAGCAGCACCCAGCATGATAATGCCTCCTTCAGCAGCAGAAGGGTTTACAAGAAAAGTCTTGTCTGAATAGAAACATCGTTATGGGCGGTTGGAAGAAGGAAAGGGCAGCCGACCTAACCTCCGTCAGCAGCCAGTTCCAGAGCCTGGGAGCAGCACTCTGAATTGTGCCTGAAAAGAGACCAGCCAGTGACACAGTCAGAACAAGCGAGTCACATGCTCCCTGCAACTGGCCCCAGTCAACATTTGGGCAGCAACATTCTGGACCAGCTGAAGTTTCTGAATATTTTTCAGTCCCACATACAGTGCATTGACAGTAATCTGAATGGGATGTCTTCAGGGACGGGTGTGGTCTGAACATTAGCCTCAGCTGTACATAAGCACTTCTAGCCACTAGTGATTCGGAAGTATACCCAAACTACGAACCTGAGTGTTCAACAAGAGTGTAACACCTTTCAGTACAGGTGGAATCCCTATGCCCTAATCTGGCTTCACACTAAATAGAAGAAATTCTGTCTTGCCTGGATCAGGATTCAGATTGTTCACCCTCATCTGGGTCGTTACCAAGATTAGTCACTGATTAAGAATTCAAACAGCTTCCTTGCATTTCAGTGGAAAGAGATGCAGAGTTGGGAGTTCTTGGCATATTGCTAGCATTGCAGGACTGCCACTCCTAGCAGTTTTGTGCAAATACTAAACAGGATGGTGTGGGGAGGGGCAAGACGGAATCATGAAGGATACCGTAGGCCAATGGCCAGAATGCCATATATTGATCCTGTGGCACCATCTTTTGAAATGGTCCCTCCAAAAAGGAAAAAAAAGTGAAATAGCAGTAGAACAGTACCTCCAAGTCCCATTCCAGAGAGATGGTCCAGAAGGATGCCATGATCATTGGTTCTGAGAGACACCAAGAGATCCAGCAGAACCAACAAGGGCATATTTCCTTCTCCGGGAACCCTCCATGAAAGAAATTAAGAGAGTAAGTACCCGGAGGAGGGCTTTCTCTGCGGTGGCGCCCAACCTATGGAATTCACTCCCCAAAGAGGTCCGCCTGGCACCGTCGTTACTGGTTTTTCGGCGCCAGGTAAAGACCTTTTTATTTAAACATCATTTCAATTGTTAAAACATATGATCTGGCCTGGGCAACTTCTTCTTCCTTCTCTTTCTCCTCCTATATTTTTATTTTATACTGATAATTTTAATTTTGTATTTGTAAATCAATGTATTTTTTGTATTGTTATATTTAATGGTAATTTATTATGTACTATTGTATTTCAATGTATTTTATCATGTTGTAAGCCGCCCCGAGGTTTCGGCAAGGGGCGGCATAGAAATGTTATAATAATAATAATAATATTTCTCTATCCAGTCTAGATTCTCCACCATATACTGCAACTAATTAAGTGGATGAAAATAATCCACATCATCCAGACACCCCTGGAGCTGAGATATATCCCATTTTCCATATTTAACCAGTTTAATGGAAACAATGGCTCCTTTGAAACCTGCACTCCATAGGCAGCCTCCAACAGGGCCCTCTGCTTCTGTTGATTTCAATATGCTTGCAGGACTCCTCACCTGTGCAGGGCTGCTCTGACTGAAAAGGAAACACAAAACCCAACATCCTGCATTTCAAACCTGGAACGCCATGAAGAGAGTTAATCTAGAACTCTTTCATTTTACAACCAGCATTTTTTCTTCAGCCCGTTTGTGTGTGTGCGTCTGTGCACCTGCACCTGCATATGAGTATTTAATTCTGCAAGCAAGCTGGTGTTGCCTTAATAACACCACACCATCACAGGGTATCAAATTTAGGACTGAGCTAAAAACATGCCTTGTCACAAATAAGCATTTTCAGGGGTGAAAGCAAGAAGAAAGAATACTGGGCTTGAATGGATGCTACAGTTTTGGGATTTTTAAAAAAATTCTCATAAAATCATTTTATGCCTTTTTTGCAGGGACAAGAAATAGCTTTACCCCTCCTTCCTTTTTCCAGTTTCTGGCTACTTGGACTGGCTGCAATACTTTGCTCCTTTGCACCTGTTGAAAATGCATCTAAAAAAGCCCACAGAAGAGGCAATATATCATGCCGTGTCATCCATCCCACAAGCATCCTAAAGAAAAATATATATTGTCCCTGCAAAGCTATCAGAGGCATGGGATGGGGGGAAAGACGACAGCCCCATTACGTACGGCAGATTTGGCTCACCCCTCAGATCTGGCAAAAGTGCCGATTTTGGATCCTTCGATGCATGTTAGATGGGAGTTGCACATTAGATAATTTCATTCTGAATGTCAACTGCCCCAAATTCCTCAAGCATCCCTACAAGGGAGAGGAAACTTTTCAGAACTATGGCTGAAAGAGTGTCTCCTGCAATAGGCCACAACTCTGAAGGTCTGTGATTTCTTAAAATAGAAGCTAATCTTACTAGAAATTAGCTCTCAAAGCTAATTTGTCCATCAAAGCTGTCTCTGTAACAGCTGTAGAAAAGAGAGGTCACCCTCCCTTTGGTAATTGAAAATATGTTTGGGGATTGAGCAATCTGCCCCACTGTTTTTCCCCCAGGAAATGTTAAGTGTCACCAATTAAGATTTTTATTTCTGGTGTATTTCGTAAACGAATTGACAGTTATGTCACTGGCCCAAACTTAGACCCAGGGAGAATTCAGCTGAGCGCCTACTTAACTGGTGGCTGCCACGATAAGCTCTCAAAGATAGGTCTTGCCTTCTCTTTTAGGCTATAGATATAAACAGAGGTATCAAAACCGCTCATTAATTTAAAATTACATTCAGGACACCTTTAATTGAGGAATCAGTATATTCTGAGATAGTGCCCTGTACTTAATTTTCAGGGAGGAGGTGGAGGTCTGTGTGTCTATTAAAATGTGCATTTATACCATTCACAAATAATGTAAGGATGGAAGGGTCAACTCTGATACAAAAGGATTGCATGAAGGACTGGAAAACCCAACACTCTCCTTGCTTAATTTCACTGTACTCGGTCAGTTTAAAGATTTTTTCTTTCTCATTTACTTATGGTATTAGAGTCAGGCTGGGAAACTTCTTAAGGCCAATAGAGTGTGGTGAGGTAAGGCAATGGACAGATGAATGTATTTTCTCTCAAAATATGAAATTTTAATAGTCTTTTTTATCAGAAAAGGCCTATGTGTAGTCCCAAATGCATTTTGACACCTATTTTGAACCGAGAACCATGTTGCAAACTGCAACAGTCAACAAAGTGTGAAACCTCTTGGACAGCTCTGTTCCAATCTGCACATTCATGCCGGAAGGGAAATCAGGTCATTTTGATTCACAATGCAAATTCTTCCACCATACCTAATCAGTGCCTAATGAATTGGGGATTAACCTCCAGTAGCTTTTTTTTTTTTTTTAATTCAGCATGGAGCCATTGGGAGGCTGAGAAACTCCAAAGGCCCATCAGTCCAGGTGAATGTCCACAAGGCAAACACTGAAACAACTTAGTGAAGCAGGAGCAACCAGGTCGCTTATCTGTGGTGCTTGTGGTAGACTCATTCTTTGAACCAGGCCAGGATTTCTGAATATTCTGGCCTATGCTCAGATAATCTGTCCTATTAACTTCTACCACACTGGCAAGGCAAGGAGCAGTCTCCCAAAGGGCTGTATACCAGGAAGAAACAATAAATAATAATCAATCTCCTAATTGTATAAATCAAAGTCTTACTTCCCAAGGCCCCTGGGCAGAATATTACTCATTGAGTCACGGCATAATGGGGAAGAGAGCTCTCCTCATCTAATCAAAGATCAACTGACAGGTAACCCTGTTCCAAAAATTTTCCTGGAAACAGAAGTCTCTCAAAGGTCCTCTGCACATGACTATGAACCACACTTGGGGTCTGAGGATACGGCCACGCAGCAGCAGATCTTACCCACAGTTCATGGTAAGAACTGAAGTGAGATCCAGAGAGCTCCCTTTACAAGCTTGGAAACCTGGAGAGGCACATGTGGAGACTCCAGGTGTTTTGGCATGACCGGCCCCCTTTCCCCACCATCACAAGCACTCAATAAACGCAGAAAGATCATGTGAAAAGGCTTTAGGAGTTCTACAAACTCTTCAGGAACTTTCTGTCCTTGGCAGTTTCCCAGCCTTTCATGGGGTTTGAGAGCACAGCCTCATGGGCCTTTTATATCCAGCCCTATTTTAGTTTTTTTGGACTAACCACCAAGTCTCAAAGCCAATCTGCTTCTGTGTCTGATACCTGAAGAAATTAACTTCCCCTGAAGGATGTCAGGAGCCCCTGTGGCTGCTGTTTTGGTACACCAGAAACTGCTGCAGAGAACCAGACATTGTTTCTGAGGGGATTCTGGAAGTATCCTGAGGAAAGTTGGCAGAAGAGATTTGGAGCTGGAGGATCAAGGGCCTACAGGGAGAGGTGAAGAGGAGCAAACACTACAAGGAGGACAAATTTGTGGAGCAGACACACACCTGCCACCTTTTCCTGTCCCGCAGTGACTGTCCAGCCATGGAACTGACAGCAACTGAGACCTACAGTGGAACAGACCAGGAACAGACTTAAGGAACTGCTTGCTCACGCATCGCGCAACTGTGGGAATCCTCTCCTTGCCCCCTACACAGTTTTATCATTCTGAGACTAACCTCAGATTGTGGACATGTCTAAAATGTTCCTCTTGCTTCCTTCACTCCATTAAATGAATCAAAGTTAGTTTTCCCCCAGTTCTACCAAGTTGTCCTATACTTGTTTCCCCTTCCAGAAATGTGGAAGCTGGCTACTCGGGGGCCCCACAGACAGCAAGCATCTGTGCTCCCCTCCCATTTGATCTACTGCAATCAGAGGCGGCTGGGAGGGAGCCTGAAAGGTGGGCTGCCTGCCTTTTCCAGTAGGCAGAGTTATCTCAATATTTAGCACATGCATAAATGCCACATCTCTCTGGGGGCTGTTGTTGTTGTTTTCAATATGTCAGAAGACTGCAGGGGGGAAGAGGTAATCAAAGCAAAAGAAACAAACATCACAGCAGAATAAAATGAAAGGTTCTGAAATTTTCCCAACTTTCAAGCACCTGAGAGGCAGGAATCAGGAATGAGTGCACGGGGGAAGCAGTACTCCCGTTTCCCTTCCACACTCCCTTTGATCTTGCCTTCCTCTTTGGCATATAACAGCTTGCCATGCCCTAAGTGAGTTACCGTTCTTCTTCATCCGGTAAATGTGAACTTGGGTGCCGCGTGACTGAACCCAACGTTCTCAGCCAGGAGTGCGCAGCCTGCTCTCTGGGAGCCACACGCAACCTTTCTTTGCTGCCCCCAGCGGGTACCCCACCCCCACTGCTGATGTCTCTGCTCAGAAATCAGCACCGGCACCCCTCTGTTCTCACCCTGCTAGCAGCAAGGAGAAGAGATCTGCAGCAGAGTCACTGGCATACGCGTCCATGTGTTTGCACATGCATGCATGTCTGGTTCTTCAGGCCAGGAAGTTTATGCACTCCTGATCTGAGGCATGTGGCAAAGCACCTGTCTGTGCAGGAGCGATACCAGAAATCTCTCTCAAAGTAAAGGCTCAGCGGTTGTACATCCATAGCAAAGGGACCATTCACATAACTTTACTACTCGGGTGTATGTCTCTGTGTGCGCACATTACACCACTAACCTTCTCCTTTCCCAATAGGACTGTTGGAATATTGAGTAAATATTACTCTCCCCTTGTTATCTTGTTGAACAGTATATAGATTAATATGAACTCTAGCTGGAACTATTGATTCAGCGAATAATCCTGAAATGTGCTTTTCAATTACACTCAGAAATTGGTCTTTTGAATTTCCAAATTATGCAAGGCAAGGCAGATTCAATTTAATCTGCACAGGGAGGAGATATTTGCAGTAGCTTGGCATGAGCAGATCGTTTTATAGTAATATGGAAGGAAGATTTAAAAGGGATGGGGAAAGACACTGACCTCATTGTACTGTCTGTTGCTGCCCTCCAGTGGCCATGCAATGCACAGTTTTTCTGTCAAATCAAGGTAATTTGCTAACGGGGTTCATTCTGACTCAAACTGGGCACCAGTGGAAATCAGAAATATTTCTAAGTCTAAAAGCTGGAGCATGCTTTCCCGACTTCTCATGCGAGGAGGAGACACTGAAAGACCAGTTACAGCAGCTTTCCTAGCCACATGGAACTCCGAATGATGGCCACATTTAGCACATGTATGCATTCCCAGCTCCTGTACCAGGGCAAGGCAGCAGAGGCAGCAGTACGGGGGGGGGGGGGGTTTGCATTACGTACCCCAATATACTACATGTCTAATTTTTAAATATCCATGGGAGGGATATTTGGGAGGAGGCCTGAACAGTCTTCTAAATGATTACCAGTCCTTTTCTTGCATGCCTTTAATACAGACGATTTTAATTTTTAAGAAAGTCATTTTCAGTGTTATACCTGATAAAGTCTGGCTCGATATCCCAATGCTAAATGAAATGTAAAATGTTGAATGCCCAAAGACAGTTTTCCCAGACTACCATGTGTAACATGCTGCTGTTCGTGTGCAATAGAGAGAGAGAAATCTTGCCCTTCTTACAGGGTTGCCGCATTAGGCTGCAGCAGAAAGAAACATGAGGTGCTTATCTGTGCCAGAACTGGTTGAACTCTCACTGAGGTTCAGGTCTTATTTTTCCTTTAGAAGTCCTTTCATTATGGGAAGGATGACTTGTCTGCCACCCTCTGAAAAGGTGGATGGCAGAAGTAGATAATGGCTCAGACCCTCCTTGCAGAAGATGCAAATCATGAAGCTGGAAAAGGAAGGGAGTGAAGGAGTAAAAGCAGAAAGCAGAATTCAGAGGGAATGCCTGGATGAAGTTTTTACTGTGCAATCACCCTGCCTTATTTGCAGAACATTGCAGGTAGCAGGGAGGGACAGTCAATATCATCTTTCTCTTGTAACTCTGTCATGTTTTCCTTCCACTTATCTTTTCTCTCAGTAGGAAAAAAGGGGGAAAACTATGACCAAGTGCCACAGTCCCTTTTTGCATAGGAGCATCTCCATCTGGAAGCATCCAGAGCAAGAAAGACACAAAACTAAAATGCTTAGGACAGAGGGTTGTGGAAATCATCCAACAGCCATGAGATCCAACAGGAGAAAAGACCAAATACCAGCATTGACAGAGGCTTGAGAATACAAGCAGCCTTGAAATGGGAAGTTGCCATGATAAGTAAGAAAGCAGTGCTAAACACCAGCGGACCTCAGTCCCAGAACTGAAAGCCAATGCAGTGTACAGGTTAAAGATTGCGGTCAGGGAAACATAGGTTCAAATCCACATTTAGCCATGAAGCATGCTTGGTCATCTTGAACCAAGGCTGTGCAAAGCAGCAAAACTTGTGGATGTCCAAATTCCAGCTCCTTCCAACCCATATCCATTTCAGCTTGCATTCTTTGGATTTTTCTTTTCACACAAAAATAGGTGCATGCTTTCATGCATATCTGAACGTATGTCTTAATTGTGCACATTTTAGAAATGCACTTGTTCTTCTCTCAAACTATGATTCTGCACATTTGTCAAAAGCATTTCACAAATGCACTCCTTTCTCTTTGTGGATTGTGCTGGAAAGTTCAAATTCAGAAATGCAAAGACCTCAACTGCAGATTGTGGTCAGGAGTGCACCCATTTCCATAAGGTCCAAATTAGGAACATTCTGTTCCAAAGCAAACTGAAACAAACTTAATATATTCCCACCTCAGACCAGACCTATCTTTCAGCCTAACCTGACTCTTTTTGAAGGTCAAGGTCCTACAAGCACCTGGTAGCCCTCTGACATGGGAGAATCTAAATCAGTAAGACTCTTTTATTACATCAAATCCCATGGCATAAGCTAAATTTTTACAGAGCTCAGAAATTGTATAGCTGATGACATTTGGCTACAGACTCTTGGCATATTTCCACATCAAGGGGAGGGACACAAATGTCCTTTAGGAACCATCTTTCGAGACATTCTACACCACTCTAAAAGAGAAGAGACCCAGATATTCTTCTCAAGCATTCACAGATAAGACCTTAGGGATCTGAGACACCAAACAGCCCTTGAGCCTAGGAAAGGGTTTCTAGGAGAAGCCCTGCACCCCTGTGCCCACCCCCACAGAGAAGAGCACTCAATATACAAACTACCCTTGGACCTCTGTGTCATGTGAGTCCAGGCTTATTGACCCTCAGAGTCCAAAAACAGTATCAAAGCAAGTCCAGATTGATTCTCCACACACAGAGGTTTCGACATCTGAAGTTCCCACCACTGGAATCTCCACCACTTGAATGCAGGCAGAGAAATTAGTTCCAGCGAAGTTGGGAACTGGTAATGAGCTCCAGGCCAGCTGGATTCTGGGCTCCTTGACAGCACTCACACATAATCCAGAGTTCACAAGACTGTGCAGTCTATGAAAAGCACAACAGTCCTTTTCATGGCAGTTTCTTAATATTAAATAAATAATAAAAGATTGAAGAGATAAACGGCCGAATCAGATTCCATATGCAGGTCCTGTAAGGTTCAGACAGTGGTAGATCCAAACTAGCAATGCCCGAGGAATCTGGTTTGGGGGTGGGAATGGGTCAGTTTTCCTTGACTGGGCCCCCTGGATCCTGGTCCACTTTCTCTCCGCCCTGCATCTGCCTTGCACCAAGCGCTCGTGAGGGTGTCCACAGGAAGCAAGTCCAAACAAGTCTGCAAGGTCATCATGAGCACACACCACTTGCAGGCCTGCTGTGCTAGAGGAGAACTGCTTGGGCACACATGACTTGCTGGTTTTGCATACCTTGTCTACTTTGCACAAAGAATTATATACTTTGCATATTTTATGCAAAGAAGCTGCTAGCGTTCTTGAGCGTTTGCATACTTGATCTTGGGTGGCTTGCCTCCTGGCCAGGGCCAAGCACAGGGAAGAAATCTGGCAAACACGGAATCAGGGCTGATCACCACATCCCTTATCCAAACAGCAAGACTGAAGATGGGGGGATGGGCTATTCCTAGCTGTGCCCCAAGGCCTGAGAGTCAGCATTTAAGCTGAGGTGGGGCTACAATAACTTCCCCTAATTATACAGCTGAGAGGGGATTTAGCCCAAGCTCAAGGTGCCTATCCAATCTGGGGGTTTCCCTTCTACCCCTCAGGGATGAGGCTTCAGCCTGAGTTACATCTCTGCAAAACACAAAAACAAAACAACACCTCCCAACCTTCTTCTGTTACATTTCCAAAGAGAGAAACTGCAAAATTCTTCCCAAGGCTAAAGCTGGCTCCTGGGCAGGTGTAGGCTGTGTCCCCCATTCCGATTTCCTGCGAGACACAGATACAGTCAAGCATATCTGGACATTCTGCAAGCTGACTAGTCCCCAAACCCCTCCAGATGACCTCTGGTCAGATTTTGACTAGAAAGCAGAAGACCCACTGCACACTGGGGTCCAACACTCTGATACTCTAACAAGAAAAATCAGGGGATGGAGAATGAGCTGCATTGTCTTGTGCAGCAAGGCTGGATAGAAATGAAGTAATAGCATGCAGTGCTTGCCCACCTTAAAAGATCTTTGGAGGAGGTTTTTCTCACAGTCCCAAAGCCACAGTGGTGGATTAGAGAGAGATAGGGCCTTCTTGGTGGCTGCTCTTAGGTTCTGGAACTCCCTGCCAAGGTAAGTTCCAGAAGGTAAGTTAGATGGCTTCCTTCCCTCTTCTTTTTCCAGAAGCTAAATGTATTTTTATTCAGACAAGCTTTTAGCTTCTAAACCAGTCTGTTACTGAAGAAGGTTTAAACAAAATGCATGCTGTTTATTTTCTCATTGCTTTGGTTCATTTGATGAGTGTTTGTTTTAATCAAAATCCTGCTTTTATCTGTATTTTGTGGGCTGCCTTGTACACCAGCTTTGGCAGAAAACCAGAGTAAAAATTAAATAAAGAATTACAAGCAGGGCTGTGCCCTAGAAATGTGAATGAACAATATATGCATTTTCCACAGCACTGAATAAATGCCATCAGCCCCACATCTGAGGTTAGAGTTAAAGGCTTCCTGGGCAGAAGACACGATTGGCCTGTGATTCATTTAAGTTCTTCTTTGATTCTAAGCAATGTGGTAGTGGCCATTACTTATATTGGTTAGACAAACACCAGCTTGGTGAAGTTATTATATATATATATATATTCTTCAAACCAGTTATGCTGGACAAGGTCACTGGCTGTGACTAGATCACCAGATCGGGTAAGGCTCCTTTAGCTGAAGGATAACCAAAGTGTTTATTACCCAGTGACTGCAGCATCTGAGCATGCTGTTTGACAGCAAATTCCAATATGAAAATCCTGCTTTCTCAGGAGTTTCCATACTCTAAAACAAGGAATTGAGTACAGCCTCCTCCCCAGTCGCAAAAAAGTGAGCTTTATGGGGAGGTGCAGGTGCCTGGCCACCTGCATGGGCAAGGGGGCTTCCCAGCATCATGGATGGAAACTGCAGGAAGGGTTCCCTGTGACAAATTCTACTGTATATGCTTCATACTTATGAATATATGTAAGCTAAACAGCCCATTGTTTCTGTACAAGAGGAAAGGGAGATTGCAAACAGTCTGAAATTGCAAAGCTTTCAACAGTGACATTCTGGTAAGCAGTTAGCAAAAAGTGGAACAGATAGAGAAACTATTAGGTGGAACCAAAATTGGTTGCTAAATTGAACACAAAGAGTGCTCATCAATGGCCTCTCCTCAAACTGGAGGGAGTTAACAAGCGGGGTGACACAAGGTTCAGCCCTAGGCCCAGAGCTCTTCAACATCTTTATTATTTATTATTTATTTATGTATAACATTGTTATGCCACACCCATCGCAGAAAGCCTTGGGGTGGCTAATAATGATTTAGATGAGGAAGTACAAAGATACATAATCAAATTTGCAGATGATACAAAACTGAGTGGAATAGCAAATGCCCAAGAAGACAGAATGAAGATCCAGGGTGATCTTGATAAACTTAAACACTGGGCTGAAAGCAAAAGAATGAGATTCAATATGGAAAAGTGCCAAATCCTCCACCTAGGAAAAAGAAACCAAATGTATTGATAGGGAAATACATGGCTCAACAGAATCGAAAAGGGAAAAGTCCTCAAAGTAATTGTGGACAATAGGCTAAATAAGAGCCAACAATGCAATGCAGTCACTAAAATGTCAAATGCTATTTTGGGACGCATTAATGGGAACTATCACTATCAAAACACAAGTAGCAGTAGTTCCCCTATGCTCCTCACTAGTCAGACCCCATCTGGAGTACTGTGTCCATTTCTAGACACCATGATTTAAGAAGGATGCAGAAAAATTGGAAAGGGTCCCGAGGAGGGCAACAAAAATGATCCATAGTTCAGAAACACTGCCCTGTGAGGAGAGACTGAGAGAACTGGGTACATTCAGCCTTGAGATGAGAAGACTGAGGGGGGACATGATATCCCTCTATAAGTACTTCGAAGTCAGTCACCGAGTTTTGCCTGAGTTTTGTCCTTTTTGCTGCTAGGGAAAGCTCTGGCTTGCTTTGATCAAGGACCCCTGTGTTTGTCTTTCTATTGATCCAGGGTATTTGCAAAGCTCACCTCCAGCACCGTGTGTCAAATGCATCAATTTTCTTTCTGGAGAGCTACTATTTACCTGGTTTAAAAAACAAACAAACTGCTTTTTACTGCACTGAAAAAAATAGTCCTAATTTAAGAAAGTAATATCTAAAGTAAAACTGCCAGAAACTGGTTATTGGATACAGAAATTTCAGGGATAAACAAACTGTATGGAACTGTATGGAACTGTATGGACCATTATCCAGCCTCATCAAACATTTACGAACTGTACCTGGAGAAGGTGGGGAATCCAGATTGGGGCCGTGATGGAACAGAGGATCACCCCGGGTCATTTTGCTGATTTTATTTATTATTTATTTATTAAAACATTTCTATGCCGCCCCTTGCCGAAGCCTCGGGGCAGCTCACAGCACAAAATAAAATACAATAAAATACAAAAATAACAATATAAAATTAACAATATAAAATAAATAACAAAAGAAGTCGCCCTGGCCAGATAAATAAGCAAATATTGTTAACAATTAAAATGAAGCTTAAATAAAAAGGTCTTCGCCTGGCGCCGAAAAACAAATGATGGCGCCAGGCGGACCTCTCTGGGGAGCGCATTCCATAGTTTGGGTGCCACCGCAGAGAAAGCCCTCCTCCGAGTACCTACCCTCCTAATTTCTTTCACGGAGGGTTCCCAGAGAAGGGCCTCTCCCGCCAATCTCAGGGGGCGGCCGGGCGTATATGGATGTAAGCGCTCCTTCAGGTAACCAGGACCCAAGCCGTTTAGGGCTTTATAGGTCATCACCAACACCTTGAATTGGGCCCGGACTTCAATGGGAAGCCAGTGAAGCTGACGGAGAACTGGAGTCATGTGACCATAACGCCCAGTCCCCATCAGCAGCCTGGCAGCTCTGTTTTGAACCAATTGAAGTATCCGGACCGTCTTCAAGGGTAGCCCCACGTAGAGCGCATTACAGAAGTCAAGGCGGGAAGTCACCAGCACGTGTGTCACCATCGCCAGGCAGTCGTACTCCAGGTAGGGGCGCAGCTGATGAATCAGCCGAAGCTGGAGGAAAGCGCTCCTGATCAACCTACCACCATCACCCATGGCTTCTGTCTGTTAAGAAAAACATGCACACTGCCGTAATGGAGCAAGCAACATCTTGTGGTGTGGAAGAGAGAGCATTTCATCAAACAATGACTCAGGAGAAGGGTCCGGTTCCTCTTGCACTATGGTACTAAGCTGGGCAAAACACAGTCCTGTGGCTATTTCCAAAATTTAAAGATGCCCCCATGGAGTTCTTCTGTAATTATGTCTAGTTGGCCCTCATATAGATAGTGAAGAAACTCAGATGATCAATCTTTCATTCTGCCAAAATATCAAGTAAAAAAGCCACCAAAGCCTCTTACCAATTATGCTGTACAGACTCTTCTGAACTGTCACCGTGGCGGTGAGTTTCATACTTAAATATTGAAGACCAGCAATCTTGCAGGGATTCAGGATGTTGGTCCCAATCAGAAAACATATGCTGAGCTGACCTACTTATAAGCAAACTCAGCAGCTTGACTTAATACTCAATAGAGAAGAATGTCTGAGGCCTAACCACCTCTATTCATGCTCCTAATTGTCAGCCTGAGTCACTATTAATCAAGCAGTGCACGGCCTATTTTGCGGGGCGTGATACAGGGTAGATTCCATTTTATCCGACTGAACCAACCAAACGGTTTTCTTCAGTCTCTGAAGAGACTAATTGTTAATCAAATTCATGCATTGTATCTCTTCTTTTGTCTTTGGCTCTCCACATCCTAAATGATCTAGCACTGATTTATGTATGATGCAAAATCTAAAAATATTCCTGTAAGCTTTTCAGAGTCTCTGGCCACACCTCACTGGCAAGGAGTCTGACCAGGCTTGCAAAGTAAATCAGACGATGGCTGAAAAAAGTGAACGTCAGCACATCAGTTTCTCCACTGGTTCTAAATTTAACCAGCCAGCATTTGTGAAAGATAATATTACATCAAATGAGTTGTGTCCTCCTATACCACAGGACTCCTTCCGATGCTTCCTTTGCAGACTTACAGACTCATTAGCTGGCACAAGATTTGTGGAAGGAGCTTCTCAGTAGCCATTATGGTCTATGGCAGTGCTAATGTTCTCCAGGACTTTCAAACTAATACATGCTCCACTGGAACAAGGCCATCATCTATCAGCTATTCCAGCACCGTGGTGGATTGTGGCCGTTAACTCCTTTTCTGCCTTTGTTTTAACTAGGATAGGAAAGGATGGGGAATAAAAACCGTGACAGCTAATGAGAACGGCAAATGGCGCCAAGTCACACATCAGTTCAACATGTTGAAATCAACACTGTGCTTAATATAGTAAGTGAATTCTTAGAGTGAATTTACTAGAGGCAGCAGATGATCTGCATGAGTATTTTCCAATATTCAAGACAAGTTATACTGGGCTACCAGAAAGTATCACATCATGAGGACCTGCAAGGAAATAAGCCTGGGCCAAACAATGCATCTTCTTCCCTTTAACAAAGGCACAATTTGCTAGCAATCCAAGGCCAGGTTAATTTCTATACAAAGGGTACCTGGTCAACTTTGACTATTCTAATCAAGTACAGGCACACCTATGATCAGACACAGAGAATATGGAACATCCATTTGTGCGGCAGGGCTGGTATTTACATGGCTCAAAGATCTGCTTTTTATGAAGGAAACAAGTTTGCCCTTTCCTGCTGCTGCATTCAAAAACAAGGGGCTGCCTTGTGTGTGCCTGGTGAGCCACATTTGGAACACCTTCCTTATTTTAGTTGTTTGTTTGTTTAGTTATCCTGTCAGTGAAGGATCATCAGGCACTAGGCTGGCTCTGCCAGGCTGGTAATTCAGCTCTGTTGGACAAAAATGGCTTTAAAGAGCCTTGCTCACACTTTGTCTGAGTAACAACAATCTCTAGGATCCCTTAGCTCTTTCTTCAATTCTGACCCTTGCCTTTGTTCCTCAGCTTTGATGCTCTGGCACAAACCCTGGCTCCCAGCTTCTGGAGTCCATCTGCTGGCTGCCTATGGCAGGAATTCTACCAGGAATGGATTAAACAGCTCACCATGCAATACCGTTCCACTAGAAGATGCTTTACAACTACAACAGTGGCAAAAGAAGGAAGATTCTCCATGCATGAGAATCTCCACTGGGACAGATTAGGATCTACAGTGTCTTGTATCCTGTCTTTGGTTAGAGGCATTGTGAGTCTTCCAGCCAGCACATCATCCATTGCAATGTCCCCAGGACCTAGGAAAACAGAAGAGCTGGCTGAGCCCTGCTGTTTGAGAGAAGATGCGTAGATGCATTTGTGCCTACACCCCAAGTCATCTCTTCATTCCAGAGGCTGACTAGAGCACCAACAGGATCTGGGACCAGGCGAATCACTGAGTCACCTCTGGAAACCACAAGCCTCCATGGTTGGACTACAATTGGTAGTGCTTAAATTACAGGGGACAGAAGGCAGTCTGGATGCTGCCTTTTTTAGAAAGCTGCAGGGGAAGGGGCCAGACTTGGCTAAAGCCAGGAAGTTAGGGGGTAAGTCTTACAGACTGCATTAAGGATTCTCACATGCCCTTTTTTCTGTGATTCCAACAGTGCAGATGCGTCCGGCACCCTTTCAGAGGAAGAGTTCTACTTTACACTCAACATTTGTAAGACAGTGACTTGCCCGTGGCAAATATAACCATTTCTGATTTCCCAGCCACAGATCACCTTTTCCTCATCCTGCACATGTATATCATGTTCCAGATTTGAAGAACACATTTTCATATATTCAGATCAGAGGAAGGAGATTTCAGGGAGCAATGTCGAAAGAATAATTGATTAAATGTCAAGTTCTTAACATTTTGTACCATCTCTGAGATTAAGCAATATGTTAATTGGATATATGGTTTATTTACTTGCTGTATTTATTCAGCTGCTACAACAGGATTTAATGATATGGCTTGTTCTGTTAAACTAATTATTTTCCTCTGAATTCATGCTACCTTCGCATTCCCAAAAATATGCTACTTTTCAGGCTCTTTCTGTACATGTATGGCAGAAAGGGGGAAGGCTCTCCTCAGAAATGAGTTACTTTTTGGAAGAAACAATTTCCTCAGAACAGTCTGTTCCAAAAAGTATATCCTCTGACAATCTGGAAAAGGTGTCATTGTTCAGAAGTGAAACGATGGCATTTTCCTTCTAATGTGTAATGTAGCCGGGTCAATTGTTCAATAATCTTCCTGCTGTATACATAAAATCCCCATTCTACCTGCCAGTAGTTATGTCTTTTCTATCCTAATTCAGTTCCAAGACTTTAGTCATAAAAACTTTGCCATAAATAACTTTGTCTTACTTAGGGAATAAGTATTTTATGTATGTCACCCTCCAAATGGGTAAAACAGCATCTGGCTCAGCAGAGAAAAGTGGAAATCTTCAGCAAGCAGTGAAGCCAGCCCATGCTGTGTAAAGCAACATGGCCCCTTCAGTTTTCCAGAGGCCTAATCCCCTATCAGGCTACGGAAGTATAAAATGAGCCTATTGTGTTTAGCATGTGAAGAAGTATGTCCTTGTGTGAATTTGCCTTTGCCCACCAATTCCCCGGGTGACCCTGGGCCAGCCTATTTCATTCTTAGCCCATTCACAGGGATGTGAGGACACAGAGGACGAAACCCCAACGTATCTCGTCTTGATCGTACTAGAGGAACAAACAGCCATAGACGTGATTAATAACAATCAGCAAATATCTTTATTTCCAGGGACCTGCTTCCTTGGCATACCAATCATGTGCAAGCGGGCAGAAAATGTCCCCACAATGCAGCTTCTCCTTGCCATTCGGGGATGTTTACAGATACTGAATCCCCTCAATCGCCTGGCATATTTTCATACAAGAGCTATACATTTGTGATGGCATGGAAATAGTCACAAAACAAGGACTCCCAGAGAGTCTCCATGGCACTGCAGCAATGTATGGGGTGGTGAGACATGAAGAAATCCCATACAATTAGAAAATTAGAAGGTTGCATATGGAAAGTCTCTGTCTGTCTCTCTCTCCCCCCACACACTCCCCCTGTGTGTGTGTACGCATGTGTTACACCCCCTTGCAGAACCACTTGGAAGCATTTTTCAGCAGCTAACATTTTACAGATACAATGTGTAAAGCCCTAGAAATATGAGCAATGGGAATTGGGGAACAATGGACTTCTCACAGAGATATGGGAGTCCTGTGACTGGATCTCCTCATGCTTTAACTTTTACTTTACATTAATCAAATTAATTTAATCTTTAAAATTTAAGATTATTCTTACTTAAGTAAAGGAACAGGTATTCACACTGGACCGGAGAAAGGAATATTGTTAACACATTTCTTTTTTAAGCCACTCACATATGACCCCCTTCAGGAAAACAAAAAGAACCTGGAAGTTCCACTGTACTCAACGAGGCTTACTTCTGAAAAGATATATACAGGATTGCACAGGTACAACCTGCAAAACCATACGGCAAAAGTGATAGACAAGCCATCCCCCACAACTGCTTGCCCAATCCAGTTTGGAGCCCTTGTGACTGTCTTTATCATCAGCACCATCTTTGCCCAGTGTGCCGGTGTTGGATCTTTCCATGTGACATGTGGCTTGGCTTCTCCAGCACATATACAACACGCATAGCAATATGTGAAAATCCTCCCCATATGTGTACCAAACATGCAGAGAGGGAGCCCATTCCTGCTCAAGGCCTCCCTCACTGTTTCCAGGCTCAGCATCAGTGTGAAAGACCCACATATCAGTGGGGGCCCTTTCACATGAAGGCCAAAATGCGTGGACATTGGGTGGAGCCAAAGGCCCAAGAACAGGTAGGAAGGCTGTGCTCCTTTCACATGTTCAGTGAACAAGGGTGGCAAAAACAACCAGCTGTCTGGTTGCCATGGAAGTGTGACGCAGCTGGATACACAGTAATAGACTGCAGACACAAACTGGTCTGCCCCCAAAATCAACATGCGTGTAGCCATTGTGCCAATATGTAGTTATATCCTCTATATATGAATTCTGTTTTTCCCCCTAGTTTTTTGTCCTGCAGCTTGCTTGCACTCTCTCTCTCTCTCTCTCTCGCTCTCTCCCCCTCCCCACACACACACACACACACACACACACATTTCAAAGGCAAATGACAGATAACATTGGGGCAAGGGATTCAAATATAAATCTTCTAAAATGAGCTATGCCTTTCCTACTGATGATGAGTTAGGGTGGAAGTGTATAAAAAGAAAGAAAGTCCTTTTACTAAGCACTTATGCTGGCTCGGCATTTTGAGGGGAAATTGCTTAGTTGTAAGAAGTCTTCTCATATATAAGAATAAATGTTTCCAGTCACTTAAGTACTCCTTTCTGGTGATTAATTGAAATGGACAGTGCCAAAGGTTTTCCCCCACAGTCCTTTGAAGTTGGAGATACGGCTGCATTATCTACATCAGATAATAAGGCAGAGAGGGCCAGTCCCTAATTTGGAAAGAGATACCCGACAGAATCTATAGAGGAGCCATGCTTTTTTTATTGAAGGGAAACAATTACAGCAGTCAGGAATTGTCATTTTTTCCTCTCTGCCTTGCAGGTTCCCCTTTGAAGATACCATGACCAAGACTATCTAGATACACCTGTTATTTTTACAAAGGTACCCATTTCCCAAGGCAACCCTCAGGGAATATTCCGGACTGTGTCTGAGGTAATCTTACTGCCCCCATGAAAAGATAAACAAAAGGGATAGGGAGGAAAGGGAGAACAGTTCACTGAAGCCACCCACACATATCTTCGCTAATGAGCTGCTATATTACTTTCAACAAGAGGACACAGTTACATTTCTTCATCCACCTGGAAATCTATGTGCCTATGAATTGTTTGATCTGCTGAATTAACCATCCATGTATGACAGTTCAACTTCCCAATCCTTGCAAGTCATGACCAAAATCATACAGTTAATTCCCTTTGTCTTGCTCCAGCTTCTTCCCGTTGCTAAAACAAAACAGGTGAAAATCAAAGAAATAAAATGATCAGTCTTTGTGGCATTTTTGTAAATGGTGATCAAGGAGTAGGTCAAGGAGAGCTTAAGAGATCTGTATCCAACCATAGAAAGTGTTCGAAAAGACTTTCCACATCTCCAGAGAGATAACAAGAAAACATCATCCAGTTCTTTGGCATTATGCTACTGGTCATAATGATTATGTAGTGATAAATATTCCCAGGTGGACTTTTGAAGAGAGTTGACATTTATAAAAAGGTAGAAGAGGATTGACACACTTTGAGTACTGTGTCACTTGAAATCCTGACACTGTAAAATTGATAGAAGTTAAGCACAGATTTCTGTAGATGTGAATTGTAACCTTCATTTGGACTGTGGTGGAAGTTCACAGCCTGTGAGGCCTAATACTTAATAAAATGAAATTACCCAATTTAATCAGAGAGGCTGCTTTAATTTAATTAAGAATTTAATATCTTATCCTTTGAATGAATTGCCAAGATTAGAAACTTAATTATGAAAAAATAACTTCTCCATTCTGTGAAGTGATTTCCAATTTTCAAATCTGAAAACATGATATAAACAAAATATAAGCATAAATTAAAATACCATGCATGATCCAGTTCTTCTCTGAAGTAAAATAAAATGTTATTTGTCCTTTAATAAACTCAGCATTAATTTCCTTTCCATGGTAAATAAAACTTGCTTGGGTACATCTCTTGTCATAGATCTATTCAGCTAATCAATATTTTAAATATCAGAAATTTCCATATTTTAATTTCCTGACATAGCCTTGTTTCAAGTTTTGTCATTTAGATGAACGTTTTCAATAGCTATTACACAAAACATTCCTGATATCATAGATTTCACTTTAATTCTCCCCACCATTAAGAATTTATTTTTTCAACGTAGAAAGCTGACAACTATGAATTATTAGTATAACAAGAAGTACTTGGCAACTTGCCCTCCATTCTTCTACTTCATCTGCATTATGCCTTGCTTGGAGGTACATTTTCACCAGTTGGTTATAATTAATTCCTTGATGGGTTACACTTAATTTAGCCTAAACTGAGAAGTGTCCATTTAATAAAGGTTTGTGGTCCTCAGATTTGCATCCCAAAGTAAAGTCTTAGTCAACTCTTACTGTATCGAAAAAGTGACCCTTCTTTGAGCTATGTTTACGTATGTTGGATCCACTCTAAAGGGAAAATTTGTGCAGAGAATCTGCTAAATACAATACTTCTGAAGCTGAGCATTCTGAACTCCTTTATATTTAACTCATACTCTGATTTGTTTTGATTACGTCTGCCTTTTCACCAAAAAAGCATTAATTACTTTTAGATTGCTCATTCATCTCTTTACCCCCAAGCTTTATATATAAATCAACAGAGCAGCCACAGTCCTCCTTCCACTGGGAACAAGTTAACTAGGTTTCAAAACAACATCAAAGTCAGCATAGCTACTATCACTTCACCCCTTTCTTTATGTTTCAGCAGATGATGTTTGGAGTGACAACCCAGAGTCAGAATTAAAATTGATTTATATCAGTACATAACTTTCATTTTTAATTCAGCTAGGTCCCCAACCATAGCTTTTAATCTCTTCTTTGTATTATATAAAGTTTACCATATTTTATAGTGGCAAAGATGTTTGTATCAGGGCTTCCAAATATTTTGGCAAAACAAAGAAACTGAAAGAAAGATTTGCTTAATCAACGAAAAACAGAGATGTGAGAAAACAAATCAAGCATAAAACAACCATTTTACTAGTACATTGCCCTAACTTAGATTCAAACTTCAATGGGACAGGACTGAATGTCAAAACAATCCATGGTTTTAGTTAAATTCATAGAAAGGAACATGCTGACTCAATATATCAGAGAACTCTGGATGAATTACTTGAGCAAAACTCATTTCTTATCTGATCCAGACCAGGGTTGTAATCTGTGTGTGATACGTACAATCACAAGTACTTGTGTCAGGCAATCTGACTAACAGTCAAATTAATATGCAGAGCAAATTCAAGAAAAATGTCAGGAAAGAAACAGATGAAATTTAATTAACAAAAGTCACTAAGTGCCCAGGAAAGCAGAATTCTCTAAAATTGAATAGAACAAGAAAATAAAAGCGCTAGTTGTCTGCAGAAAGATATCCCAAAACAAAACATTGTTAGTTTGAAAACTAGTATTTTGAAGAAATGCAGATCTAATAATCAAGCAGGACTAGGTTTTTTAATCGTGTAACCAGACAGAAAATATGCATTTCTGTAAAATAAAATCTGTAGTTGTAAAAGATGCACTTCAAAACTCCAAGTCATTCAAAAATTATATTATTTGGGCTGCTGTAAAATGTGATGAGTAACAGTGTGAAAAGCAGAGTGTGTGATCCAGGCTTCTGCAGAACTGCAGTTCCTGATCAAGCATATTCACATCTCCTTCTCTTGCCAAATACACTGTCAGCAGACTCCACTGCTATTTTCCAGCTAGTATTCACCAAGTTTCAAAGATGGACATCATTTCAGAACATGGGAATCCTTTCCTTGAAAGTCATGTTCTAATGGCACTGCCTGAAAATGCCTGAAAATAGCCAATGTGCCATTTTTAAGAGGAGTTGCTTCATGCAAGCTCATAGAAATTGCCTTTGCCTGAAAGTATCAGCACAGCAATTCATCTGGCCAACAAGGAAAAGAACAATTGTGGTAAGCAGAAACCATTCCACAAACCGGTTTCTTGTGGTGGCTTCCAGGCCCAAAACAAGCCATGGGGATATACTGCAACTGGTCCCAGGCAGCACGTCAAGCCCACAATGGCAAAAAAACAATTCCTTGTGGTGACATGCAAGCCCAGTCTCTCTTTCTGTCTCTCTCTCTCACACACACACATGCATACACAGAGTCACTTATGTAGTTACACACACATCACACACACACACACCACACCATTGCAACAATCAAGATTTTTAAAAGCCTCCCAGGATGCCCACGGAGACATTTTAAAAGCCTAGCTCCCCATTGGTGCGGGGAGCAGTAGCCTTACCTCAGCAATATTTCCCCTGGAAATGAACCCCTGTTTGCCACAAGTTCCCCCAGTGGAGGTTTTTAAAAGCAACACTGGTGTGCTGGAGGGAAGGAGCTGGCATTTTCCACTTCCGCTGGGTATTTTCAACATTTTTTCTCTCTACAACTATGTAGAGAGTTGCATACATGCCACGTTAGAATAAGATTCCACACATCTGGTGAAATGGATAGTAACGTGTGAAACCTTATACCATAGTAGTGTTCATCTTTAAGGTACCAACAGACTTTGCTGTTCTTCATCTTGAGTCATCATTTCTCCCCTAATCTGGTTAGAGTATTAAACCCTAAATATTACTGGGTGAGATGGACTAAGGCATGGGTCCTCAAACTAAGGCCCAGGGACCAGATCCGGCCCGCCATGCCCATTTATCTGGCCCACCATGCCCATTTGGACCCGCCGTGCCTGCACCCATGCATGCAGCCGCCGCCACCCACCTCACCCCGCGCGTGGGGAGGCAGCGGTTTGCTCGCTCAGAGAGAACGATCTCCAAGCGAGCAAGCTGCTGCCTCGTGCGCCTGCCTCCCCTCCCCTTGCTGCCCGCACCTGCCCGCCTGCGCCTTGCCTCGCCTCGCCATGCACCCCACCCCCACCTCTGCACGCACCCACCGCCCCCGCCCCCTCACTGGCCCGCGTGCACCGCCAGCACCACCTTTCCGGCCCGCACCCAGCACCGGCACCTTTCAGCTGGCCCACTGCTGAAAAAGTTTGAGGACCCATGGACTAAGGTCTCAGTCCATATAAGGCAGCTTCATGTGTCCACAATACCACAAGTGGTGGTGTGGTGATCTGGTGATCAATGCAGCTGATCTGGTAATTTGTATTTCCTGGAGCAACAGAATACCGAGTATTCTAGGGGCTCCTCATAGTTCTATGGAGACAGCAGTAGATAGTTGTGAAAAATAATGGAAAAGGTTCAGAGGAAGGACAAGGATGATCTAGGGACTAGAAACAAATCCCCATGAGAAGAGATTGAAAGGACTGGTCATGTTTAGCCTCAAGAAGAGAAGACAGAGGGGAGATATTACAGCACTTTGCAGGTACTTGAAAGGCTGTCACAAAAAAGGGAAGAATGTATTTTCGATCCTCCCAGGGTACTGGATACCGAATAAAAGGGTCAAGTTACAGGAAGCCAGATTCTAGCAAGATATCATGAAAACTGTCCTGCGTATTAGAGCAGTATGGCAGTGGGAGGGTGTGGGCTCTCCCACACTAGAGGCATTCAAGGTGCAACCTGAATGGAGAGTCATCTGAGAGGGATGGTTTAACTCGGTGTCCTGCACTGAACAGGAGATTGGACCCTAACCTTCTGGCCGCTGCTAACTCTACAGTTCTATGAAACAAAACTTCCTTTGGATTTTTGATCAGTGGATTGAACATGGAAGTGAACCTGGCCCTCCAAGTGAATTTCACCTTTCTTCAAGACTCACTTGACAGTTATAATGTATTGCCCAGAAATGAAAACTACTTCTGCCTTTACACAGCATTGCTTCCAGCAGCTATAACTGTTGGCAGAAATCCACATGACACTTGCAACCCACTAGCTCTGCCTTCTGAGTCCCATCTGCAAGAATAACTCCAAGCACATCCACTCCCATGTTGCTTGCAATAAAGCACTTGACTTGTCCAAAATGTATATGTTTGAATTAACAATAGCATAGCCTCTGGCTCTGTTAAAACTAAATCTTCAGCTGCTGATGCAGTGCAATTCAGTGTGCTTCTTTCATCACACAGAATGCACAGCGATCAAGCAGATTATCTGGCTGGAACCAATAAGCGCTTAATTGAAACCAAATATCTGAACTTTAGCAGAAACACTTATTACCAGGAAATTGTCCGAGTGAGCAATGCTCTTGAGTGATGAGACTCATATGTTGATACTGCTTTCCCTACTACTATGATACTTCTAGCCATGATTTGCCCAATCCATCCATCCATCATACGGTGAATAAGCTCACCCTACATTTCTGAAAACAGTGAAATTTTGGGGTGCCATCATTTACAGAGCAAATTTTCTGGTGACAAGAGACACCAATGGAGACTTCCACTCGCTGTGACAGCTATTGGTCATGTAGAGATGTCTGCAGCCAATTACGAGCAAGGAGACTCTTGCACAAGCAGTGCAATGGCACTGCCATTAATGCACTGGATCAGATCATGGAGCAGGAATGGAACCAGAAGGATGCCACCCCTTCCACTAACTGCTGGAAACTGCAGCCCTTCTGTGTGGCTGTCTCTCCTAAGATCAAAACTGCTTCAAGGTGTCTCTCTGCTCCTCCTCACCATCCCAGAATGGGTGTGCCATTCCTAGGGTGTTTTATAATGTATGTAATCAACAGCCATGGATCAATCACCCCTTCCCATCTGATGCCATGGCCCCAGCCAGGCAGTGCAGGAGCAAGTACACAGGACAGGCAGGAGATGATTTCACCCTGGCAGTCAGGAGGGGCATGAAGTTGCATGGGACTGGGGCTTACAGAGATGACCTGCCTTCCATCTGCACATACATCGACTGTACACCAGTGTCCCATGAGTTGCTTAGAGAATTGCTATTGCAAAGTGTCCTCATCCTGCCCATACACTTTCTCTCCTCAGTCATATGACCAGGGCTTTTTTTTTGTCATACAACGCACCGAAACGGCAATGGCGTTCCGGCACCTTTTTTTCAATGGATTTTACGAAGTGATTTTGAACGGGGTAGCATCAGCAGCAAACATCATTAACACAGTGCCTGCAGGCTGCTGTTGTGTCTGCTATCTGCCATCTGATAGTGAGAGAGAGCTGCTTGGGAAGCTGCTCTGCTGCTCCGCTTGGGATTGGGGTGTGTGCTTACTGCAGGCAGGGAGGTGAGTTCCCCGGCACCTTTTTTTTTTTTTTTTTTTTTACAAAAAAAGCACTGCATATGACCAGTAAGATGGCCACCTACTAGTAGGTCACAATACAATACACACCGCACTCAGGCAGATATGAAAGACGAGCAGAGCATGCTAAAGTCTTCTTTGTAGCGCAGGAATTCCACATCAGGAAATCCTGAGTATAGTCGTTACTCAGCCATGTACTAAGCTGCATTATAAGCAAAATGCCTTGCATTATTCTTAACATTTGAGGTAAGTTAATTATGGCTACTTAAAGAAGGGGGAACTTAAAAAGATATAATTACAGCAGTACTTCAAGAACAAAACAAAACTCCTCTAAATTCTCTAAAGCTTCATGAAAACAAAACTGTTTCTAACATAAAGATGCTGAGAAATAATGGCTTATGGTTTCCTGCTCTCTTCTAAGCCAACAGCTGTTTAAATCACATTTTGGGCATGACTGTGTTTACTTTATTACATACTGCATTTTTATCTTGCAATGAATCATGCAAAAGCTTTATCTGGAGATTTTCTTTGGAGGTGGTGTGTTGGGATGTTTTCTCTTAATTCTCAGCATTACTTGTTGTGCTTGGAGTGATACTGTTAGACAAGAGCTTAAAGTTTTGACCTAGACATGCAAGATAAAGCAGGAAATATCTGGTTTATTTCAGAACTCCACCCATACTACAGGAACTTTCTGGGGGAGTGCTGTTTGTGTTTTGTTTTTTTAAGTGCATGCTCTAGGAAGTTGTCTTAGAACTTCCAAGCACCAAGGAATTGGCATTTTTCTGAGATGGCACAGGACAATGGCAAACTTGGCCGTTGAGGGGCAGCTACTCTGCCCTGTTCCTAGATCCATTAATTCTGAACAAAACCTGTGCAAGAAACCACAATAAATACAATATAGTTGCTTTGCTTTGGCAGACAGCTATTTGCACTAAACATTACATTACTATCAGAATGTTTAACCAGTGTAGTGATTACAATGCGGGACTAGAAGCAAAGAGTACAAATCCTTTCCCAGCCTTGAAAAACCATTGGGAAAGTTTTGGACAGCCACAGAAGCACTTTTTGGAGGGTCTGTTGTTGATTCAATTGGAATTACATGAGAGGGAGGGAAGTAGGGTTACATTCAGTGGTCCTGCCTTTTCACTGCATCCTGGTGCTCAGCTCCATCCTGCTCCACAGTCAGGGGGGATGGTTTCTGAGTAGGGAGCCTGCTTGGCTGGATCACACGGAGTTCTGGATTGCATGGATGAGGACAGAACATAAAGACAGGAATGTGAGGGCGAAGTGCCAAAGAGCCTGGGTTTCCATTATCCCTTGCACTGTTGTGATCACAAGAGCATGGCATGGCATGAACATTCAGCTACAAAGTACATGAATGCAGCAGAAAGTCTTGGCTGGAGTAAGAATGGGGGGTGAGCAGGAGAATCAGCCAATTGGAACTACTCCTTTCTGCAGTGCTGTCCTGCTAATCGTCCACTCCTGCCCCAAAGAAGTTCTTTAGGGCAGGAGGCAGATGAAGTGGGCACGCCTCTGACAGCTGCTCAAAAGAGCAGGTATCAGTGGTGCTTTCTGGCTAGCCATTTGGCAAGAGCAACAATGGCCACTCTTGACAAGCAACTCTCTGATTTTGGCCTTCATATCACCATGGGGTGTGTTTTCCATGTTTGGACAACACAAGCCATCATGTTATGGAGAAACCAGAGAAGATCACTGTTTCTATCTGTGGTTTCTAAGGACCAAACCAACGATGCTGAAGTACCATGATGGGATTCAGACAACACTAAGGACTAACAATGGTTAAAAAAAATCACTGTGGTTTTTCATGTTGTGCATACCTAGCCAGTGAGTGGTTGTTGATCTTAGTGAATGAAAACGTCGATCTAGATTGGCATTTTTAAAAGGAATTGTTGTGTGAGCTGGTTCTGTTTGCTATTTCTTTCAAGGCAGATCTTTGAATGAAGGGTGTAATGGGAAATATTTTTCAATGGAAACATTCCCTCAGAAGAAGGCCAAGTTAGAAATATGTTGGAAGAGGTGGGGAGCGTGTCTGGGTAAAGGATGTTTAACATGAGGGTTCTCAGAGTAGTTCTGAAATAAGAATACAAGGCATGTCCTAGATGGATTTGGAGCAGAAAAGGAAACTACTAAACAAACAAGGAATGTTTGTTTGTTTGCTTGGTTTTGTTTTGATTAGAAAGGCAGAATGCTAAAGAGCTACAAGTAACAGTCTTTGAAGGATCAGAGTTTCTTCACATACTGAACATTTCAAAGCCTATCTTGTACACAAGCAAACCTTTGTTGTAAGTGGTAAAAGTTATCATTAGCCATTTGCAGATCAGGAAATGGATAGAACTAAACCAAAAGTCATGCAAAATATCCTTAGCAGACTTTGAAGCCAAAAGGGATTCCTTGGGTAGTGTCACATTAATGGTAGAACTTGATTATGCAGCTTCCCCACTTGGATTCAATTGCTTAAATTCAGTCTTCTGATTTCATTTTATCATTCCCAAACGGGTTACTGCTATATTGTAAAGTTTATACTGCAGCACCTATTTCTGCTGTTGATTCTTCTGTATTCAGTTCTTTAGCTTTCTGTTGGGGGAAGAGAGAGTCATGAAGCAGCAACTCTTTGAGTTAGGTTTAAACATGTGCAGAATCATGATATTGAAAACCTAAGTCAGTTGGAATGGCTATTGAAAAGACATCTCTTTCTGTGTTGATCTCTAACTGTGGTGACACACAAGACAGCTGAGATGACAAGAGCATATACATACTAAAATACCATGGCAACTACTGTCAATCAAGCCGAAAAAGCTACAGTGTTTATGGCACATTCATCTACTATTTCATAGTCTCTAACGTCATATTTTTCCTCTAAGATCACTTTAGCTTATTTATATTGGAGAGCCTTAAGGTAAAAGGATTTATTGACAAGGGTGAGGGTGTCATTGTTTAAATTCTCTGCATTAGTGTGATTATACTGCTTCTGTTACACCGACGCCAAAAAGGAACAAAAAGACCAACATAAATTCTACTTGGTTCTCTTCAGTTCACGTTCAAAGAGTTTAAGCGTTTGGTATATATGATCTATGGACAAAGGTGATACTCTAACAGAGACAAATTATGTCAAGACATCTGAAAGTCATCATTTCAATGCACATGGATGCATTTTAAAAGAAACCTACAAGAGGATCAAAAAAGAGATTAAGCCACATCTGGTTGGATTTAAACTACATTGTCTGCAGAGTTCAAAGTTGTTTCCTTTTGTCTTAAAAAAAAGAAAAGGACCCTCCTGCTCAGCTGTTTTTTATATTAAATTCCTCACTACTATCAAAGAGGTGCTCTCAGTGGCCAGATCGTGTGATTTCAAAAACCTGAACTTAAGAAAAAGGAGCCAAGTAAGAAACCATGCTTTATCCATCAAGGTGTTGCCCTCTCTGTCTTCATTTGGCACACAGAGAAAATTTTGGAGAAGGATTCTGCGAAGTCCTAGTGGCACCTCTGCTATTTACTGTATGTATGTCATTGTGCAATGACTTAAATCCCCACTCAGCTGAGCAGTGCTTCTTTGCATCCCATATTTCAAAAGAGAGTGTGCAGAGAGGCATCACTGACTTGTAGTTGCTAGCAAATTCTCTGGAAATGTTGGTGTATTTTATTATGTATTGTTTTTCTGATGTTTCTGGAAGCTGCTCTGAATGCGGTTACACCGTAGAAAAGTGGTGTATAAATAAATGTGTGTTCAGGCTTAGCATAGCATACAGATATGTAAATTTACAAACATAAAAGAGATTAATGAATTTTTTGAGTAAATTTTATTATTATTTTCTACAAACTAAAAAAAAGAAACTAAAAAAAAATAAGTCATCAGAACCATCAGACCTGCTGGGTCAGCCCATTTTTTATATATAGCAATCCGTAAATATATTCAAATCTACGCATAGTCCTGTTTCTCTAGCCAATGAGAAAAAGAGTTCCAAGTTTGATAGAAAATGATTATTCTTTTCATGTACTGCCCAGTAGCCAGAGCTCCCTAGTCAGTGTTCCAAAATGGTTAAAGTGTTGGAGGAGAACTTGGGAGCCAGGTTCTACTCCCCATTCAGCCAAAAAGGATAGGAGACCCTTGTCACCCACCCTGGGTACTTTGCAAGAAGGAAAAAAGCAGGGTATAAAAGTAATGCAATCATAATATCAACAAAGATTCATTCAACACAATTACATACAAGAACAATAAAACGGCCTACAATGTTAATACAAAATTTAAAGCAGAATTTAAAATAGTTTGAACAACTAAAGCAAGTTCAATATTCCTAGACCTGTGTGAAAGACTGCAGCTAACTTGAGCCCCTTCCCTACCATGACATGGAACGCCATTAAGAGAAGAATCCCATAGCTTCCCGACGTAGCCAGGAGAGGGCGCATATGATTATCCAGGGAGGGAACTCTGAACGCAAAGCTGGCTCTGCCCCAACTTGCAGCCAGTGTGAAAAGAGCTGCCCTGGCTGCCTCTCTGAGGTTGTAAATTGACTTCAGAGAGGGGGTTGAGGAGGGGAGGTAGCCGGGGCCTGTGACTGATGCCATTTCCAAACGGTGGTCCAGTCTCCCCGCAAGCACCAGATGCATGTGAGCCTTGGAGTTCACAGACTTGCATACAACCAGGGCAGAGTGCCTTGGACTGCACCCTGAACTCTATTCAATGCCTTGGAACAGAGGGCAGGTGCAACCCGGCACAGAAAGGATGAAGACGTGGCACCCAGTGGGGCTCAGTAGGAGAATAGTTCCACAATGGGGCAGAGTCTCAGTGAGAAGGCCCTCTTTCTTGCTGCCACCTTCTCAGCCTCTCCCGGAGGGGCAGGACATTGGACGCCCTCCTATGTTGACCATGGTGTCCAGGTAGTTTTAGGTTAGGAGAGGTGCTCTGGCAGGTATTGTGATCCCAAGCCATATAAGGCATTATCTAATAAAACCAGCACTATGAATCAGGCTTAGACGCATCCACACCACCTACGCAAGCAGACCAGAACTGGTGTTAGATACTCAGACTTAACATTCTAGCGGGTGCATCTTGCCCAAGCTGCAGCCCGTGAAGAGTCTTCAAGGGCAACCCGGACAGAGTGCTTTGTAGTAATTGGAGAGTAGCAGAACATAGGTTGCTGACTTTATAATCTAAAGTTACAAAACAAAAGTTGCTAACTTTATCATCTAAAGTCACAAAACTTCTACTGCTTACCATTTTAAGTGGGCGCTGGGATTAGCACAACTTCGTTTGTCATCTGTGGCAGGCCTGAACACCCACCAGTGGCCCATCCCTCCCATAGGTGGTTATCACAGTGGCCACTGTCTGCTCTGTGCATCATAAACACCTGTATGGTGCTAGGAAGGTACGAGTGGTTATTTGTATAGGGGACACTTCCCTATACAGAATGTTTACGTGGTCACTGAGAATGCAGAGCAAATAGGAGGAAGTGTGCTCACAATTTCACCATGGTAAGAGTTTGGATTCTGCAGCTAAATCACTGGAGTGTCATGTGAAATTGCTAAGCTAATTGTTTAAAAATATGTAAAACATGCACAAGTAAAATGGTAACCTCAGGATAAGTATGCATGAATTAAACCTGAAAAATTTAATGGTATGGATATCCCATGGCATTTCCATAAACATTATATGCTGTGTATTATTAATAGCAGTAGTACTGCCATTATTATTAAACATTTGAATAGTTTGACCACTAGCCAATGTTCTCTTGGTGGTTTATAAAAGATCAAAACACTTACAATTATGGTAGTGGACACTCTCATTAATAAGGAAGGTCTGATTTGGCTAATTGCTGGTAGTGCAATGCAACTATTGCTTCTCTTAATCATATGCTTGGGCAATGTTCAGTGCTTGTTTCTTTTTGGGAGAAGGTTATTATACAGCTAAACCTTCATAGGAATTGTCTTTAACATTCACTAAAGTACATGCTCTTTTAAAAAACTTACCAGCTTCCAGAAAATTAATGACTAGGCCACATAAATGGTCTCTCCATGCTCTTTTGATAGCAAAAAAACTATATTACAACTTTCAAAGAATAAACACACACTTCCTTTAATGCAATGGACTGATGACCTCACAATTATTTCAGTACTTATGGAGGTGCTGTGCAGGTGCCACCTCTGAAAAAAGTTTACTTGACTATCTGCTTTGCTCTTGAAGAAGCCTATGTATAATTCCTAGAAGACTGTATTTTCATATATAGATATACACACACTTTTCATATGTATCTATTCATGTATTCATGCATAGGGATGTGGATTGGATTCTCTGGCTGGGGATTAATTGGATTCTCTGGATTTGCCGGTCCAAGTTCCTGGTGAACACACAGGCACTCACCAGGAATCACTCCTCATGCACTTTGGGCTGCTGCACCTGAGGTGGAAAAGGTTGATCAAATGCAGCTCAACCAATAATGCAGCCCCATTGACTCCTGTCCAAGCAGCACCCCTCTTCCTTATCGCTTCATTCTGTGAGCATTAGTGGACACCTTCTTAGCTCAGCTCACTTTCTAAGACTGGATGGGCATGAGAGGAAGTGTGCAAACGCTGGAGGGTGAATTCCACTAGGTTTTGTCCCATCCCTATTCATATGTTTAGAACAGAATATAAAAATGATTTACAAAGCAATTTTAAACACTCCACATTAAAAATATCAAACCATTTAAAGCCTCGGTAGATGCTGTCAAATGCCTGCAAGCAAAGTCTTAACCTGGCACCAAAAGGATAACAATGTTGGTTATCTTGGCACTAAAAGGATAACAGTGTTGGCCTCAGGCAGACATCAGTGGGGAGAGCATTCCATGCTTGACAGGGGCACCACTGAGAAGGCTGCCCCCTTGATGAACCTCCCTACATAGTATGGTTACCCTAATAGTTACCCTAAGTGTTGCTATGTACCTATAATGAATATAAACCAGGACAAAATACTCAAATAAAAAATAAATTTATCTTGTGGGGGACGGGGAGCTCATGACCTTCATATTCACACCTAGTACTCTGCACAACCAAGGTACAATATTGTCATATAATGCATGATTCTGTCATGTGACGGCAATCAGAATTCATCAGAGACTAGCTTTGAGCTGTTTTCTCTTTTTTAGTGCAGGACTAAAAGATGCTATGCTAAACGATGGCAGAATTCTGAAATGAGGATAATGTATGACATGAGACACCATAGAAAAAGTAAGGTGGGAAGAGCAAACAATACAAGGAACCTTAGTCCAAATGCTCGCAAAGGACCTGTTATTTGATATGTGCACCACAAGTGTCCCACCCTTGACATAAATCTTTATAAAGCTTTCCGATTACAGAGAAAGGCTGTCAGTGGAAATCAATCTATGCAAAGTTATAACTAAGGTTGGCCATGGATCACAATGAGTTGAGCTGAGGACAGGAAATTAGCCAACTTTGCTCAGTTCTTCCTCTGTACCAATTCTCCCTCCATAATTTGGGAGATGGATAGGCTTTGGCTGAGGCTTTTGAGGTTTTGGGACAAATGACAACACCCCGAGCCTGTTCAAGTGGTTTGTAATTCATGATTTAAAATGGAGGAGGAAAGCCTTTAAGGCGTCCTGGTCATGGCTGCTAGTTCAGCAAATATTAAGGATTTGTCCACATTAACTGTTTTGTGCCTCTGAGGGGAACCAAAATCCTGGCTTTGCCCACTGCCAGTTTAAGCCCTCCTCTTTTGCCTCTGCTTCCCTGTCTCTGGTTATCTTCCGAGTCAATCTTCCTTATTATTCCATTTCCTAATCCAAACTCAAGCTACTGAACCAAATCCTCGGCACCTTTCTCCCTTAGATTCTTCTCTAAACCATGATACTCTGCTGTCCCCCTGTATTACTGTTGTGAGTTTGACCAGCCTAACCATGGAGAATGTGTTTACCGGGCCTTTGACAAAAGAACAGATGTTTGTTAATGACCAATCGATGTTTTCATAATTTTACAGTGCATCTGAAAAGGGGAAGCAGAGAACAGAACTGAGTGAAGATCAGTTGTTCAGCTCTGAAATGAGAAGAAAGGCAGAGACAGGAGGTGATCAAAATCCTTCTGGCTGGCATAAGAGGGAACTAAGCCAGAGGGCACCAGCTTGGAGCACTATCCAGAACAGATTGCTTTCTGGAAGAATATCCACCTGCAGTAGAAGTCCTTGGCAAAATCTTTTGATCATTCCATTTATATTTGGCACATTATTTCCCCCTTGCTCCCCATATTCAAACAGTTGCCAATTCATTTTCTCCCTCTACAACTTTGTGAAAATACAGCTATTCTTCCAGATTTCCTCAAGCGAAACCCTGAATTTGTGTACTGGTCTTCTTCCCTTTTCATTGCTATGCCTTCCATTACCACACCTCCATCTTTCAGTCCAGAATTCTGCAGCCCAAATGATTCAGCTCTCATTACATCACCGTATGATAGCACTTCTCAAATACAAAAGTAGGAAAAAAAGTATTCTCCTGAATAACCTTGTGCCCCATGTGGACCCAGAGATATTCTTAGGAAGTGAAGATGCCAGGCTCCGAAATAATTGCACTTTTCTTTGGAGCACTGCAAGTCACCTGCATTAAAAATGAAAGTAGGAGTGGACAGACCCAATTGCCAGTGCCTATTAAACCAGGGGGAGGCGGGGTTGGGGAAGGAAGAAGAGAAGCAAGAGAAAGCTTGGGAGTGACTCAATAGGAGAGGAAGCACAGAGACCACGGTTGGGCTGGAGAGAACAGTGAGAGCAACACAAGGGAGTTAAGGGAGGCATGTGGGAAAATTCAATATGGAGATGGGGAAGTGTGCATTTCAGGTGTGTGTGTGTGTGTGTGTGTGTAGTGGAAGGGTGGGTTTTGGATATTTCAGTATGAATTAAGGAATGATACCTTGAAAAAGAGAGAAATGAATGACCGGGGTAAGTTGATCCCATGTGCTGGGCAGTGGGATGAGAAAGAGAAAGGGGGAGCATTGGAGGAGGGAACTCCTGAATGAAACAGAAGCCTGCCAGTTGTCTTTCTGTGAAACTGATGTTTTTGTGACTGGCCACTACCAAAAAAAGGCAGCCATTTTGTGAATGAGCACACCTCATAGCACCATTTTGTGGTGGTACCAAGGATGTTTTCTCATATTCCAAATGAGAACACTGGCCCACAAGTTGGAGAGCCCCGCTTTTTATGGGCTTTCACCCCCCACCCCAGTTTTTCAGGCCTTCTCTCCTTGTCTCTGCAATGTTTTCTTCTACCTCTTTCCCACTCAAAGAGCTTCCTCAAAGTTTCCTATTCTCTTAAACAGCTCCTCTCATGTCTCAATCTTTACCCCACCATATATGGCATCCCTCTCTCTTCCTACAAATCCCTTCCTAAATCTCATCTTTTCAATAAAAGCTTTGACACAATGTCTTGTTTTCACCCTGCCGAAACTATATTTGCACACAAGCATCCCTCATTACCCTCGCATCCACCTTTCCTTGTCTGCTTGTCTGTATTAATGATAATAACGTATTTAAGCTGTTTAAAGCATTTTCCTTCTGAAGTAATTATCATATTAAAGAAAGACATGCCATGCTGTATTCTAGACTCTTGCAAATTTGCATTGCTGCCACTCCAGGAGGAAACACACCTGCAGATTCCAATCAGCCACAAGTGATGTCAGCTTTGGACAAAGAAAAAAGATGCAAAGCTTGTTTGGCCCTCACTTTTAGGAAAACTGCACTGATCCAATACCAGGTGACAGGACTTCCAGCTTGACACCCCATATATTCACTATATAAATCCTTAACTGACCTAAGATAGAACCTTGGTGACTTCTTAAAGGGTTTGTGGTAGTTTTCTGTGGCACATTCCAGCCGAAACTCTGGAGAAACTTGGAGTAGCTGGGAATGTTACTGGGAATGTTTCTATTCAACAGAAGGTTCCTAGGTGAATGTATTCTGGACTTCAGTAGCACCCTGTAACAGTGATTCCCTCAGGAACCCATTTGCCTCCCACTTTTTCTCTCTCAACCTCTGCTTCAGCATCCACCCATGAATCAGTTTCCTGGCTCTTGGACTCGACTATCCGCTTTATTTCGCCTTCACTCTGAATGGCTCTCTGCCTGGCATATCCTGGAGTTATTTGTGGAGGATCCCTAATTTGCCACCATCCCACCATCTCCATGATCAACAGCTTGTTGCTTCCATGACTGAGGGTCCATTACTCAGAAGCTTTCTTGAAAATCTCCTGTCCTTCTCACTTGGGGCCATTGCTTAGACTCCCCATTTTATACCTTCAGCTCAACCATTTCCTCAACTCCTCTGCCTGCTCTCCCAATAAAACAGTCATACCTCTAATCACAGCTGTCAATAGATACCTCTGTTCAGTTTTTTAGAAAACCAGATACTCTGGAGGAGAATCAAAGAGCTGGATGATATTTTCCACTGTACATTCATTACCTCTTCCTCTTGTCTGCCATTTACAAACCAGCAGTACTATACCACCTTGATCTCACACTCTAGGAATATCCAAAGGTACTTCCTGTTCTGTTTTTATCACCTACTAAAACCTGTCCACCGCCTAACCTCCTCTTCCTCATTTTCTGCTGGAAAGATGCTCTATATTCTTCTCCTACTCTTTTCTGCTTTACCTCCTGTTATACCTCTCTCATCCTCTCTCTTCTTTCCCCTGCCTCTTTTCATTTACAGACAGTGAGCCACTCCTCACAATCAACGTAAGCCCTCAAGGCTTACAAAACCTCAAAAAACCTAAAGGCTCTTGCAGGGTCATTGCAGGTTTATTCACTCCTCCAATAAGCCATTCTACCTGAATTCAGACAATACAGCAAGACATGCTCATGCAGTGACTGTGGATAGCATGCCTGGCACACACTGCAATTTAAATAAGCCACAGAGACTTGTTTGATGGAGTGAGCCAGGTCAATACAGCTGACCTTATTATCCCTTCTATGTGCCAACTCAGCTGTATCCTTTCCTGAATCTCCCCTGTCTCCTGTCCAGCACATAATCAACATTTCATTCTCCTTTGCCTTCTTCCCAGCAACTTGCTGATACATGTTTCTCTTTCCATACTTCCTGTACCTACTGATAATAATGTCGCTGAACCTGAGCAGCTTTGTTTATCCCATATTTCACTCCTCCTAATGCTATATTGAAAAAAAAACTTTTCTGGGGTGAGGAAAGCCCCTCTTCAGTTCATGCACTAATATTAATTCTCTCCCTTGACTACACCAACCTTCCCACCCATGGCCCTGCACCATCATGCATTATGGACCTTCTTGTTTAGGTTCTGACTCTGCCGCCAAAACCATTCATCTTTTTCTTCATTTGAACCCTTTGACAGACTTCAAAAATCCCTCCACTAGAGTTCCTTTTGTCTGTTATTGGATCAGTAGACATTTCGCCTCTTGCTCTTCACATCCCTCTGTCACATCCCTTGCCTTATTGCGCTATCCTCCCCACAACCTTCTCCCTTCTGGTGTCACCTTCCTCAGCTGTCTGAAAGCATCTTGCTCTCACAAATGACTCCACTATTTCTTCCAGAACACATACATGATGTTGACTCCCTAACTCCCTTCAACTCTCTCTTCGGCCTTCACCTTTTCTGTGAAGTCATTATTCCACCTGAAATTAAGCCTAATTCCATGCAACTGAAATGCATTTCCTACCCATTACTAGACATGAATAGAATGGTCCAGATCAAGTTCACACCTTTAGCATGTGTTGACAGTAATCCCTGGAGTGGGAAAGAGGGAAACATGCTTTTTCAAAAATCCAAATGCTATATATATATTCACCTATTCCCAGCCTTTAAAAAAACACACAGCATTTCTAACCACTTGTGGAGTCCCTCTGTGCTTCTTTAAAATGTACCTGGAACAACCTGGAAACACTGGTACATTATTTCATGTTGTCCTTCTTTAGAAGGGGTACAAAAGAAAATACGTCTGCCTCTGTGCATCTCTGCAGAAAGATATTATTTTCCCATAGAGTGACTCCGGTGGCTTCACGTGCCATTACACAGAGCAAAATGGCTGCCCTCATAGATACATGGGGTCAGCTACTGTTTTCAGTATCCAGGAAAGGATAACGAACACAATGTGTGGTCAGATCTGGGAGCATTTTCAATTCAATGCACACACCAGGCACCAGATTTTCCAGCTGCTCCACGTGGCAGCAGGGGGTTGGGATTCAAGGCAGCCTTTGGATCACCACATTAAAAAATAACCCTAACCCTAGCCCCTATAAGCTAACTGTCATAGCGGAAGAAGAAAAGGAAGACCAAATAAAATGGATTGACTCCATAAAGGAAGCCACAGCTTTGAGTTTCCAAGAGCTGAGCAGGGCTGTCATGGGCAGGACGTTTTGGAGAGCTTTCATGCATAGAGTCCCACAGGTAGGGAAAAACTTGACAACACGAAACAATGGTCATGGAGGTGTTCCACCACACTTCCAGTAATCACCACATGGGAGAAGTCTGGACTAAACCATCACACAGACTTATGGTGCTCCATCAGTGCACAACCATACCATGAAGAAGAGACTAGAAATGGTTGGCTATTTGGACAAGTCATCTTTGTGGTCAAAGCTTGCTAAAAACCAACACACAGCTGTGAGTACCAAAGAAGGAAAGTCCTCCTTTCATTGTGGATGTATTGGGGGGATGGGTACAATATCATCTCACACTTCAGAAAACATACGGAAAGTAAAGATTAAAGCTGTTCCAGCTTATTGAATTTATGGAGCTGGAGTCTTTGGCGAATGTAATAAATTCACATCCTTTCTTGAGTAGTAATACTTGCAGAGGGACTTTTGGACTCACAGATAAGCATAACAAAATATATTTATGCTGCCATCTCTGTGGTGAAAGATGAGAACATAGGAGAGGAAGATGAACTTAATTTTTTTCTCATCTAAAGACAGGCTTAATCAACAACAACAAGACAGTGCCAAGTTAGAAGAGTCCAATTTTGTCATTGTAAGCTTAACTTTGTCAACAATATGTTGGAGAAGGTTCAAAATAGGACAACAATGAAGAAACAGAAAGTTTAGAAAGCAAGGACTGAGGGCCAAACAGGCATTAATTTATATCTGTATCTAGCAGCTTTTTTTTAACTCTTGAGTAAGCACAGGGGCCCAATCTATGTTTTAACTCCTCCATCCAAACTGGGGGCCCTACGCCTACTCTGGCATAAAAAATTTAAAAAAGACATTATCTGCTAGACACAGATTTAAAGTAATGTCTATTTTGTTCCTGAATGGTCTAAAGAAAATGACTGAGAAAATATAAATATAGATGGGAGAAAATTAGTATGTTCAGCTTAAGGCCTCTTCCAATGTTACAAGCCACATGTAGCCATCCAGGTTTATGTAAGCATGAGTATTCACAAGTGGTCAACCGCAGCCTAATTGGAGGCTGGGCTTGCCAGGAGCTCTGCTAGCTGCCATGGGATATTGTGCCTTTTGAGCTGCTGCTCTTCTGACCCAGAAAGATTGCTTTTACAATCCCATGCAGGCCTTATTAGGATAAAGGGCAAGCCAAGTGCAAGAAATCGCCATCCTATTGAGACTACATGACTTAGAAAATTAAGAACAAGAACAGAAGCAAAGACTCCAGTGCATAAGGCTGAAAAGGGTACCAGTCACCATGCCGAATCTGGTTCTGATTTCCTCTGGTGGTCTCCGGATAGTTCTAACGCGGTTGTTCTCCTTACCAGATAAGAGCTACACATGCCTCCACCCCTGTGTGACCAGAAGGTGGCAGTATTGCACCCACTATCCATGTACCCAAAGCCAGCTAAAAGGGATGGGTAACAGCTGTCAACCGAACATTTAGCCTAAATGTTGACAAATTACACACCTACTGCTCAATTAATCAGCCTAGCCAGGCTAAGCACTGCGATTTTGTCCTCTGGCTGCAGCACTTCGTGGTTGTTGTTTTCAAAGTTTAGCAGCCCTGCTCATGCCGTGCTGAAGACCTGGTTGAATCTGCACTGACCAGCGCGCCAATTTTGTGCAGTGGAGCTGTGCCGAGCTCATGAATGTTTAAAGGAGCTGCACATTTTCTAGTGAGCCCAGAAGAGTGCAGGAACTCTTTCTGCCATCTCGCTTTAGAAGAATTCAAATCATTTTTTTTTTTCAGAATTAAAAATCCCAGCATCACTTTTTCCATCAAGCTGGCTTATATATACACAAGTCACCTTGGGTCTGTGAATTATGTACCCTGGATCTCGATTACTGTGCCTGCTTGTGACAAAGTAGTAGAACACATCTTGGCAAGAAGATTTTGTATTTATGTATTGATTTATATTAATACCCTGCCTTTTTTTCCTTTCGAGAAACTCAAGGTAGCTTTACATAAATCTCCTCCTCCTCTTAATCTTATCCTCACAGTAACAACAACCCTGTGAGGTGAGTCAGGCTGAGAGTCTGTGACTGGCCCAAAGTCACCCAGGTGGATCCATGGCTGAGTGGGGACTATCACCCAGGTTGCCTGAGTCCCAGTCCCATGCTCTTAACCACCCCACTACACTGGATGAAATTGCAATGCACATTGTAAGGTAGGGAGGGGGCATTATTACACTGCATTTGGGAGTGTAATAAAGAAAAATATATTGAATGGCTGACAAAATTGCAGATTTCTGAAGTTCTGTTAGGTGACTGAAAAGGGCAACGCCATACGGGCAATTCCTACCTTCATTCTTAAGTCTATAATCTTCTGGGGCTTAATTATAGTGCAGCTTTTGCCAGTCTGCTTCCTTCCCAACGGATTGGACTACAACTCCCAAAACGTTTAGCCAGTATGGCTATTGCCCACACTGGTGGGAGCCATAATCCAACACACTGGGAGGGTGCCAAGCAAGAGAAGCCAGCAGCAGCTCTGCCCAGGTTGCTGAAGCTTGGCATTTTGCCCCCCAAATCAAGCCCGGACTTTGCCATTTCCTCACAGGTGCAACTAGCACTGCAGGATGGGAAAATATTCCAATTCACTTGGACAGCAATAGTGGAGAATTGGACAGTGAGCCGTGGCAGGCCCACAGTGGCCTCTGCCGCCTGTGTGAGCACCGCCAGCTAGCCAGCTGAGCAGGATTGAGGTCACTGCTCCCACCAACTCCAGCATCAGTGTGGGAAGGACATGAGCTCTCCTCCCATCCGTGTGCTGCTCCATGGTTTAGTCCCTGCCATACCTCATCAGCCACTTCCTAATCAAATGTTCCCACAGATCAAATGCCTCTGAACACAGAAAGCTGGTGTGTGAAGAACAAGACCAGCTAAGAACCTCCATGTAGATGTGCTAGCTCTCTATATGAGAAGTTTGCTGTGGAGGAATACTCAGCCAAGCAATCTTTCCTGGGTGGTTGAATGGGTCCGAGAAGGAATTGCTTTCCAGCTGGCTGGCTCAGCCTTTGCACTCTGGTATGCAAGTGAATAATCAGAGGAAGACAACTGGACAATCTGGAAGACTCCTCCTTCTCTTACTGTCCTCCTCCACTCCGTGGTTTAACATTCACAGCCAGCCCTGCCAACAAGCAGAGTAAAGTCGAGCCAGGGTAGCAAATCCATAGTATATATTATTGATGAATTTCTACTCCCAGGGAGTTAATGTATATTTGCTTCAAGTACCAAAATAATTTGGCCAGCACTTGTAACTGGGGGCCATGAGGGAAGGGGACACACTGTGCCTCAAGTACCTAAATGTCTTCAACTTGTCTGCAAAATTTAGATCATAAGCTCTTTCCAGTAATGACCATTTGGTTACCTCACTTTGTCAAGCATTGCGTGCATTAATACTGATGCGGAAATGACAGCAACAGCAACAACAGGAAGAACTCAAGCTATGGGATAAAAGGAAAGGAAATCTCCTACCCTTGAATTGTCCTGAATTGCTTCATTTCTTGGCTCTGGTGGTGAAAACTGCTTACAGAACCAACCCCTGAGGAGCCCCTGGCCCAGCATCCCCAACAAAGCTGTGGATATGTTTGCAGCCACATGCAGTTTCATCCTTTTCCAAAAGCTGTTCTTCAGGAACAAGAGACCCGGTCCCTCTCTTGGCGTCTACAGCATCAGCAGCAGGGAGCCACGAAGGAAGAATTTTTCTCCTCAGCTGAGTAACCTGAGATCAGATGGCCTCATGACTTTACTATGGATTTTGCTTAATACTAGAAAAACAGTGTTTGCTGTGATCTTGCAAGTCATGCTCGGTCAACCACCTTTCATGCTCTAAATACATCAAGTTGCTACACTAAGTGAAACCAAACAAATGAACTCAAGAAGATTAACAGGCCACAAAATGGGAGACTCTTGTGCTTTTTCCTTCCAGAACATCCCAGAAAGGTTTGTTGGAAACTGAAAATCTACCATACGTGATCACATTTTAATGAGCTGAGCCTGGAGTTGGTCAGTTACGTAACCGGGACCGTTTCTCCAGCATTGTGCTTGCTCTGTTTTTCAACTCCAGATTAAGTCTTGGATTTCACTGAGTTGCTGCAGTGCAGTTTTCCATTACAAACACACTGAGCAGATACAGCTATATATATATATGCCTCCTGGTTTTGTTCTGTTTTGTTTTTCCTCCTTCTCGTACTGCTCAGATGTTTGAAGGTAGGAGTTAGGAAGGAGGCAGCTGCTCCCATCAGTCTGTTCGCTGAGGATATTGGTAGCTGCAGGCATTGCAGAAACACCAAGTCCCGGTTATATTCCACTCCAGTTTAATAACATCAGGATCCCACAATTTCCTGCTAAAGTACCTGGTGAACCTATACTAATATCAACGGGAAAGCTTTAAGGAATGCTCTGTGTCTGCTCTGAGTCATATATGAAGCTGTGTTGGCTCCTGAAGTCATGATCTACCACCCTCAATAGCCCTAATATGGCATTCCCCATCCCATGAGGGGAAAAGTGGGAACGTGCCCCTTTGGACACCTCCATGGCCTGGCCTCAGGTCCTCCACAGGCTTCTGCACATTCCTTGTGCAATTTTGAATCCTCATTGCACAGGTTTCTAAGTCAAATGGGGAGCGTGCATGAGTCCAGCATGCTGCCCACCGAGGAAATTCAACCCCAGGGCATGGAGGGGCCAACGGGACTGTCAGGAAACAAGATGGAGAGGGTGAAGCCGAGAAGAAATTCCAGTGTGTGCCCTCCCTCAATGGAGAAAGCATGGAGAAACACTCAGGCTCCTTTCTGGTCTGTAAAATTCATCCATTTCTAGCTTCTCATTAACAAGGAACAAATGCAGTTCCTTTGTTACTCATTTGGTTTGTAATATCCATTCAGTTTCAGTACTTTCGTTACTAGTTGAAACTACATTTTTATTTCAGCACTGCAAATGCAATACATTGTCAGTATGTAATATTTTCCAACAAATGGAAACAGTTGCAATTTACTGCAGAAGTATAGATGAGCAGATGTTATAAGCAGAACCTGTGTCATCTTGGGCAGAACCTGTGTCATCTTTGAAGATGAGCAAAAAAACCCTCTCCTGCTAAGCTCATACCATCTTGTGTTTGTGGTTAGCAGTTTATTTAATTTTACTTGCTTAAACTTCACCCTGCACTAATAATGAAACCTAGCATTAGTCACAAAAGGGGTCATTGTTGACCCCTGGCAAAAGTGGCTCAGACAAGGTAAATGCTACATATGAAGGCATTTTTTTCTGACTGAAATGTTCTCCCAGAAGGTTTGAATTAGCATAAGGATATAATGCATGTACTTAAAGACAATCCTTTCTACATAACAATAATAATAAATTTCTCTGTGGTGGCGCCCAATCTATGGAATGCACTCCCCAGAGCGGTCCGCCTGGTGCTGTCATTATTTGTTTTATGGCGCCAGGCAAAGACCTTTTTATTCAAATGTTATTTTAATTGTTAATATTATTTATTTAGTTTATTCTTTGGCCAGGGCGACTTAATTTATACTGTTAAATTATATTGTTTTATGTTATGTTATTTATTTATGATTGTGAGCCACCCCGAGGCTTTGGCGAATGGAGTGGCATAGAAGTTCCCTAAATAAATAAATAAATTCTGCATAACAATGCTTGGCCTATTGACCTTTAATCAGCATGGCAATATTTTGGTCTAGAAAATTCGTATCAGCATAAAAATACTTTCCCTCCATGGATTTTCATTTGTTTTTAGTGAATATTTTAGCTCAGACTCTTGGCTTTCCAAAGAGACTAAGATGACCTGTACTTAACTTTATTTTGTCCCTTTATTTAAAGCTGTTTTTGGGAAGGGTGTTAACAGTACCCACAAAAGTAGTTTTATGAACATTTTAAGACATTTTGTTACCCCAGGGATATTTTGGCTTATACAAGGAAACTATAAAAAACAGGAGGCTGAAATTCGGTTACTTTATTAATAGATTTTGATTTTTGGTCTACTTCTCTGTAAGTCGCACAACAGTATGTGAGCCAGGGAGAGGCCAGTTACCCCAACAAGTCGGATTAAAAGCACCCCCACTCCATAATTCAAATGCAGGTCCTTAAACAGTGGTGGGCATTTGACAATGAACCCACGTCATTCCAAATACAGTATTTTGTATACCCTTTTTTCTCATAAAAAGGTGTTGCATCTCTATACTGTGTCTACACCTCTTACATGATTTACTTTTTTACCCACAGAGGGGATGTCTTTAAAATATTCCCATGAAGGGTCTTCTCAGAACCAACATCTGTGATGTTGACCTCGGCTTCTCTGCACAAGTGTGCACTTCTGATTCCCCTTTCACAGAAGTTTAGGAGTCTTTTACAGAATGTCATCACCATCCAGGGCCTCTTCTGTATTGTGCAGCCATTTCTGTGGCTTCGTTTAGAGTGAGGAAAGCCAGTTATTATTTCCCTCTTTCTTGAGAAGGCACTCCTGAAATGTTGCACTTCTGTTACATCACTGTGCCACCTCCTGGTTCTGTTGTGGAAAGCATACAAGGGCAGAGGAAGGAAAGCCCCGAGAGAAAAAAATGCAATGTCTGGGTTAACACATCATGATAAGCAACCTGGTGAAGGTTCCATGATCCACGGTTTCTTGCCTGGATGTGCTTGACAGATGCGTTAAGTGCTTTCCACCCTCCTTGTCCAGCCCTCCTGTTGCTGGCACATAACCTGTCAGTTACTGTGCCTGAAATTCAATCCGAGACGGCAGCAGCTGCTGTTCCTTCCAAGGAATTCCGTGGTGGTTGCATACCAGGACTGTGGAAACCATGACAGCAGATTCAGACAATCAGGGAAACCAGGGTGAAATGTGGGAACCATGGAACAGAGGATTGTTCTTATTGCGGTTTCTAAAAACAAACCTACTGTGTTGAAATACCCAGGCAAGGGTTCAGATGTCACAACTGAGCACCACTGTGGCTCATCACGTCATGCAAGCCCACCAAATATGTATCACAACTGCTCCTGGTCCTGCAAGGAAATTGGAAGCCTCGGTAAGGTGCCAGGTTAAGAACCTCACGAAGAGAAGTGCTTTGTTGGGAATGGGTCATGTATGAAAATAGACGAGCTTGCATGCTGTCTGCTCAGACCAGTCCCAACCTCATAAAAGCAAAGAGGCAAGCAGCAATGACGTGTTCATGACTGAGAGGCAGAAGTCTGGTCTGTTAGTTGCTGGGCTGCAGAGAACACTTTATTTTCAGTCAGCAAAAAAAGAAATGCCTAGATAGAGGGTAAATATTCATATTCACTTAACCAAAGAGAAACTTGCAGGTCACAAAGACCCAAGTTCGGCAATTTCATGTTGGCTCAAGCTACAGAAAGGCAAGAAACTGAATTGTGGTGACTCTTGTGCTGTGTCATAAATAGTGCTTGTTCACACACACACATACACACACACCCTCACATGTGCCCACCTTCCCCTTGTTCTTTCAGACCCAGATCCAGAAGGGGAGGATGGAATGCCTGGAACCAGCAAAGGTGACCCACAGTTTGAGATATGATCACATTGGTCCTTTATATCCCATTATGTAACACTCTATCAGGTAATGGTACTTATTGGCATTAGAGATTAGTTTTAGCATCCTTTAATTATTTAATATTCAGTTAGTTGCTTTTTAAGTGATTTAAATAAAAACCCAATTTACTTTTAAAGAATAATCTTTTTAAAAATAAAACCATCAATTTTTATCCACCCTGAACTAACTCACTAGACAGAGATATCTCAGTCTCTGGCAGCCCTGAGTTTTGGCCAGCCCATGTGGAATTTTAATCATGCTTCCATCATGTGGCTACAGCCATGTGACTACTGTGAAGAAACCCCTATGGACCAGTTCTGCTCCTTGCTAAAGAGAACTGTGGCTGGAACTGAGCACCAGGGCACAGAGCAGCATAGCTGAAAATCTGCATGGAGAGAGGATTTACAAAAGCTTGTGACAGAATAAATGTGCGGCAAAAGTCTTTGTTGTTTTTGCTGTGACTGACTAAGAGGGCTATCAGTCAGGCGTTTATACAAAGCCAGAATCTTTCTCTAGCGTGCCCCTTACAAAGCAGCAGGAATTCACCACGACTAGCTCAATTGCCCTTGTTCCCTGGTAACCCACAGGACCCGGCCTTCTCAGTGGGACACTTGCCACTCTCTAAAGGTTCATAGTGGTTGTTGGTTTTTTTAAACGGTCTTTAGCCCTTTAATTTGTGAAAACATAAAATAAAGCATGTAGGCAGTATTTTCCCATTCACTAAGGAATAATGTAATTAAATAACATTAGCCTATTAAGCTAGTAATTATGTTCTGACTGTTGGGCAACAATTCCTCATCAGCTCTGTAGGCTTCCTCACCAGGTACCGAATGTATTACCTTTTAAAAGCTTTGATAGATTAATGGTGCAGTATAAAATGGCAGCAGCCCTGGGACAGCATAATCTGGGATAAAGGCATTGGCTGAAAAACATAAAGGACATGAGGGCATAAGAACATAAGAGGAGGCCTGCTGGATGAGGCCAAAGTTTCCTTCAGCAGTCTATCAGAGGCATACAGGAAGCCCACAAGTAGAAGATGAAGACACTCCAGGTGTGTCCAGGTGTGCTGTTCTCCCTCAGTAAGGTATACCAGCTCTGATGGCCTTTGACCATCATGGCTAGGAGCCCTTGATACCAGTTGCTTTATGCTCCATGAATCTTATCCTCTTTTAAAGCCACCCGACAGAGGTGCAGAGCTCATAAAATGACCTGGCCTGCCCACTGCATCTGAACACATCAGACTAATGGTCAAAGCAATATAGTTCTTGCCAAAATCTTTACACAGTTGACCACTCTCATGAGAACTGTGGGCTATAATCAGAACAGTGTATGCAAATACTATACATGGAATCAGATCAAAGCTCCATCCAAGGCACTGCTGTTAATATTGCTTACCCGTGAGTCATAAACTCTAAAAAAAATCCCTGACAGCTTTTCTGCTTTCTCTGCATTAAACTGGGGCCTCACACATGAAAATAATTTGCGTTTCCATTTGGCCAAGATGATACCCTGTAGTGCAGCATCCAACCTGACATTTCTGAAGGCCGCTTTAACATTGTTATTCCAGCCATCGCATGTATAAATGACACTTCTCCTTCATCCAGTCCTTGGTCTGTGGATGTTTCAGACAGTTCTGAATCCTAAAAAAAGACATTTCCTAAACATCTATAGAGCGCTTGAGTGCAGCCGCAAATCTTTTTGAGAAGGAAAAGCATCCAGAAGGCTCCTTCTTTTCTTGGACATGGCAGGGTTAATGGGTCGCCTGCCAGTTCTGCTAGCTCATCTCCCCTTCCTCTCCCCTTCCCTCCAGCCTGAGTCAGCATGCTGTCTTGGAAATAAAGCAACTGACAACATATGACTGCCCAGCTTAAAAATGGAAGGAAGGAAGCAAGCAAGCAAGAAAGCAAGAAAGCAAGAAAGCAAGAAAGAAAGGGCAAATGTGTGCGAGAGCCCAAATGGAAGCAGCACACAACTTATGAAACACTTTGTGAAGTGTCACTTTACAAGAGAACTTGTGAGGTCTGCGGAGGTGGTGATATTCACACTTTCCCTGGGCAGAATTTCAGTCAGGAGGAAAAACCAACTGCAAGAGAGGAAACTGCCGTTCCAGACCAAGAGGCCTCCTTGAAGCTCCAACATTTCTGATATTTCCACATCCCACATTCCTACCCTTTCTGATTCAGGAGCATCTGCAAAGACAGGCTATTAACTATTCCTTCCAGGGGCAAATGTTAGCATTGGTCTCCATTAGGAACAGTTCTGCCTTTCCGTGGAGGGCTATTTCAAGGTTACAGAGCAGGATACATCTATTTTCCCCATGTGAAAAACTCCTCTGAAGGCAGTTCATTCTGCTCGGACTTGTATCAAGTGCATGTTTTACAATGCTCAGTACCAATTCTAACCATAAAAAGGGGGGTTTAACACATAGTATGCTAGTACATACTAAACAATTGATGTCATGGGTAAAACAGCTCTATTTCCTCCCGCCAAAATAACTAAGCACATTTAATGGCAGCAATAAGACAGTCACACAAAAAAGGCCTGACCCCTTCATATTGCTTGTGATGAAGTAGTATAAAAAGTATGTCTGCTTCAGCCCCAAATCTGCAAACCCCCTAAAATGAAGTTTGCATGCAAGGTGTCATTCAAATATCCCTGGAGGAAACAAATATATAATTTATTTCATTGAGCAAAGTGAACAGTTGCTTACAAACTCTTCCATTGACATTTAGCACTTGCCCATGAATCTTGCCGAGGATTTCCCTCCTTTAAGGCTGCCCAAGCACCTCTGACGTCAGAGCAGCTAAGCCGATGGCATCAGCGGGTCCATGACGGCGCTACCTGGCTAAGCCCACAGAGAGACAGCAGAGCAGGTCAGACCCTTCTGACCTCAGAGACAGGGTAGGACACTACGGTCAGTGAATAGGGGCAGAATGGTCATGCTATTTGCATTAAGAAATAATGCCATAGACAGCAGATGAAGGCCAGTGTGGGCATTGTTTTAGCTGTAACAAACTGAAAAGTAACCTATAATTAGAGTAGTGCAGCTTTACACACCAGTTGAAGGACAAGGTGGGGGTTAGCTGACAGCAAGAGGCAACCTCCAGAAGAATTCGCCCTCTTTGACTTTTCACGTGTTGTTGTCTTGCAACCTGGAATTGAAATGTGTTCAACTGGCGTTGTTACTGCCGGTTGTACACAAGATAGTCAACACAGTGAAGGTGCAAAATATTTTTATTGTGGCCTATTCTCACTTCCTGGTGTGACTGCCCTGTTTTTAAACTCATCCCGAGCATGCTATTTGTATGGCTTTTTGATGATTACTCATGCTCAGATTGACTCACAATAGCATCAGAAAAATTCTAAAGTAAAATACAGCAACTTTTCAACTTTTACTGAAAACTGAAGGTTGTACCAACAAGATTTGAATATATAGCCATAAAATATTAATAGGACAGTCAGAACATCTCATGTTATTGAACATGCACTAACATTAATCCACCAATAATTAATACTATGAAATAATACTAAAATGACAAAAACAAAATCTAAAAATGGGAAAAATAGTTTGTCTCATGCAAAACTTGGCCCAGCAAGAATTCCAAAACCAGGGCCTTTTAGGTGGTAGCCTCACAACTGCAAAGAAAAAAATCATACTTTTTATTCCAGTCTACTTTTTATCAATTTCTTTTGATGTATCAATTGCTCCTGCTCAGCTCTTAAGGGGAATGATGTGTTTTAATGGTATGATTACTTAATTTATGTTTTATTATTCTTACATTTTTATTATATTTTGCACAGCACATCTGCAGTCTGAAGACATTCCTGGAGACTGTCCTCTATTTCTGAAGGCATCTTCAGAAGGAAGGGCTGGCCCTTGGAGCTGCCCATCAGCAACAACACCTGCATAGCAGACTATCTTACAGGCACACGTGTCACCTCTATCACAATCTCCCACATTATGGTGAATATGTGTTGCATTTCCATTTAAATTATAGTAATTATTTCTGAATGTGCATGGACACATATCTTAGCATATGCAAAGGTCAAGCAAAGTGGCATCCTCTTGTTAATGATGCATTTAATCTTCTTTCTTTCTTTTTGGAAATTCATATGTGAATATCTGGGGCTACGATGGAAGGTCTTCCAAACCCTAAATATGCAAGTGTTTTCAGGCAAAGGCTCCAGCTCTGTTGTTTATTCTACAAGTATTCTGATTCATTGGGCAGCAAATAATATCACTCATAAAGTGGCCTGCTGACCTTAGGCCTTTTGCTTCTCTAACTGTGCAAAATCCAGTATATTATCACTAAAGCATAATTTTAAGCAGTTCTGCTTTTAAACATGTAGTCGAACTCACAGTGGGATTCTTAGACATTATTAACTTGAAGCTTTAAGAGCCCTAAAAGTCTACAGTATGTATGAAAGCTACACTATATATGAAAGTTGCATTAATACGTCTTCATATATACTGAAACTTTATATTGTTTTATTATAGAAAAGCTATAAAAACAGATTTGTCTGGAATTATTTATTATTTTCTTCTGTGTCTGGTGGAACACTGGTTCCTACCTTACACCCTTAAATGAAGCTTTAGGCTACAAATGAAAATATGTACATGCAATTATGCTGTAAAAAGATACTGCAGTGTCATATGGACATGTTATTGATGCAATATAATAGCAGGCCAAAGGCAGCCAGCAGGGAGCAAAACTTGCTGAGAGGGAAAAAATATATGACATTAGGGAGAAAAGGAGTAAAGAGGAAAAGAATCAAAACACGGCGGCTACACTGCAAAGTTCATTCCACCAGTTAAAAATGTTTGTGAATTGGAGTTTGGGGCACCATAAATGCGAGAACTGTAAGTTGACCTAAAGGGAAAGATTAAAAAAAAACCCAAACACTATTTTCCAAAAACTAACAAAATCATCACCAATAATGCATCCAGTTTATATAATTTAGAGATTTAACATTGAGAGAGAGAGATCTTAGGTTTAAAAATTTTAAAACATTATTTAAAATATAGATTTACATTTTAAAATGTATAAAAAGAGATAATGAAATATGAAACATTTTGGCATACAACTCCACTTCTGTGACAAATATGAGTAGGTTGCAGTGCTACTTCAGAGTGGAGTTAGGAATGATCAGGAGCAAGGCCAAACCTGAGGGACAGAAAATGGATAAGCAATCAGCCCCTGTATTCATAGTCAATCAAACTGCATTAATCAACACCATAGATTGTTTGTGTCACCTTTTTACATTGATACTGGGTTGCTAAACATGGTCTCCTTAAACTTTCTCCTTTGGAGGCTTTGCTCAACTGCTAGGACTTCTAGAAGTGACTGCCAGAATTAGGCATCTGTAATGGGATGGTGGAAACAAGAAGGGCTTTCGTTCCCTGTTAGGAACAGGCTTCCCACCCAGGCCTGCCTGGTGCCATCCCAAATATCTTTCAGTACCAGTTAAGACTGCCCTCTAGGACGGGGGATTTGATCAGACCAGATAGTGGGGCACTATGTTAGCTGTTTATGGCTTAGTTTGTGTAAGCTATTGTAGCTTTTCAAATTTGGCTTTTAAAATTTTGCATTGTAACACTTACGATGTTTTTACTGTTATCTGGATTTTATGTTGCACTGTAAACCACCCAGAGAGCTTTGTATATTGGGCAGAATAGAATTACTGCTGCTGCTGCATTATATTTATATCCTGCCTTTTCTTCCTATTGCAAGAAAACCATGTTGGCTTACACACTCCTTATTACAGGCATGGCTGCGGCAACTCCCTCAGCAGCTGCCACTCATTCCAGGGGAGTCTGTGGTAGTTGCATACCAGGGAAACCATTATGCTGCGTTCAGACAACTGGAGAAACCATGGTGAAATGTGGAAACCATACAACAGACTATTGTTTCTTATCATCGTTTCTAAAACAGAGTTTGGACAACATGACAGACCACCCTACATACGAAAGTACCGTGGCTTGTCATGTCATGCAAGAGTTGTGCCCATTGAGTTCCATTCACATTCAAAGGTGGTTAGAGAGGTGCAAACGCAGGGCCAAGGTGTCAGTGCACCATATGATGGTTCACGCTGGCATTTTGTGGCAATGCACATACAGCCCAGTATCAGCAGGACTCAGCGCCTTCAGGTAACTGCCTGAGCTCAGCATGTGCCGAAAGGGCCTGCACCGTTCCAACTCAGCCAGACCTGCAATGATAACATCTGTGTGGCATATCTATACAACTGAAGTTTCGGTAACAGGATACAGTAGGAATAAATTTAATACACATAGTGTATAAGAAAGTGTCATCCATTCTAAAAACTTTTCCAGAGAAAACTGTTGAAACAATAATTAACAAGTTGACAGGGGCCATTTAATAATTATCTATTCTGTATAAAAGCAAGGAAAAGAGGCTGGGTGTAAATACTGTAACAAGAAACATCTGACTTTTTGATTTCATCTTGATGTCAACATGTCTTTATTAGCTTTCCAAGATAATTCAGAGATTTAGGAAGAAACATGAAGAAGACATTATTGAATCGAGAGCTTGCAGTAGAAGAAGATGTCTTGCAGTGATCAAAAGAAGGACTCGTTTCAGCTAGATGTGGTTATCATTAGGATGTGTGCACATCAGTTGCTGAAGCAATTTTTGTTAAGTGACCTTTTAGAAGGCTCTTGAAAAAGTTAATGAAAGAGAAAGGTGCCTGAACATTATTCAGGCTTTCATTTTTTGTAATTTCATTGTTGTTGATGATGCTTCTGCTGAACAAGTTCCAGATGTTATGGGTTAAGCCTTACATTCACTTGTACCATGTTCTGTAAGAGACAAAGAGACAGTGCCTCTGGGAGAGATGTAATCTTGCAAAGTATTATGAGGGAAAATGCAGAAGAACAATAAACTCTCCAAGTTCCAAAACAATGCTAGCAAACTACATTGTGCTGTTGAAGAGTGGCGAGCAGGGCACTTTTCTTTGCTGGTTCTTCTCATCTGGATTTCTGGCAGGCTTGGGTGACTCTATATCAATTCAGACTCTTTTGTGGTAGGACTCAAGATGTAACATTTTCTTGAAATGTTCAAGCCATTCTGACATTTTGGAAAAAATGGCAAATATTATTTTTTTTCCTTTCCTTTTTTGTACTCTTTACAGGTTTAGTGACTCTATTAAGTCACTCTTTGGATAGCCTTCCCCAACTGAGTGCCTTGGATTCCAGCACCCATCATCTTTAGGCAGCATCGGCAATTGTCAGCTTTGCTGGGAGTTATAATCCAAAAAATCTGACAAACACTAGGTTGGGGGTAGCTGCTTTAGGAACATACATTATATTATGTACCACTTGGTTTGCTCATTAGCATTTTGCCTTTCCCTGTTCCAAATCCCTTTGTGGAATATTCAGATATTTGGAGAAGGCTGATTTAGAGCCTGTTCGAGCTCTGGAATGCAATAAGGGCAAGAGACTGCCTCCAACTTCCTTGCCAGAAGGGAGCAGGCTGGAGGAGTCTGACCATTGCTGCCAGCTGGAAGATTTCACCTTGGAAAGTGCGCCTTCTGCACAGGGGTCTTAGAGCCTCTCTGTATGAACAGCCAGGCTGGAGTCTCGGCTGCAGAACGGAGGGTTTCTAGCCTACTCCCTGGGAAGAGAGACATCTACAGGGATTGAAAGAATGGCATGCTCATAGGCAGTGTTCACACAAACAGTTTGCCTGCAGGAGAGCTGGATTGGCAAAGAACCCTAGTTTCCCCACTTCTGTTTAAAGCAACTGCAGAGGCCAGAGAGCTTCATGGAAACACTGCCTTCAATACCGGAAAACTGTCTTGTTTGGACTATACCTGAACCTTGTTCTTTGGACTTGCCTTGATTCCCATGTTTGTTGGTCTTTGCCCTAGAATTCATACCTGAACCCTGAACACTTCTAAGTCTGGAATCCTGAGCCTTTGGAACTCTGTCTTACAACCTGAAGACAGAGCTGAATTTTACAACCCTATTGGAGCTCCAATGGAACTGTCTGATCCAAATGGGTGGTAGCTTCTGTTCAGGATCCATACTATGACTCAAAAGGAGTATCTTCACTTCACTATAATACAGAGTTTTTGTTGTTTATGGACCTCTGCTAATGTTACAAGAGAACTGAGCCTGATGAAAATATAACAAGTGAATTCTGGGTACAGTCCTAGGGGGATGCCCATAGCTGCAGCTCATGGAGAGCAGGAGGAAGATGGAGGCAAAGGTGCTCTGCCAGATGGCCAGTTTCGGCTGCCCAAGTGTGGTGCTTCAGAGCAGGATGGAAAGAGCTGAGGCACCAGCAGGATGAGCCATATCTTGGCAGCACCAGTCTCCTTCCCACCTTGCCCCCCAGAACACCCCCAGTTGCTGGCACTGCTCTTGTCATACCAGCTGGGAGTAGGGAGAGGGTTGAGGGCATGGATCCCCAGCTACAAGATCAGAGTGACTTTCAACCTCAGAGTCGGGAATCTGAAAGATCCTACAGCCATCTAGATGTTGTCTAGTGGCCATAGAACTGCGTTACCAAATTTATAAATACTGTCTGAATAACTATATTTCTAAATAGAACATGATATTTTGATGAACAAACCAAGGTATACATAGCACATTTTTGGTTCCTATTTTATGTCTAGCCAAAGGGATCAAAAAATCATGTATAACGTGGTTTGTTCAGAAAATTATCACGTAGTTTCTGAAACAACTAAGTTGTCCTAGAAGACAGAAGAAGCTGGAACAATTGAAGAAGAAAACAGATACAGCATCTGTTCCTGTTCCTCAGGAAGTTGGGGAAATTCCTAAACCCATAACTGGGGTGGGATTTAGGGGAAATGTCATCTAAAGAAAAAGCTACTGAAATTTTATTTTATTGGGAAAGGCTTGGCTTATGAATAGTAAACAACCATATTTAATTTTAGAATAGAAACATAGAGTGAAAGAGAAGGGGGTCTCCTGGGCCATCTAGTCTTATCCCCGGCTCCCACCAGCTCCACTCATGACATGCCTACCATCTTTAAATAATCTCTGTTTTAGAATCACTAAGCAATCTATCATTTCAAGAGCTACATTATATTAACTTTTGTCAATAATAATCCCCATTAATTTTTGTTCATTTGAACAGTAGTCTCTAGTGGTCATGTCTATCCCATGCCTGTGCCATGGGAACCAACCAGTGAGAATTCATTCTACTGGCAGCTGTTTAAGGGCTTTATATGTAGCTGAGGTATATTGTAATCAGTGTTGAGAATACAGTAGTAGGTGGCATATAAAATAAAGTATAAATACATAAATAAATTTCCTAATGATTGGATCTAACTGAAAACTTTATCAGAAACTGTGGCATGTAGTTCTATACATTCAAATGCAACATTAGGTGCTTGTTTGTATTTTAAAGAAACACAGCAGGGATAACCCACACACTGATTAATCCATCATATCTGGTCTAGTGGCAAGAGCAGAATAACCTACAGTGTATCTTTTAAATCTGGTTTTAGACTAGAATTACATGGATTAAGTGTTTCTGCAAGGAGATGGCCCAGAAACACAGGATTCTTTAGAATAAAACTCACTCTCTCAAGCACACAGATTTTCTTCTGTATTATAATAGGGTGATTCTACTCACATGTTGAGAATAAGCATCCCTAAATGTCTATCAGTAAAAGAATGGGGGCAATAATTATACTGGGAATCTTCCAGAGAATGTTTTAAAGAAAATGCATCCATAGTATCATTATTTCATCCCCAACTTTGTTATATACCTGCTTGTTATATAGTTTTTAGAAATCATTTGGGAAGCTATAAAAGCTGAGTAACAATACATAAAATCTTGTCTTAAATATTTTATTCATCATTCTGAAAGAAAAGATGTCATAATCCTAAACTGCTCAATATTATGGAAAACAAAAATGGTCCTTGGGAAAAAAAATGGGAAAACATTTCCCCGAATCTTCCCAGTTTTGTTTTGTTTTTTTTCTTTTTCTGGTCCTTCAGAAAACACCTAGCCCAACTGTAAAAGAAAAAAACCCCACAGTGAGTTGCCAGTCTGAAGGACAGAGAATGTAAGAACCATTCAGAAGCATATCCTGAGGCCCCGGCCTGCGCATGTTGACTCGGTGCCTGGGCAAGGGGCACTTGGCGTTTGTGTCATGCCTGGACCCCCTTGCTCCATATTGCTATGCACAGGAAAGTTTGGTCTCATGCTTTCTTTAATGGGGCCTCCTCCAGGTAAGTGTGCAAAAGATTGCACCATTAATCTGTAGGTGTCCTGCCAGCCAGGCAACTACAAATCCACCAAACCAGGTGTCAGTGAGGTTCAGTCAGGCAGAGATCTGTTCAGTTTTCTTTATTCAGCTGAGCAAAGCAACCGGGTGTCCACTCCCTACACGCAGGCAGGAAGCGACACACACACAGTCTTCCAACTCAGCCTTCTTATAGCTTTTCCTTACTCTTTCTCACACAATCTCACCTCCATTGTTCCTTCACCCAGTCCCCTCTCAGGGCCTGCCTGACCCTTCCCCCAATCCCCTTGCGGGGCCTGCATGTTGCTGCATGCCTGGCCTCGTGCAGGCGCTTATCTACGTCCAATCCCTTCACAGGGGCAGCGTGATCACTGCGTGCCAGATCTTGCGCAGGGGGTCTTCTTCACTCACTACTTCCTTGTCTCCCTTTATCAACATTCTTTTGCCTTTCTTTTCCTCTCTGAGGCAAGCCGTTTTACAAAAAGCAAATGGCGTTTGTTCGACTAATCAGGCTCCTTCAAATCCTGCATGGGGTGATTACCAATTGCCTCAGTTAAGCTGATCAGCAGGTCATAAAATCAACAGTGCTTCCCCCCCCCCCCACACACACACACACACCACCACCACATTCATTCCCACTATCCACAAACATTGCGACCTTGTGTGTTGAGGATGTTCATCAGCAACGAATGTAAGAATCTTCCAATACTGGTGACCCTGAAGGATGGTCCCAAGTTTAGCCCACCCATATGGAAATTGTCCAAAATGGCCCCCAGTGGGTAATATTTACAAATTCTTATTCCAGGCTAACTTGAGGGGTTCAGAACATAGACAGTGAAGCAGTTTGCCCTATTGTTGCAGCCCACTGTGGGTTGTCAAAGCTCTCACAACCCTCAAACAGCCCATGGGTAATAGGTGGGTGGTTACACAGGCCAACAACCCACCCAGTCTGGATTTAGACAATAAGCCTCACAGTCTCCACTGCAATATTCATGATGGCTGCTTCAACAAGCCACCATGATGATCACCACAGCGATCGTGCCAGTCGAGTCCCTGTCTTCCAAGAGAGGGAAATGGCTTGGCTGCTCAGGAAGCCCAGTGAGGAAGGCCTGAGGGGCCCTCCACATTCTGCCTCAGCGCATTCTGCAGGGCCGGTCCTGCAGTGGCATGAAATAAGATAAGCTGTGGGGAGGGTCTCCATCAGAACTGCACTGCACAGGCTTTCCCTTGCATGGATTTACTACCCTGGAGTGAAACTACTCCCCTAGTCAAGAGCTCAAGTGTTACCCCATGCCCACCCCGCAGCCTCATTCCCGCACTTCAGGGCAGTTTACTTGGACATAACAACTCTTGTTGTGTTGTCTGGAGCCAGCACTAGTACTCCAGCTTGCATTGGGATCTAGCTGTGTTTACTCTGTCGGCATTCTGAGTGCCAAAGAGCTTTTTCATTCTGCACTCCGCAAATAGCCTGCTGCTGGCAATCTCGCTGTGTCACAGCAGCACCGATTCTTCCCATTTATGAGATAACTGGACTCATGTTAGTTCAGGTCCAGGGCCTATATTTAGTTTCCAGGCAGCCAAGCGACAGGCTAACCTTTCATTGCTCCTGATCCAATTTCCATGCTCTTGATTGAACCTTAACTGAGGACACATCTGCCATTTGGTGGACAGTTTATGTGTTGCAAAACTCTTCTCTCTTCAGTAACCACAGAACAGTAAGCATTAGAGGTGAAGCAAGAAAAACTACACAAGTCTGGCAGAGGGTTGCAATAGATGGCTGCCTGGCCTTTCTTCTAGCTTGGTGGGAACTTTTTTGGTTCACACATCTTACCCTTCTTAAGTCAAGGCCAAGACTCACCCCCACCCCCGCCACCTCCATATTTTATCATACTGCTGGGAAAGCGAAAGATACTTGCTTACCAAATGGCTGGCTGGTGACTCATATACTTGTTTAAAATCTACAGAGCATATGAATCTCCCTTATCTCACCCTGTGTGTTTTCAATCTGCTCTAATGAAAACACTTAGCCACTGCCTTTTTGCTGACCTCCCTCTGCAGAGATTTCTGTAGGCCAGTTTCAGAAGACCTGCCTCTGTGTGTGTGTGTGTGTGCGCGGGTGCGCGCGTGCATGTGCTGGCATCTCTGCAAAAATCAAAGGAATAGTGAGACATCAGATTTACAACAGGAGGATTTAGTCTTTCCTAAACAAACGTCCTTTCTTCCAAATTAAGAATAGTCTGACACATCCTTGTCTTCAATAACCCCAGCCCATTTATCACTCACAAGTAACGGGCAGCAAATATATTTATTTTATGATACTATTTATGTATGCTTTACCATGTTCTTAAGAGCATGGAAACCATTATTCAGTTGTTCATGGAGTCTGTCTGCAGAGCCTTTCAGCAATGAAATAGAACAAGGATTCAGATCTGCAGTTCACCCACATGAGACTAGGAAGTGATAGAGCTGCGTGTGCTCAAGACCACCCCCCCCCCGCAACCCCAACTGCGATGCGCTATTTGTGTCGCCATTTGTTCTCATGGGGTGGATGCACCATCAAAGCCTGGACAGGAATGTTCATTTCTACTGGCAGGCATGAGGAATTGTATGCCATCCTGACACGAACACGCATTGCAGGCACAGGTCTTGTTGGGACCCCTGCATTTCCTGGCAGGGGGATGCCCAATGAGCTTAGACATGCATGATGCCTAGAAAGATAAACTTGAGGGTATTAGTGTTACTGTTCCCCTCCTCTTACTTGTTATACCAAGACTGCTACATGCAGACATACTGGCAAAGGCACACCAGGATGAGTAAGAATTTTGTTTCTGTTTGGTTTTTGGTTTTGTCTAAATTTGCAAAATTTTCTAAATTCAGGACAAAGAGCTTGAAATCTTAACAATCCCATATTTGGAAAGGGGCAAACTGGATAGATTCATTTATCACCAGAGCAACCCCAACAGGGGCCAAATATTTAAAAAGTACAAACACCCTGTTCCACTGCTGCCTGCCACCGCAGTGGGCTCTTATTCAGGCCGTCACTGCTGCTAATATGCGAGGGGTTGACCTACACAGTTGATGCCACTGAGATGGGGGAAGGTGTCCACCAGCTGGCCTTCCCAATCCTCCCCATCTGGGGCTCAGCATGTCAGGCTGGGTCAGCAGAGCTGCCACTGAGATTGGTGGCCACAGTCTCACTGGCTGGTTTGTTCACTGGAAATGCAGCCCTTCAGAAGGCAAAATTGCCATGAGGACTAGACATCATTGAGCACTGGGGAAGGAGGCTTAGCTTCACTGGGTCTCTGGGGCCTTTCCTACCAGAAGGCAGAGTGAATAGTTGACTATTTTGAAAGGACAACAAATTGTGGGCCACTGAGCACAGTACAAGTCAATTTTGAGTACCAGGGATGGTTAGCGGCCTTTGTGGCATTTCTGCCAAAGTATCTTGACTGACCTGAATATTCTTCATGTTGATACAGGGCAGGGTCAGGTGCCGTTGGCAGCAAAATGGCTTGAGAGCCCTGCTTGCCTCCTCCCATGGGGCGGGGGGGGGGGGTCACAGTTTGAATACCGAGGCTCCGCAGGTACCAGAAATCAGCAGGATTGATGGATGCACTTTTGAGCTGAAGTCTGTTCCCTTCTACATTGTCAAGATGCTCATTGGCTGTATATAAGAAGAAGGAGAACTGAATCTATCAGGTCATTGTCTGTTTTAGGTTTGTAACACATACCTGGTCATTTGATTAAATGTGATCGGTCAGATTGGGTATAAACCAATAGTCCTACACAGGGCAGAGAATTTATAGAATCCTGGAACTACTTTGCCTACTAGAAAAACTAACTAGCCTTAGAGAAGGCATGTCCTGGTTTTCGGCTCCTCTTTAAGGTTGCAATAGGTGTTTGCTATTACAGAGCACAAAACTTCTGTCATTCTGTATTGTGAGAGAGCCAAGAAGTGGATTTGTCTTGTTCTTCAAGGTTGCACCTTCTGAATTTTGGAAAAAAATTATGGATGCCTTATATACTTCCTCTCCCTCAACGCCCAGCTTTTCCAGCCTCGAATCAAAAAATGGTTGCCAGGCATAGCAATTCTTCTTGGAAGTCAACCATTTTTGTGATGAAGAGAATCTAGAAGGATAGCAAAGAAACTGTGATTTAGAGGCATAATTAACAGATAGAAAAATAGCTTCAAGAATTATTATGCAGAAGATAAGGCAACCTTTCAGCAGTGGAGGTATAGGAAAGCCAGATGCTGCACAGAAGCTGAAAAGCATCTATCCTTATTACCGCTGCCATGTTTCTTGTTGTTGTGGAACCTTCTGTTACTTTAAAAGCTGTGCAAAGAGCTGTGTAAAGAGCAGGAATTCATCAGGCAAAGCTTTCTCTTTATGTGAGGAAAAAGGTCTACCTGTTGAATTTCTGCTTGCCAGATTGCTGTTAAAAACAAGATGGCTATACAAAAAGCTGCCACTTGAACTGCTGTTTTATTGAACAACTACAGCACTAAGAATACTAGCAGCAGCAGCCTGGCATACAGATGTTAACTTGGTGAAACATTTGGTATGGAGATGAACAGATGAAAAAGCTTCATCCACTTAATAATTCCTTCATAGCAGGCTGCTCTCAGAGCCATAGAAACAAGAGCAGTAGAACAAACAAACTGGCAACCCTAGTAGCATCACATTTTAAGTTTAAACTTTAAACAATTTAAACTTTAATAAAAGTTCATCCAAATCTCTGATGCAATGGTCTCCATTTAATATACCATGGCTTACTATGTTCAGAATTAATGCAGTGACATGTTCTTTTCTACTTCCCTCTCTCTTGCAGTAATAGAATACTTCTGGTGTTTGTTAGTCACATTTTCCCATTGCATTTTAACTAGGACACTGTGGTTTTAATACCCAACTGCAAGCCAGGATATGAAACCAAGATTTGATCCCAATTCTCATCCTAATTTGAAAGTTAAGGTTAAGCTGTTGTTTCCAGGTGCAGATGTAAAGGCAACTTTAACTTAGTAAAGTATAACAGAAATGCTAAAGCCAGGGATGTGCAAACAGGAGGAAAAGGGAGTAGTGAGGTCAGCGCGTGAGAGTACAACTTTCATCTGTGACATATTTTTAAAAAAAAAACCCATGAAGAATCCACTGAAGAATCATGAGTGTATGTAAAAGAAAATTTGCTTGGTGTACCCCTGCATTTACTCAAGGCATGAATGAACTACTCAACTGATGCTCTCCTGAGTCCATTAGTGTATAATTCAAGCAATGATAAACTGAGGGTTGAATGACACTTCTACCTATGGACCAACAATTCTGCAATTCACTTCATTCTCTGATTTGTTTACACAGTGAAGGGATGAATCAGAGCATAGGGAAGGGGAGGCCCAGGCACTCAGCAGGACAGTGGCTCTTTTCAGTACTGTATTCGTTTTAATAGCCCCGGATAGATGGAGTTGTGAACAATACAAGAGTTCATTCCAGACAGCTGAAATGTTGGAGAAATATACAATATATTCAAATGAGTTTAGATTGCTCTGATTCCAGCCTGTGGATTCTGCTGCAGATTTTTACCTGTGTGGATTCTGTGGATTTGTGTGTATGTGGAGGCTGTTTTGTTTTCTTACACTTTGGGAGGGCTTCGTGCTAATGCACATTTGCCCCATGATCACCACTAGAATTCTATGAGTCCACTGATCCTTGATTATATTGGAATTGGTCTCATTGACCTGGAACTATGATATGGCCAGCACATTTGTGATCCTGAAGCACACTAAACAACCCCTCCTCTCCTCCCTCCCTTTCCTTTGCTCTCCCCACCCCCACCATCCCTTGCTTATTATCTGTGCGTAGCAACAGGCAAATCTGCCAGTTCTGTTTTCTCCTACATTAAGATGTTTAAAATTTCAACTTCTTTCTCTCCCGCATGTGTAGAATCTTGTGCATTTTATCCAGTTCAAAAGGCCACATACAAATGTTTCCACATACAAATGGTACATGAGAAAGGAACAGATCCTTAATTGCATCAACTAGGAAGGGTATCATTAAATTTAAGAACTATGTTTAGTAGAAGAATTACATTTTTAGATTGCTGTCCGGCTCCAAGAGATATGATGTTCTTCCCTGTCCTTTATCTCCTACTGCCCATTTTGGAGTCCTAAACAGAACTAATACATTGGATTTCATTTAAAACATTTCTGCAGACCCTTCATGGCATGTGATTCTAGGCAATGTATAAGCCAAACATTATTTTCAAAATTTGATTGAGTGTACTCATAGTACTGACCTTGGAAATTGCTCTAAGGTCAAAGCTTGGCACTCCAAACTCAGAGCACTGCTCCCTGAACCCGCTGCAGCCAGCACAGAAAGAACTGGCAGCTGCAGGACCAAGGTCACTGGAGTGAATTTGAGGATGGGCTTTTGGGAGAGGGTGCGGGAGGATACAGGGGCCTGAAATATCCTGGCAATGCTTCAGCCACCTTGCCTCGCACTCTTAGGTATGACAATTGGACAGCTTGTTTTGCAGGACAGCAAGACCGCAGGCATAACCTTCTCCTCCTTGCTCCTTCTACTCTGCATAGGCTGTCCACAATCCTCTCAGTTCAGCAGATTACGGGCATCTTAAATCGGATTGTATCTTGGACCTAACTCCCAATGGCTATAACAAAAGGCGACAGGCTAGAGCAAGGCTTTGAAGTTCACTGGTGGAAAGGCTCCATTCACAGAAGGTTTCCCTGCCCAGTCTGGGGAGACCCCCCTGTTCCCTGCCTACCCCATTCAGGAAAGTCCCTGACCCTCTGTGCAACACTTCAGGAGGCTGGAGTGGCTATTGTGGGAGGGCAGGGCAGGGAAGTCCACTTCCTTCAGGCCAGCTGTGTCTGCCTAAATCTGGAGTCAACCTGCAAGAGAAGGAGCAGGTGCAAAGTCGGCTTCCCCTCCTTTGCCAGAAATATTAATCATTGTCTCAGTTGCCCTGGGAGCAGGGAAGTAAGAGGAAGAATGGCCTGGCCCCATCCACTGGCCAAAGAGCAAGAGCCAGCAACCACCGTCCAAGTAAGACCAGCCTGATCCAAAGATCAGCCTGCCTCAAAGTGCATGTAGATGCTTACCACCTTGTTCTGCCCTTGTATTGCTGGGTGGCAGCCTCTTCCTTTTCCTTCCCTCTCTTTCCTTGTGTTTCTTCCCATTACGGTCAGTAAGCCATGCTTTTTTTTTTTTTACTTGCTGTGAGCCACTTTAGGAGATGAAAATTGTCCAAAAGGTGGAATTAGACTGTAGTTGAGTAAATAAACCTACAAACAAACAACTATTTCAGTGATGGTTTCAATTGCAAAGGCAGACTGACAGGTTCCATTAATTAAAATGTTTAGGTAAAAAGATACATCTTAGCCTGGGGCCAGAAAGATTGCAATTCAGGTGCCAGGTATACCTCTTCAGGGACAGCATTCCAAAGTTACAGTGCCTGATGGGCAACACCCAAATTTGTAGGTACTGTTGAAATGAATAGGAATGCTTTTGCATAACTCCCATTCATGTCAATGGGACTTGAACAAGACAAGATCCAGTTGCTTTGTTCTTTCTCTGTGTTTAAACTATTATTTTCCTGCGAAATCATGAGAAGTATTCATTGTTCAAATACTGTTAGCTAATATCCTTTTGTCTACCAGAGGAGAGTGCTTTATGCTATGTGGGTTCAAAGAAATGAACCTTTTTGCAAGAGCTGGAAAGTTGTCTTGGGAATGAAGATTTATGAAAAGTGATAGCTCACTTTTGTCTCCCAGAATAATGTGCCTTTCTTTTCTGCATGTGCCCCAGGACTGTCTAGCTGAGTCAGAACTTTTTCAAAATACTTCCCCCTCCTTCAAAATTAATGAAAGGTTACCTTGATGCCACACTGCTCCACCACGCTCTTTGCCAAGCCTACAGTCAAAGAGGAAAATATTTAGATTCCAGATTCAATTTACGTGAAAGGTTAAAGGTCAGCAGAGCAGAGACAAAAATAATTAAACTACACTGCAGACAAAGAAATAAAGCAATCACAGATTCTGACAAAGGACAATGCTTGTACTATTACCAATTTCCTTTTCTTTCAACTGATCTAGCTAACCCAACAACACTTGGCCAAATATGAGGTAGCCATGAGGAGCTGCTGACCAGCTTGGCTTCCAAATAGGATCTCAAAGCAAAGGGTAGAAAAATATTGCTGAACCAAAAGATCCCTTACGCAATCCATTCCCCCACTGATTGCCCGCTTCTGTTAAGATTTCCGTGCAGTTTTTGGAGCCCTGCCACAAGCAAATGAGAGAAAAATTATACCAACCTGATCCTGGAGCTAACTGAACCCCGCGGAAGTATGCAGGGTTTCTCATGTGGATAAAGCGGGATAAATCCCTGCCGCTCTGTATTTGCCCCAAGAACCCATCCAGGCATCATGTGATGCACAGATCACGGCAGAAAATGATTGGGCAATTGAGTGTTTTCTCTTAGCTCCAGGGAGTTCTTGTTTCTAGGCCACACAGGGGGAGATCTACTGAAGGGTATGGGTCAGCAGTGGCTATAAGAGCCAAAAATAAACAGCAGCTGAAATAATATTAAATAGATAGAGTTTAGCATATCCTCACTGCATGGAAGCATCTATGCATATACCCAAGAAACCTTTTTGCCTACATATTTTTTCTGAGCAAATAAAGGGTAACTTTTCTCTTTGCTTTGCTATGAGGTAGACCAGACACAGGGATGTATATGCGTGTCTCATGTCTGCCTTTAACATACTATTTTTCCCCAAATTCCTGGATGTATAATTCATTCTTCTAAGTATGTCAGTTTTTGAAATCACCCCTACCCCAATTTTAATACAGGGGAGCTAATACTATTATTATTGATTTCACTTCATAATGCATGTCTCTGTGCTTTTGTGATATAAAATTTGACAAGGCACAACACTTTCTGCATTGGTGTTCTTGTTTCATGTCAGATGTACCTCCCATTGAATTCAGTTGACCTTAGTCCCAGGTGTGTATAGAATTGCAGCCCAAGTATACAGCCACTGGGTTCACATGATAAGCTAACCCATCCTGGTGACAAACCACAGTTAGTTGTTGTGTCATGTGAACCTGGACTGCTTCCTGAAGTATGGTTTGTTCATGGGCAACCAGCTAGACAACTTTAGTTGTTGATCCCTCTGTGGGGATGTTGTGTCATTTGAACCTTGGTCAATGTGAGTCTAAGGAAGTGGCTAGCAAACCACTCAGCAAACGTGGCAGAAAAAGAAACATGGATGTTCTTGGCAAGCTTAGCCAGGCCACCATAAGTGCCGAGTGACCCAGCACTGCCCAAGCCGCACAGTGGCACAGTCTTCAGTGGCTCAGAGTCTCTGCAGCAATTGCCAGCTCTCTTTTGTTTGTTCTTTGAAATGGGCACAACACATACATAATATAAGTCCCTATGAAAAAGCGCTGGTTAAAACCATTTTAAAGGGAAGCCAAGATTTGACAGTTAATTGTCAAAGCTCTGCAATCCCATGAAAGGAGTGGCCCAAACTTTTCCATCTTCCTGAGCACCTAGCATATCAAGAAAGGGTGGAAAAGATGTGGAATGCTTAAAAACAGAGTTAAACAAAAGAACTTTTCATTTTTCACAAACCAAGATCACTCACCTTTGCTTTCCCTTAACAGCTGATCAAGGACAAGCAAAATGAAAACTAAATCTCCTTTGAGTTTCTCTGTGCCAAAGTATATGGTTGAGGCCCTGCTGAACTTAGATAGCAGCCCCTCCACCAGGATATTGTGCAAGTGAGGCTACCCTTTTCTGACCCACAAGAGGTGTGCAACTATGCACTTGCACAAGTCCAACTTAAAGAAATTGAGCAAACCATAAATAAACTACAGTAGTACACACAAACAGGTGCACATATGCACATGAAAATGTTTGTGTACCCCTGGGGCACTTTTAAAAAATTGTGTGATGAACCAGTCATAGACTCTGCAATGTGCCACTTGGGCACTTCAGAGGGGCTGTCACTGTCCATCAACAACAATCTCTGAAAAGGGAGTGGGGGGAAAAGTTGCAGCAAGTGCAAAATTGCTCGTGCTTATGACATGGAAGGGAGAGAAGACAATGCAGTTTGAGTGGCAAGTTCCCAGGATCCTGACTAGGGGACCAGGGGAGGAAACAGGGGACAACTCCAGTGAGCCTGGTTGACTGCCAGGAGCACCATGAGCTGCCTTATGAACACCCCTCCCTACACGAACTCATTCAAAGAGTGGGTTAGTGTGACATGGGAACCCACCCATACTGAAATTCTCAAGCTCAGTGCCATGGAATGACATTTGGCAAAATTATGGAGGACAAGGCTTTCAATGACTAATAGGTGTGAGGGCTAAATGTTACTCAAGGCATCACACCACTCAATGCCAGTTTTGGGGGGAGCACAAGTGGGAGTTGCAGCCATGTCTTGCTTGTGGCTTCCCATAGACTTCTGTTAACCACTGTGGGAGCAAAGGGTTGGACTTGATCGGCCTTTGGTCTGATCCAGCAAGGCTTTTCTTGTGGCCGAGCCAGTGTGGTGCAGTGCTTAAGAGCGTGGGACTGGGACTCAGGCGATCTGGGTTCTAGTCCCCGCTCGGCCATGGAGCCAACTGGGTGACTTTGGGCCAGTAACAGACTCTCAGCCCAACCTACCTCACAGGGTTATTGTTGTGGGGATAAGATGGAGGAGGAGATGAAAGCTGCCTTGAGCCCTTTGTAGGAAAAAGGCAGGATATAAATAGAAATAGAAATAGAAATAGAAATTAATTTGGTGAATCCATGGTCTACTGTCTTGAAGGAAGAATAAAAATGGTGTCCCTCTGTTTTCATGTTCATCCACTTCACTTTCTTTTGTGGTTACCTAAAATGTCCTAAATACATCAGTGTGTTGTCATAGGGAAGTCACCTCAACATGTACCCCAAATGCATGGAGGGGCGGCAGGGCTGCACTTATTGTCTCCCCACAACCTGCTACACCCTGCTGGCCTCACCCTCACACAACATGCGCTAAAGGGCTTCACTGCACAGGTACAACTGTTGCCACAGGAAGAGGGTTTGTGTCTGCGCACTAAGGCAGAATGGCATTGAGAAGAACTTTTATAACTGGTTTGGAAGGAGTTCTGCAAACAGTTGCTCGCTGTAGCAAGTTGTGGGCTAATTTGACACTTCCATGGTGTAAGTTCATACAGCAGATACTGCTTCACACATCATCTGTTTATAATTTCCATGCTTCCTCTTGAGTGCCTCTAGTTTTCCCCATACAGCAAATGAAAGGCCATGACAGGAATCCTACAAAGGGTGTGTAGGTATGCTGATGCACGCAACAAGTTACCATGCTCAGAATGCATGCACATGTACGCACACGTGTGAGTGCACACACAGACTCAGTGCATTCCCCCAGGGGTTATCACAATGTACAAGTTCTCCATCCCTGCACACACATAATATATACACAGGGCCATGTCATTTATAGTGCTGCAGATGCCTTGGACTACAAATCTCATCAGCCCCAGTCTGCACAGACAACGGTGAAAACCATGGGAGCAGCAGCCAACACTATCTTGGGGTACACCTGTTTACAAGACTTGTCAATTTGTTCAGCAAAATTCAGTAATGTGCCTCGTAAAACAACAGCCTCCATCTTCTTGCCTTTACTTTCACTGTAAAGCTACCGGAGGGGCGGAAGAGGTTCTCACTGCACACCTTCCTTGTGATGGTCAACACCTGCATTTTTTCACTAATAATACTACAAAAATGGCTTTTCTTCTTCCTGGTGTCCAGATTTGCTGTAATTTGATCCTGATTAGGGAAAGACAAATGATTAACATTGGCATTACAGGAGTGGAGGCAAAGGAAAGATCATTGGCTGTTTGCTTGCATCAAAGACTGCTGAGTTGATACACCTAATGGGCTTGAACACTGCCCTGGAGCCTGGTTTATATAAAGGGCCACAGAATTTTTTAACTAAACAAGACAGTTACCTACAAAGGAGAAGAGAATCCTTACCATTTGCAACACCTTTCTTACTACTTCTTAAAGAAAAGTTGTAAATGGAGTGAACTCACCTAAATGAGACTGTTAAGGAGGTCTCCTAACAGAGCAAGTTTTCTCCGTCTGTCTTCCTTTCCAGAGTTTGTGGTGATGAATTCCACAGTAATGTCTGATGATGAGATCGAACCGTAGTTACTGAAACATGATTATGAGTGCAATGCCACCCCATGCAAGTTGAGGCAGAAAAGCCTGCAGCTCCCCGTGTGCTTGGCTGCAGCATGCTGGCAGTAGCAAGGTCATTTTCCCTGCTTAAACTTGCATAGGATTGCTCCTTAATTTTTTTTCTAATGTTACTCTATTCGTGAAAAAGCAACTGCAACAAGCCATATTAGTTGGCAATTCCAGTTATTGCTAATTTTGAGCCAGCCACCTCTTATCTCCTTTATGTAGTCAGCTTACTGCCTTACTCAGGTGCTTGCGAGTGTAGTTGCTTCCTCTTCCTCTTCTTAAGAAGCAGCAAGATCCAAAGAGCATAGCTGGGGAGGACTAGATTGGCATATCCTACCCAAAGGACTCTTCTGCCTATAACGGCTGTACTTCAGGAGGATATTTAAGGAGTGCCACTTTCCCTGGCGTGGAATACAGACTACCAATTGCATCAAACCATTGGTCCATCTGGCCCCGTTTTGTCCACACTGAGTGGGTTCAGACAACACAATCTTTCTCTCTTAATAGGCCAGGGAGAATCTGATGTGTTCATATTTATGCTTTCAAATCAGTGATATGCTGTGTACCCTCTGAAGTGGTAGAAAGGCTACAGCTCCATGATAGCTTGTTTATTTGTTTAGTTATGTATTTAGATTAGATTTATATCCTGCCTGTTTTCTTAGAAAGAACTCAAGGCGGTTCCCATACCTGTGATCCAAGCACACAAGAATATCAGATTCCCCACCATCCTCCAAGTTTCCAGTTAAGAAACTGCTTCATAGAAATTTGGGATCAAAATTCCCTGAAGTCCTAAAAGTATGGTGATTTGGTATGAGGTCAGGTGAAAATTGTCAGATGATGTAAGAATTTAAAAAGAGCTCTGCTGGAGCAGGCCGGGAGTCCAGGCATGCTGGCCTTCTGTTCACACCATGACCAGCTAGCTGCCCACACAATTCCCCAAGCGGCGCACAGTGCAACAGTACCTGCCTGCCCAAGTTCCCCAGCAACCATGTGGACAGGCATATGGCCTGTGGTACAATACGGAACACCTGCTCATGTGCCCGTAGCAAAATGAACACAAAAACTCACCCAATGGGAAAGTGCACGTAAAGTGAAGGAGCTTTATTTTCCGTAGAACTGAAAGTCCAGACAGAAAATCATCCTGTATGAAGGCACTTTTTGGAGGTCAGATGTCAAACCACATTTGCAGAGTTGAACATTGCTCCAAATCTTTATTTTTTCCTCAACTATGACAAACTGAAGCATCGTTCAGAACAGAATTCCTGAATCTAGGCTAGGGCAAAAAAAAAAAGAATACTACAGGAAAGAGAATATGGTTTATCTACATATTCTAAAAGAATATGATGCTACACTCACTGCCTCTTACAGAATGAACTGTATGTGTATATCAGGCAGTCTTGCAGAGGGCTTTCGGACAACTGTATTTCAGTTCAGAAGGAAGCTTGGTGGGGTTCTCCTGTGCTAGAGGAAGCACCCTGGGAGATAGCTTTGAGACTCCTCCTTCCCTTTGCCACCCAGAAAACTGCTCTGAGAAGCTTCTTCTGGGAAAGCCTTTGGAGCAGCATGGGAGTTCAGCCAAGATCACCATTTCATGCCCCTCTAGCAGGGAGTCTGTTGGATCTCTGCATTTCATGAAGAGAGAGAGTCTTTCCAGACTTCATGCAATGCCCAGTCTTAACCCTATCTACTTTTTCCACTTAAAAGTGTCAGGTCCTGTAAAATATCTTTGAAAATTACATTTACCAAGCAATTTATCCCTTGGAAATTCGGTTAAGCCTGACCTCCTCCAGAACATAGACCATACAGCTCCATCTGCCTTTCCGTGTCCAGGTATAATGGCCAGTCCATGACAGAGGCAGCAGACCTCTCTGGCTGGAGCACCTGGATGAGGGATGATGGACCTGGATGGAGAAGACCCTGGTGAGATGCAGTACAGCCAAAGGCAAAGTCAAGTACAAGCAAAGGTCAGATACCAGCAAGGCATTGGGTCCAAAGACAAGGTCTGGAGTAGGCAAAGGCCAGATACCTGGTAAGATGTAACAGAAAAAGAGGCACCAGCGAGGATCAGGAACATAAATCAGTCACCACAAAAGTCATGATGAGCAACACCATGAAGACTTTATCAAGCCTCCCAGCTGCACTGCATAATCTCATGGGTATTGATCCTTGCAAGTACCCATGGGTCTGATCCTGGTCCTCCAGGGCAAATTGTGCTGCTTGTCATTGGAGGAGCTGGGTCAAGGCTTTGGATCCTGGCAGTGAGTTTCTGCTCCTGTGTCAAGTGGGTTCAAGATGTTGTGGTCATTGGAGAGGGGAAGATTGTGTGGGCAGCCCACAATTGATGATGGCACAGCCTGATATTTATTGAAGTTGTCCCTTGTTAAAAATGCTTCTGAGGTACCATTTTGAACTCACAAGGAATGGTAAGGGCCCCACAGGGCTTCAGCTGTGTGGCAATATAGAAATGTAAAAATAATAATAACAACAACAACAACAACAATAATGCTACCCACTAGAAAAGTGTCCTAGAGAAACAAAACCAAATGGGTAACAGATGATGAAACAGCTGGTGTAACATTTAGCCCATGTACAAGCTCTGAGAGCTGCAACTTCACCATCCCATTCATGCACATCGGTCACAAGCCATCCTACCCCTCAGGCTAATATGACCTAAAAAGCATGCGCAGACTCCAGAATAAAAATGGAAACATTTATAGCTGTTAAAGCTGACAGAATGTCTATTTTGGCCCTAACTGATATTTTCCTTTTCCTCCAATTCCAGTTCCTTGTGTTTTTGATTCTTACCTGCCACTACTTCTCAGGAAAGCCCTGACACCGTTCTGTTGGGCGGTTCAAAGATTATGGGTCTAAATTAATAGCAAATGATTCCCATAAAATGCAGAATCACGAAGTGCTATGTTTTTATTCTGTGTTTGGAACACTGACAGTTGTATTGGCTGTTCAACTGGATGGAGTTCTTTAAATGGCTTTCTTATCATCTGTTGTACAAGATTTCCGTACTTGGGGAAAGCTTCCATTTGCTTCTGAGCAAGATGAAAAAAGGTCCTCTTTTATTTACAAACCCTAACTGGATCTGCTGGCACGAAAATATTGGCTGACTTGAAGATTATTTAAGGTTATGGTTATCACACATTATAAATGGTGGTTTTCCCTAGAGACAGAGAAGTTCCTGAAGTTCTTTCTTCTACTGGTCTCTCCTGATTGTCAGCTTCTTTGCTAAATTTAAACACTCTTTTATTCTTTACCTCCTATTTTATCTCTTTACTAGAAAATCTGGCATGCAATGAATCAAAGAGGAGATATTTATACCCACACTGTGAGAATGTTTACAGTGTTCGGCAAATTCTGTCTGTGGTTTGGCCTTTGTATATTTTCAGAGCAACCAACAGTTTTTCCAGTGACATTGCTGCTGAAGCCAGGGGGTCCTTATTTATGAACCTACAGTGCTTGTATTTGAATCTTTTACAACATGTTAAAATTAAAAACATTTTGATGAATGATTCAAAGCAATGCTGCAAGGAGCTCTGCAATCTATTACAGTTTTCAAAATGAAGATTCCCCTTAAACATCCTCCCGATTCCCTTGCAAAGGTATAATTAAGTTGCTGCTGCTTCCAAAGTTTTATGGCTATTGTTTTAATAACTGAAAATGCAATTTCTACATTTTACATGAAACATGAATATGGTAATTACTGATTTTACCATTAAGCTCCTGCTATCATATTCCAAGCAGACCAAATTCCATTGCAAGAAACTTTTAATAATGTTCATATGGATTCTCAGTGATGCTTGAGAAACGTAATGCTAAGACTCGGAGAACAAATGCTTCAGAATTCAAAGTAGATCGCAAAACCAATATTTAGAATATCAACTAGTGCCTGTACTAATTTGACAGGAATGCTCTTCAGGACACCTCTTCCCCACCTGGGAGTCAGGATTATACCTACGGGCCCAGCTCTAGTCTAGCCCTCCGGCACATACAGTGAGCCAAGGGTTTCTACTCACATCCAGCTATTTTCACATTGAAGAGGGACCTCTTTCGCCCAGGATGCTGCATGCAGCAAGGTCAGGACTGGTATGAGCTGTGCAACACACACACAGCCATCACTTGTGCAGTCATCGTGTGAAAGCAGGGGATGTATCGAAAGACTGGGCAGAAGGGTGCTTGCGACAGTCACATCAGTCACGCCAAGCTCTGCATGGTTCTTCCACTCCCTCCCTCCCAGCAGAATGACATCTTTTTAACATTGCTATAAGAACATAACTCTGTTGGAGCAGATAAACAGTTCCCACCCTGTTGCTCTGTCCCAGGCAGTGCTTTCCTCTCTCTGTGCTATTTTAAACATTTACTAGAGAACATCTACGAGAGAATACTAATAGAACATTCCATTCTCTTTTATTGTGTCCTAGCTTTCAACAGGCTGAAAAACAGACACCCTTCGCATGCTACTTTCCCCATATTTATAGGAAAAAGTGCATAATTGAGCCTTTCCCAACCCAATGCCCTCGAGAGGCATCGGACTAAGACTCCCCTCATCCCCATTCAGTGAGGTACTTGCCATACTGGCTGGTGTGACAGGCTGTGTTGCCTGATGTAGCTCGAGGGTAACAGACTGAGGAAGGCTGCTATTCCTTTGCAGCAGGCTGTGAGAGTGAAAATATGCCCACAGTGGCCTTCAGGTGTTACAAGGTTTTGGTTTTCTTTGCCATGGAAATCAATCTGTGTGCTGTAAAATAGCAAAGTCATGAGAAAGCAGGCATTTCCTTGCTTAGCTACGAATAGTCTTTTGCCGTATAACTTTGTCAAGCTCTGAGCTGCTGGATACTATACATCAGTTGTGGAGTATGTGAGAAAAAATTGTTTTGCCTGACCAACATGTTAATTTTATCAAATGTCCTCTGGTTTTGGAACAATTTACACAAACATATTCAACTTGTTTTTGACATGTGAAGTCAACCCAAATTGGTCTGACTAAATGGTAAATCTTTTGTGAGATTAGTTAAACATGCCTTCCAAATCACAAGTCACTGTATCCTTTCAATCCCTCCAGAAGTTCATTGACTACAGATGTAGAGGACATTGTTCGAAGAAGTATGATGCCTTGTTCCACTACAGATGCAGCAGTATAAACATCAGCCTAGTTCTCCAACAACTATTTTATTGTGCAGCTTAGCTCACACAAAACGCTAAACCACAGTTTATTTAACCTAGGGTTTGTTGCCCTATGCAGGATTTGTCCAGCTGATTGCTGAATAAACTGTGGTTTGTTTTCTCAGTGCCTGGGCTGTCGGTGTCCTTTCTGCCTTGCCTGTTTGCTGCCTCCAAATGCTTTGGAGCTGTAGGACTGTTAGGTAGAGTGGCTGGGGTAGGCAGGAAGGGTTACCACTCTTGCCTGCTACCTCAGTAGCTTGCCAAACAACCCACACACATAACAGCAACCCATGGCTTAAAAAAACCCACAGTTTTCACAGACTGTGGGTTCTCTTTCCGGGTTGTGTGTTTCTTATCATGGCTATGTTTGCACACCCAGAATTCAGCAACCGTAACCATGGGTCAGGGTTAGGGTCACCTCAGGGCCATTTTTCTGAATACATACGACTGACGAGGTGTCCTGTGCAAATGGAGAGATTGCTCCCAGTGGTTTTAGAAACGAGTTGATTCATTCATTTTAAGCCCAAGAAGAGGTGATATAGCCTTGTTTTTCCTGTTTCTTGTTTTGTGAGGACAATGTGACTACTAAGGCACTTGATATTAATAATACATGTTGCCACTTACTTTTTACAGCGTGGCCCATATTGTTAATGAATATTTTAAGACACTCATACCACAATGAATGTCCTTAAGTGACCCCTCTTGTCATCTCCCAACTTTTAACTATCTACCAATGAAAGAACATTTGTTTTGACAAGTGTAGATGCAGAAAAAAATACTGCAGGTGATATATTTTGCCCTTACCTGTAACCATTATGTTCTGCTACTTTTTGCTGTAAATTGAATATAATATTAAATGTTGTTCTATGCTTTAAAATTTTTATCTTTTCTACTGATCCACTGGAACAGCCATGTATCTGCACATGTACACTTGCACACTTGTGAACTGTACCCAGATGGTCTCACAAAATGTACCCCCCCCATGTTTTATCAAAGAATATGGGGGTACAATCTCACTGGATTCCTCCTGGGTCAGGAGATATTCTCCAACAATTTCTCACTGGTGGGACTTACTGTTGGCAAGGTTTGCAGCTGTCAGTCAGTCAGTCTGGCTGGCTGGGTGTCTTTTTCAAAAGGTATTTTGTCTGTTGTCACCTCTGCCCACTCAGTTGTTCTCAGCTCCTGATCCCCACCTGACCTCAGCTGGTCCATCTCTTCCTTTCCACTGCTCACTGCATGCTTGGACCAGGAAGAGAGAACCAGGAGAGCCCAGAGATCAGTACTGAACCCACTGAATTAGTGTGGTCCTGGGGGTTCCCACCAATGTCAACCTCTGGCAGCCTTGCAGCATGGATGTGGTGTCCATCACTCAGGATGTCTCATATTCCCTTGAAGTTCAGGGAAGAGCAGCACTGAGCAGCACTGGCCCACACCACGGACACAACAGAAATGCAAGGCCAAGACATTTGGAATCTGCCCTGAGACCTGCAGCATTTTCACCTGCCGACGCATGAGGTTTCTTGGGAAAGACTCCAAAGGACCTTGTAAGATGGCTTTTTCTGAATCGGTTCTGTTCTTGTAGCTATGGAGCCCCTGAAGTTCAGCTAAAGTTCATTGCACATCAGCTTTCCTGAAAGCCTGTTGCTCGCTTTCATATCCTCAACGAATCTGATGAACAGCCTTTTCAGAAAGGGTCTTTGGAGTCAAATCATTCCTGCCAGAATGTTCACAGACCTGAGATGTCGGCTTTTGTGCACTGTGTGATCTTCTGAAAATAGAGCGGCCCCGTTGGCAACCTAAGAGAATTCCAAGCATCACTGTGGCAAGTGTATTTATTTAAAGAGGAACTGCATAAGCATAGACACATTGGGACCAGGTGGTTAATGAAGGGGCTGAAGTCAAGGGGGATGCTTCTTTGAGCTGAAAGCTACTTTCCCACTAGGAGAGAACCCTTCATTTTACCCTGCAGATTTTAGGGTCAGCTTGTTCTTTGTGATACTTATCCAAAGAGACAGAGGAGGAAATCTGTGTAGAATTTTATGTTACTTACAACTTTAAATCAAAGCTGCATAATCCCACATTATATCACGCCACATCCACCCTCTTTATCCAGTGTTATTTTCCTGTGTTGTGACAAGAGAAACCATGCACAATTTTTTGTAAGAATGATTTCATGCAGAGGATGCCGAAGGGTGGATAAGAGGCAGCATCACTCTGTATGTCAAGGATAGCATGAAATCAGAGCAAGTGGGTACCTTGAAAGGGGCAGACTCCTCTGCAGCATCTTTGTGGGTAGCAATATACGTCCGAAAGTAAATTTGGACTGGAGTTTCTCATTGCCCTCCTAGCCCAATGACTAGAGTGATATTGAAATGGAAAAAGGAATCACAGTGGCATTTGAAAGAGATCCAGCAATCCACCCTGCAGATAAGCTACACGGTGTGGGTTGTTCATGGGAAAGAATAGTGAGCCTGCACTAAACCCTGGGTTGTCAGAGTGGCTTATGGGAGAAAAAAAGCCACTGGTGGGAAGCTGTCAAAGTTCAGATGACATGACAACACACTGTGGCGAGTTACCCGTGATGTGTCATGCCAGCCAGTCAATGTGTTGCTGCAGTGAGTGACTTACCTACCTACCTACCTACCTTCACCCCCTCACCTGCATCTGCGGTGTGTTTTGCAGGGACAGCAAGAGATGGGAGGGGCAGGGGAAGGAGACCTTCCTTCAGATTTCCCTACCAAGGTTGTACCAGTGCAGGAAGGAGGAGTCCTGTGATGCCCTGCCGCCTCCGGGATATTCTGAACTACTTGAACTGATTTTTTTTTTTTTTTTTCTGGAGAGAGTGTGAAGAACTGAGGCAAATAATGAGTGGTTGATTTCTAGACTCACAAATTATACATCACTAAATATGAAAATGCTGGTCTTCTGACAAAAATATGTACTGTAACTAGTCCCATGTAGCACCATTTTAAGAAGCAAACAGCTGCAGAAAGAATCCAGAAAATGGTTAGGAGTCCAGGCTAGTTAGCTTAATGTTGCTTCTTCATAAACTGGAGATGAAATGATAGGGCATTTGGAAAAACTAGTTTTGCTGGAGAGGAATCTACACGGCTTCGGCAAAGGTACCCTAAGTCCTGCATTACTGACTACTTAGAGTTTTTGTGAGAGTAAATGAGTATGTAGATATGGGTGATTCAATAGAAATGGAATACTTGGACTTTCAAAAAGCTTTTGACAAAGTCTTTCACTCAAAGCTGCCAGGTAAATGCAGCCATTTTTGCATAAGTGTCAAAATTATACTGTAACCAGTTACAGGGCAGCTCTCATAATGAAGGGATGTAAAAATAGGGGGTGGGGTCGCAAAACAATCTTGTAATGAGGCCAGTGGTTTTTTCGTTCAGAAATGAACAAGAGTTACAGGTTCACAGTGAGGTGGCCAAGTTTGCTACTGTCAGCATATGATTCAGGGTTATAAATGCAACAACTGATTGAGAAGGTTCTGTTCATACTGAGGGAATGGATAATAACAGCCAATGCAGCTTAACGCTATTTGGTGTGAAGTAGGGCAAGCCACAAGATGCACCCTGACTGGCTGATTGGAACATGCTGGGACTGGGCCCTTTGATCAGCTGAATCTAGGATCGTGGAATCATGGAAGAGTCGAGTTGGAAGGGGCCATGAAGGCCATCAAGTCCAACCTGCTGCTGTTGCAGGACACAATTTACACCGTCCTACTCAGATGGCCGTCCAGTTTGTTTTTAAATGTCTCTAGTGTATGGGATCACATCCTAAGAGGGATATGATACAAAATTGTACTGTGGTACATGATGTGAAAAAAATGAATAAACAGAGAAAAGTTTTCTTGCTTTGTCTTACTATTAGCACTCAAGCAGGTAAGGTAAATGGAAGGAGATTCAGGAGATGCAATTGGAAGCATCATAGATGGTAGAAAGCTGAACTATGGAATTCACTACCACAAGATGTGGTGATGCCCACAGTGCAGGTCACTTTAAAAGGGGAATTAGCCCAATTCTTGGCACTTATCAATGCATATTGGTCATGATAGCTATTTACTGAAGCAGTATGTCCCTTGCACCCTATTAAAGATCAAATATTGACATTAGATCTGGGATTCGGTTGCCAAACTTCATTAAACACACACACATTTCCTTCTTGTACAGGGAGCTTGAAAAACATGGGACATGCAGCAATAGTCCCTTGACAAATTTTTAAACAAAAAGCCGGTGGCTCTGTGTTAAAAAATTGATGAACAGCATTAAATCAAAATGTGCATTTTCATTGATGAGATTTAGTTATGCATAACGTATGCTTACTGGTAGAAAGATCTGAAGGATTTCATGTAATATATATAATTAATAGTGTAATATATAATTAATAACACATGAACCATGCAAATGACAAAACCTGAACATTGCACCTGTCCTTGGGAAAACCTGTTTTTCACACATATAATGAGGGCTGTTTGTTTCATGGAGCAGAAGCTGTCGGACTGGGGACCTGGGAGAGCTGGGCTGGCGTCCCACTTGGTTCCGTCAGGCACCTTTCGGCCTGTCACTCATTTTCAGTCGAACCTGCCTCACAAGGCTTGTGTTGTGAGGATAAAAATGGCATGGAGGAGAACTAGATATGCTGGCAAGCTCTGCATGCTGAATCCCATCAATGCTTCAGTTCCTCGTCCCATTTAACAGGAATACTGTGTGAAAAGCCTTGAAAGTAAATGTATTTTCCCAGCATGAATCCAGGCAAGGACAAGCCCAGAATGGAGATCGAGAACATAAGCAGGGAACATGCATTACTCAGGCACTAACCACCTTCCCACACAGAGTCGTGATCTGTTCACACAAGTGCACAGTTGTCCTCTTGACCTCCCCACCCAAAACCACAATTGCTGTGAGCAGCAGAAAAGCAGCTACCTTGATCAGGACCACTTTAGGGGGAAGCAAAAGTCTCACCTCCCCGCAACCCCATAAGCAATGTTCCTACAAAAAGGGGCTTACGGGCATGGCTGCCCCCTTGCACTCCATTGCTGAGCAGAACTGGCGATTCTGCTGGAGGATGATGTGCCGGGACAGCCCAAATCAGACCTTTCCTTCCTCCCCGGCAAGGCTCCCCAACGTGCAGCTGCCATGGGGGTGGCACTGGCAGAAAGAGCAGGTTCAGGGGGGAGGGCAAGACTCCCAGGGCAACCCGCAGAGGCAGCCTGGAAGGGCCCTGCACTTTGCCACAGGCTGCCCACCCCTGGCAAGTAAGCAGAAGGACCCGACGTTAGTGGGACCATTTCTATGTGCACAAACATCTGCACATATTGATTCAATTAAGATATTCAAGCCAGCATCTTGGGCAGGGTCCTAGTACAGTGAAAGCATGAAGAATATACATTTCATTTTGCCAAAAAGAATTGCCGAAAGAAAGGATTTCTTAGAACACCATCCTCGCACTTGGAGGGCTGCGGTTGCTGAAAGCAGTGGCCTCCAAAAGAGAAAATGGAGTCCGGGAATTACATTTCGCTACCTAAGGGGTGGGGAGGACGTCAGGACAATATCAGGGTGGCTATCGGAGGGCTGGACACAGTGGGAAATACCTGCTTTTCAGTGGCTCAGGGTTGCTAATAGGAGGGGCAGAACAGACAAAGACAGAGCAAGGGGAGGAGAAAGAGACAGAAATAAAGTCTGAGTGAGTTTCAGCTAAGGAAAAGTCCAAGGTTTTTTTTTTTTTCTGGTTGTTCCAGAGAGCAAATAGCAAGCTGGTCTCCTCTAGTCTCCTGATACTTCTGATTCAAAACAGGGTAACTATCTTTGCACCCCAGTTTCCAAGAATGTGGCTGCACGGTGGTTTTCTGTCCTGTGAATACAGAGGCGCCCAGAGGCAACCACAGAGGGCCGGTGGCAGGCTGAGCCTGACACGGCAAGGTGCAGAATGGGGCTGCAAAAATCGGAGAGGGCTAAGCTGACTTCAGCAGCCTGTGGTCAGATAAAGTCCAGGCTGGTGCACTGCCATGCCCCTGACCTTGAAGATGGTTCAGCAGCTGAGAAATGAGGCAGGCGGATTGAGGGCCGAAGGAAGCGTTCTGGACATGCAGTACACATCTGGCCTGCTTGTACTGCCTGCCTTGAGCCCCATTCAAGGTGCTTGTTATGATCACTACGGCCTGACACAGCCTTGGACGGCAGACCCAATCCAGGCATTACAAACAGCACAGAGCACCTGAGGAACTCTTCAGAGTGCTCTTTTGAAGACGACCCAGAGGATGGCAGCAAAAGAGAAGGCCTTCTCTGTGGGGGGCCCGAATTGTGAGATGCTCCCCCTATTGAGGTCTGTCTGGCACCAGCATGGTCATCTTTTCAGCACCAAGCTAAGACTTTACTCTCAGGCATTTCACGACAGGGTATTTAATGCCAGTCATTTTCTTTTAAATTGGTATTTTTATTTTGCCTTTTAATCTTGTTTCTATATTATGTTTTATTTATGTGGCATTTTGGGGCTGTAATTTTGTGAACCACGCAGAAAGCTTTAGATATTGGGTGGTATAGAAATAAAATAATGGAATTAAGTTGGAGGCAGAAAGCCGGGAAGCAGTGCTCTCCTGCAGTCTTAACTAAGCTGAAGAAAGTAGCACAGAGAAAGAACAGGTGGAGGGTGGGGGCAAAGCAAGGGAGGGCAGCTGGCAGGCAGAGGGGCATGTGCGGCTCAAGCCTTGGCAAAATGCACTGGGCTCTGCACTTCGATGGAAGCTGGAGGAGCCACTGCCCTTGATGTCTTGGACTGGGACTCAGGAAATTTGGGTCTTCGCTCACCTGCAAAGTTCACCGGGTGAGTTCAGGCCTGTTTTTGTTTTATTTGCACTGATGCTTTGCCAGATTTTTTTTCTTTTAACCATGATCTTTTGAAAAATTAACATCTATTATGAGCCTCGTTGAGTAAGCATCTCTCTCTCATTCTTCCTCTCTCCTCCCTCCACCTCTCTCCAAATTAACCTATGACCACATTAAGCAAATAACACCAGGTCCAATCCTGCCTTTCTCCAGTTAAAGGGGCCAGGAGAATGACTTATGCCTGACCTCCAGGGGACCCATTGCCAGTCACAAGGGACAAAAGCAGAGTAGATGGATAAAAAGACAGATACTCTGGGGCATCCTTTGAACGACTTGCATGTTCAATATATGCGATTTCTAATTTAGAAGAAAACACACCAGCACAGAGAGAGTAGCTAGTACTGTTGTTCAGCCAGCACTGAATTTCCTTCATCTCGGATGTATTGAACTGTGGACTCACATGCAAGATCCAGCCTCTTGGGGGTCTCAGTTGTGCTCCCCAATTTTGCCAGAAGGCCCTGCCTCTTCCCTTAACCTCCCCAGCCCCTGCAGTCATTCATTCTGTGGTTTCCTTGGTTTTGTGCATTTCCCCCATTTTGAAAGGCTGCAGTGCCTCTCCTTACTTACTGGATCGAAGAGCTCCAAGCTAAAACAAGCGGCTATTTGGGGTGTTTTAGCTCCACCTCTTTGGCTGGAGAAGTCTCTGAGCTTCTCCACAGTGACATTCAGCATCCAAAGCACTTTCCACGCTGGTGTGTTATCTGCTGTGCCTTTCTTGGAAGCAAATCCAGGGTGCCTAAGCTGAAAAATCAAACTGTGCAAAGGGCAAGCTAAGCATTTGTTAATACACCCACAAGAAGAAATACAAGTTGACATTAGGAGAACACCTTCTATTCCAGCTGCTCAGAGATGCTGAAATATTGTCAGCTCAGTAGTGCAAAGAAGTGATTCCTTTACTTGGTTTGTGTGCAGCGGCAGATAAACAGACTTTGACATTTTATATCAACGTAATAACAAAGCAGCAATAACAAAGGTGTTCCATATGCCAGTGGTACTGAATCAACAGAAGCAAGTCATCTGTAGAGGAGAACACGGCTTTCTGACAAGCCCTTTAAAGTTTCATTGATTTATACAAAGACTGGGGTTTGCTCGTTGCCAGAGACTGGCTTATCTCTGCTGGGCATGACTATGTAACAGAAATACTTTGTGACACTCGGTGCAGTCCACCAACAAAACCAAAATGCTTGCAGATATGATTGGGATTGATGCATGCCGGGCATGCGGGGCCTCTAATATGGGGAACCCCGAGATGGCACAAAACACTTCCCAGGGTGTAAAGTTCCCAGAATAGGATTAATTCCTTCTGCTTCTCCTAATGAATGGGGAGCTCTGTGGGACTTCAGGATCTAGTTTTCTTAGCAACAGTTCTTCAGATCTTTATTTCCCCATTCCTACCACATCCCACAACAAAACAGTGTGTTTTGTTATTAGCAGGCAGATTATTGAAAGTGCAAGTATGGCAGCCGGAAACAGTGTGGATGCTTCATGCCAGCAGGTTGGGGAACGCTCCCTTATGTATGGAGTACAGAGAGGAAAACAATGCACTGGTCAGGTGTGCTCAGCTCTGCTAAATGAAGACCAAGACATTGTTACAGATGTCACAATGGTGGTTACAGGTGTAACCTATTTATTCATTCATTTAGGCTTGTATGCTCCCATTTGCCATAAACTCCCTGGGAGCAACATAGTGTCGTGGCACCATTGGTGTTGTCTGGCAGTGAGAGAGGAGCTGGGCCATGCCTGGCCTCCTTCTGACTCTTTAGCCTGGCCACCAGTCAGACGTCTACAAAGAAAGGCAGAACGGGTCACCGTGCCACCAACATCCAGCACATGTGACAGATGGTTTAAGCCATTCACCAGCTTTGGACCATGAACTGAGCAATGCCACTCCTATCAGGGACTCTCTCTCTCTCTCTCTCTCTCTCTCTCTCTCACACACACACACACACACACACACACACACACACACACCATGGTGACCCAGCCCTGCAAGGCTTCCATGAAAGTAAGTCCAACCATGCTCCAACAAGTACAAATATGAAAGCAGCCTTTCTCTGAAGGCAACGGCTGGGGTCAAGTATCTCCTACGGAAAAAGAGAGGGCCACTCACAGCCCCATCTCAGCTGCTTTGAATGTTCATGAAAGAATGCCGTTTAGCATGATGGATATGCAAAGAGCCCAGTGCACAAAAGGGGTCCCTGGTCTGTTTTATGCTGAAGAAGAAAGCTGCGGCATACAGTGGTACCTTGGCTCATGAACGCCTCAGTTCACGACCAAATTGGGTTGTGAACAGAAATTTCATAAAAATTTCACTGCAGGTCGCGAATTCTGCATTGGGTGACGATTGTGCGCACGCTCGCCTTCCCTGCACGGGTGCAATCATGGTCGTGCTGTGGGGGGAGATGGCCACAGTAATGCTGGGGGGGGGGAGATGGCCGCGATTGCACCCGTGTTCCCTGTCCACGCCGCCCGTGCCCGCCTCCCCCCCAGCGCACCCGCGATCATGACCATCTCCCCCCACTCCCCAAACACAATCGCTGGATGGGGGGGAGATGGCCACGATCTGTGTTGTTCTTTGTCACTTTGCTTCACATTTTTGTGAGTAAAAAAAATAGTTGCAGAATGGATTAACCTTATTTATATTGACCCTTATGGGGAAATTTGACTTGGTTCATGACCAGTTTGGGTCACGCCCAGAGTCCTGGAACGGATTAAGTTTGTGAGCCAAGGTGCCACTGTATAGTGGCGAACCTTCGGGGACACAGCTTGTCCCTTCAGTGGTCCTGCATGGGTGAGGTTTGCATTATCCAAAAGCATTTTTAATAGATAGATAGATAGATAGATAGATAGATAGATAGGCAGTGGTTTTCACCTTTCTCTGATGAATTGCATTGGAAGTACTTAAGACTTGGTTAACACAATGGCCTTAGGCAAAGTCTCCCACCCCCATCCACCCCCTACTGACATCAGGATTTTTAGTGAAATGTCAAACATGTGTTTTTCACTGACAGTCAGCCAAAATATGAAGTTTTTGGCAGTTTATCACATGGTAAACAGATACTGCAACAAAATGATGACCGTAGGTGCTTCTGAAGCAAATTATAGTGCTAGCCAAGTCACTTCACTGATGAATTATAAAGCCTGAACAGACTACAGCTTTTGACATTTTCTCTGGCTTAACTCAGTTGTCTTCCAGCAGGATCAGCAGCAGCCCTCACTGAAGAACAGGGTCAGGGAACGTGTGGCCCTCCAGATGTGTCGGCCTTCAGCTCCCATCGTCCTTCACCACTAGCTAAACTGGCCAAAGGAGCCAGCGTGGCACAGTGGTGCTCAGAGAGTTGTGCTTCAGGGATCCAGGTCTTTGTCCCCGCTCAGCCACCGGGTGACTTTGGGCCAGTCACAGACTGTCAGCCTAACCTACCTCTCAGGATTGTTGTGATGCTAAAATAGAGAGGAAGATTGTGTTCCTTGCTGCCTCCAGTTCCTTGCAGGGAGAAAAAGGTGGCACAGAAATAGTAAATAAATAAAGACTAATGGAAACGTAATATCTGGGTGACCACAACTTGCCCACCCCATCCTTGAAGCCTTTTCATAGGCAGCACTCCAAAGTGGCACTATTCTGGTGCCCATGCAACCCCTTCACTTTCAAATGTGGTGTGTGCACAAGAGCATCTCCTCTAGCAGCTGAAAGGCGAACAAGTTCTTCCTTAGATAAGCAGCATGTATTCGCAGTGCCATTTCCTCGTTCTACGGTTTGCTTTCCTGTAAACATGCAATCCATAGAATAAACAATGGACATTAATTACTCCACCCCAGGGAGGGTTCTCTGGCGATCGTATCAGAGGGCTGATGGTCCGTGGGATGCCATGCATCACCGTGCCCAGACGTCTGTTGGTCCACCGTTCTTGGGCATTGTCCTCTCGCGGCTCAGCTGCAGTTTACAGTTCTGCTCTGCGAAGGAATCTGCAATGGCAGGATGCAGTTTTGGATCACTGGTCTACATCTGCTTCCTCCCCTTCTCTCCTGGAAATGCATGATGTGGGGCCTGATCACTTGAGCGAGTGGCTCCCTGTGGGGAAGCTGCTACGTTCTGGTGAGTGTAGCCAGGCTCAGGAAAGAAGAAAGACGAGACCTGCTCTTTGGAACGGTGCCCCTCTCCCTCTCCCCCTTATGCAGCAACTCCATTTCGGTGTATGAACAGGGAAGAGCTTAATCTCCTGAGTTCTGGCATTGGGGTATACATCTATTGCTTGAGAGAACAAAGGATGGAAAATCTGATTATGCAAGGGGCCGTGAAGGACTGTGCATCAGGAACATTTTTAGACTGTGCTTTAATGCATAATTCTGTTTCTAGCTGTCTACTTCCCTGCTTGGAGCGTGCTTTCTGCCTTCCTCTTGCACGGTCCGCACACAGATGGCATGGATGCTTGAAGGGTCTTGCAGACCTCAGGGGAACAGCCAGCACTGCTGCGGGAACAGCGTGAGGGACACTGCAGCCCCAAGATCTGCTGGGGAGAAAAGAGGAAGGCTCTGCTAGATCAAGTGCTTAAGCAAACGATTCACGTTATTGGGTTTGCATGGAAGTTATAGAAGAACTGCTGTAATTCAAAGAAGAAGATATGGGATGCAGAGGATACCTTCACCCATCCTCCCTGCCCTCGCCTTGCTCTTGGGCATGACTGTCTTTCTGGTACTTGACCTTGGGCAGTGCTCTTGGACCGTGTGCTTCCAGACTGTTTGCCTGAACCGTCTTGTCTCACTGGCTCTTGATCCTGGACAGTCTCAAGGTGGCTCTTGCCCCTGGCCCTCTAACCAGGTGCAGCCTCCACCTTGCATCTGCACCTGGTCCCAGCATCCTGACCATCACTGCTTGCTGCCTGCATCCCAGACCTCACAGCTGTACGCTTGGTTATCCAACTCTTGGTGCTTGGGCTACCCAACAGAAAACCTCTAGCTATTTCTTCATTTGCTTTCTACCCCTCCTTCATACCAAAACCGGCACTGAAGGCAACTTTCAGAACAATTTAAAATAGATTAAAACCATACTCTAATAGATGAAAATGATAATTTTGTTGAAAACCATTCTGAGAGCTTTGATAGCTGTGAATGGTACACAAAAGCAGTAAATAAATCAATAAATAGTTTAAAATGCAATCAAATACTTACAAATTCAGCACCTGGGTAGTTCTTCAAGTATTTGTTACAATTATGTATATCCCCCCATACTGGATACAAGCCCTCTCTAAGCAGCTTGCACATAACAAAGATGTATTGCATACTTCAAACTTCAGCTTTCAGTGCCATCCCCTTGACTTGAATCCAAAGATCAACTGGGAGCTAAAACAGACCTTGAAGTGCAGGAATAAAGTTCTTGGGACAAATCTTGGCTAAAGTTTTGGACTTTTCAATACCACATGGGCATCACCTGGCACTCAAACCTGATCTTAAGAGAGAACACAAGGCCATCTGGAAAAACCAGCCATCTTCACCCAGAGGATGGATGAATCCAGAACCAACCAACCAGAGAAACAGTATCAGCATCCCTATTTTTTCCTGGATTTTGCTTAAGCCCAGTCCATGCATTTCCAGAATCTCAGTCACTGGATAGTAATGGCATGGAGAAGTCCAACTTGGGGTCATTAGCATCTTGATGGTTCTTTAATCCCGAACTCCAGATAGCCTCTGCAGGGGCTGAATGTTGAGATAAAGCAGCATGAGAAGCAACATGGAACTTTGCAACACTGCATAACAGAAGTGCCGTGGTGCAGAGCAGAACTACCTCAGCACTGCCACATGGATCCTCACCTCAGGTGCAATACCACTTAACTATCAAAAAGGTTGCAGTTGCTTGTCCATCCCCCAACGAGGCCATTTCTGTCTTGGAAAAAAATGGACTGTAAAACAGAGTATGCATATAATGTTGATATGTTGCTTATGGCACCAACATTTCCAGCACCGGCTGTGCATAGTAAACAATCTTACATATTGGAAGTATAATTTACAGATGTTCTTGCACACCTGTACAAACTACTTATGAAATAAGGAGATGCACAATACAAGGTTTCTAGGCAGGCATCCAAATTGTTCAAAAAATCATACACCTATTTTAGCCTTGGGAATGCCCAGCTGAGGTAGAGGAACCCAATGGGACACTAAACTTGATCATATTAACCCCCTGGTACACAGTGCTTAAAAACAGTGTCCAGGAAGTGAAAACAAAACAAAACTCTATCTCAGCCTAGCTACATGGGGCAACAATTTATTTTAACAGTGCCTAAGGAACTTGATCTTATTAACTTGAAAATATCAAACTATTTAAGGCATGTTTTCAGTTTCATATTTATTTTATTTCTGTAATCACTTACATGCAGCCTTTTAGGACAGATTCCTCACAAGCCAGCTCATATAGCAAAACATTTTGGAAATTCAAACATACAATTTAAAAATCCATATCAATCAAACAATTACAATGGTAGCAACCAATTCATAAAAATTACATGCTGCTTACAATAAAGACAGAATGACAAAAGGGATAAACAAAAGTCCAAGTCTCAACAGTCCAAACTGAAGTGAAAACATCCTCACACTAAGCAGATTGATGTGAACCACAACCTAAGATTCGTTGTGCCCCAGTATTTAGCATCAGAGGAGATAGTCATAGATGTGTTGCCCAAACCACAACCTAGAGAGCTTTGACTATTGGGTGGAGAGAGATCTATGGATCACTGAGAAGGGATATTGGGTTGGTGCCCAAGCTGAAAAAAATGCAAACTAAATGTTTGGGAGAGGTTGGAGTTTTAAAAGCAGAGTAGAGATTTAGCTAACATCTCTGAGACCATAAGAGAGTCTTAAGTAATTACAAGGAGAGGAGTCTTGCCGAACAGCCAGGTGGAACCATGTAAGTTTCCTCTTTAACTTGGATTTCTTGTGTATAAAAAAGACTAGCATGTTCACTGTGTTTTGTAGAAGTAATGGTTTCATTCTGTTACAAGCCTGGCCTGATTTGTTTTGCTGCTTTATACTTCCAGCCACTTAGTCAGGGGATTATCTGTTTACGACTCTCTAACGTTTGCCAAAACCTTCACTTTCTGGACTCAGATTGCTTTATTCAGACACTTTTGCTAAAATCTGAACCAAGATGGAACCAGAGACAATTCTTAGTTTCCTCCATTCTAAATATTTCTGACCAGAGTTTTCACAATGAATCATAATAATAAATAGGAGGAGGAAAATGAGGAGGAGGGCTTATCTGATACCTCCATCTTCACCAGAGCATTTCTGCCTTCATCCACTGCTATGGTGTCCCCACTTATTCCTTCAGACCCCCCCCCCTTGCATAGTTATTTACCCATTACCAGGCATAGAACAAACTCTTACAGCCGTCTATATAAACCATTGCCTTTCCACTGGAGAGAACGTAGGGGACAATCTTTCCTATGAAGACCAGCCAATATTAATTCATGGAGCAGCAGAGAAAGATACCACCCCTTGACATGTCCCCAGAGGCATGATCCCCCTTGTGTGGCCTGTCTTACAGTGACCTGTCACTTGAACCATATTCCTAGTGAAATAGGCCCCAACCCAGAGGTCCACTCCCATCCAGCAATGTTCTAGGTATCCCAAAGTTCCTCTCTATGATCTGCACTGCTGGGATTTGGAAAGAAGCAAAGGAAGTCTAGCATTTGGGTTGTCTAACACAATATTGTCAATACCGATGGGCAACACTCTTCAGGAATTCATTCAGTCAGCAGTACCTGGAAAGACCCACCTCTGAACCTGGGCCCTTCTGCATGCAAAGAAGATGCCTTCGCACTGAGTTGCAGCCTTCCCCACAAGTCAAGGAAAATGTACGTGGAAAACGAAGCAGTATTTCTAATGCTACTTACAGTAAAAGCTTCTGCAAACACATACTTGAGAGCTGGATGTATTTTGTTTTTTGTTTTTTTTCCTCAGAAGAAATATAGCAGTTGTGTTTTCTTCCACTGGAAAAGTCTAACTTCCAACACAAATGCATTCCTTGTAGGGTTTTTGCAAAACTATTATTAGATTAAGCTGGAAAAAAGTAGTAATTGGATTCATATTACCAGAGAGATGGGAAACAAGTTGTTGTGTGACTGTACAGTTTAACCATATCAGCAGTATTTTGAATACTTTGGAAATCACATGAAATTTCTTCGCTTCTGCCTAGCTGGAAATAGGAAACACACACTGATACTCCAATGTTCAAAGAGTCCATTTGTGGGGAACGAAATAATGATTGGGTAGGAACAGCCATTCCAGTTTGCTTAAATTCCTGGTCTAGTTCAATGAACTCAGCATTTCTCTCACAACAGGACAGTGAAGTATATATTTCTCTTTAAATTCTAGCAGCCATTTCTAATTTGCATTTATACATACATATTAGCATATACATATTGCCTATGTCTTCCTTTGTCTTCTTTTCTGCTGATGTGATTCTTCTCTTTTGGTCATGTATTTTGGCCAGCCTACATATGTTATTTCCAAATGCTTATCTATTTAAAAATCTGTATACCACTCTTTTAAGGTTCTGGGGGCTGACACAAAGATGCAATGAAATGATAAAACTGTAGCAAAACCAATAAAGAATAATGCACTCTAAAACAAAACCAAATTCATCAATTTCTTCAGCCAGAAATATGGTGCTGCAGAACAGAGCTTTTAAAAACCTCATCATGCCTGAGAATGCAGCTAAAGTTTTGAGTTGGAATACTCGAAACTTTACTACTCAGATGCAAATATTCTCTTCACTGTCGCAATGAAACTCTCTCCTCTGACCCCCTCAAAGTTTTCTGTTCATCGCCAATAGTCGTTAGACCACACTTAGAGAAATGCTGCATCAACTCTTCCTATTAAAGGCGCTGCCACAATCTAGAAGCATGTGGATCCGAGCTTGGTAGGAAGCCAGCCTTCTGAACACTACGGACAGCCTGCCAAGAACACCCAAGTAAAACCAGATGCTGTATCCTGGAAATGTGCAGAATGGTTAGCAAAGAGAAAGAAAAAGGGAGAGAGAGAGAGAGGGAACAGTTGGAGAAATATGTAGCATTTGAAGGTTTTGAAAACACTCTTGGCAGCAGTGAAGGGAATTAAATTGCACCAATGGGGGGCAGGGAAGAGTTGAGTCAATGGCTAGGTAAAAAGAGGATGGCAGAAATAAATAGAAATGTTGCAAAACTAAATTATGTGTAATTGTGTTTCACTGACCTGACAGGTTTCAGTCATGTTTAAATCAGGTATAAATTCTCAAATTATCAACATCCTCCTCGTCATCCTCACAACTTCACAAAACGAACAGTGAAGAGGGGCATTTGTCCCATTTGGAAGGCGCAACTTGTCCGTGCCCCTGACAGAATTCAGTGCATTCCAGAAAAGGGCCATCTTTGTCCTGTAATTAGAATAGTCTACAAAAAGCTCAGCTTGAGATACTTACACTATAATAGCAACTTGCAAGAGAATCTAGCTTTGTAATTGTAAAAGGGGTAGCCACACAATCAGAAGAAATAGTATGAAAATTCTCTGAATTCACAAGAAAGCAATTTCCCCAGCCTCCACCCAACACTGGGAACCTTTGCCTTTAGAAGAAGTATAATCTCATTCACACTGACACCGTGGCCTTTGGCATGTTCCATCCGCTTCACTCTTGTTCTACAAGGACTTTACTCAGCAGTCCTTAAGACCATTACTCCAGGCTTTCATAATCTGGATGTTTACTTGCATAGGTTCCCGATTTTTCTGCGTCATTTTGCTAATTCTTTTTCACATGTGGAGCATTATACAAACAGAAAGAAACAGCACGTTTTTATGTTCATGTTTGGCTATTTCCCTGCATGAGTGTACAAGAGAAATATCGGCAGGCTGCACGGTGAACCACCAAATGTTTGGGGAATTAAAATCCTCGATAAAAATGAGTGCAGTTGAGCTTGGATGAAATAGATACAGCTCTCTAGAAATCATATATCACAGTGATAAATGTGATTTGGCTATTGAAGAGAATGGTACTCTAATAGCCCAGAGTTTTGCACAACATTTGCAATTTTGCATATGTTCAGTGTTGTCAAGACAATACGCATCTCTAGAATCTCCAACCAGCATGAGAATGAAAGGAAGTCTTTGACTTATATGTCTCCCTTACTTCCTTCAGAACATCTGAACCAAGCAGTGCTGTGATTAAGAAATCTTGTGATGGTTACATCTAGATGGCAACATCCCGACAGTCAGCAGCTTTCCAAGGTTTCAGGAAGGTGTATTTACACTCTGCATGGAGTTATGGGGAACAGAACCTGAGACTCCCTATTCTCCAGGTAAGTGCTCTACTACTAACCCCCTAAAAGACACAGTCTACTGTGCCATATCTCAGTTCCAGAAGCCCGTAGAGAAGCTCAGAGTAGCCATTGCAAATAGCAGCTGCCCAAATCTTTTCTTGGATTATAGAGTGAAGTTTAGCCATTGGTTTTTGGTGGTGCATTTATGAGTCTGTTAACCATCTACAGAGTCCTCAGTTCTGTAGAACAGATTATCAAGGAAGTTCTTCCATGGTACTCTAGGCTGTTGGATCTCTCCGGGCATTGCACCAATTGCCCCCCACCCCCTGAACCAATATCCTTTTCTGAATATTGAGAATTGCAAACAGAGTATGGAAAAACCTAGTAATAGGCTTTCCGAATGCTCTCTAAGGGGAAATGAATTTAACAGAACATGAAAAAAGTGAATGAGGGCAATCTTATTATATCTGCATTACTATAGAAGAAGTACAAAAGCATAGAAGTGCAACCAAGCAGCAATTTCACCCTACAGCAGAGAATGACTGCACATGTACAAAAGGGACCCAAGAACATGGCATCTGATGCTTATTCATGTGCTCTGCCTGTCTCAGATGTTTAGAAAAAAGTTGTTGCATAACCAGATAAAGATTTGCTGACCTTCAGGAGATAACTGGTGAACCAGTGTCAACATCTAGATGAGAAAAAAATATATCTAGTCAAGGCAGAATTTATGAGAGTTTGTTTTTCTGAAGAATTTTTCAGAAAGCTTCAGTAGAGGGTTGCCTTGCAAACCTAATCCTAAAATGATTTACATGGATGTAAGCTCCACGGTTATCAGTGGGAGAAGCCTCTATGTTGCTTTGTATGCAATTGGCCCCTTTGAGATGTAATGCTGAGCCCTAGTTTAGTGCGACGAGAATGAACCTTAAGCTTCTGTACTTCTCCCTTCACTTCCTATCTGTGCTGCACCCCCAAGATTTCAGAAGATTTTATTTATTTATTTATTTAGAAAATTTCTATGCCGCCCCATTCGCCGAAGCCTCGGGGAGGCTCACAAATATATCAATTAAAATATTATACAATAAAAATATAAAACAAGTTAACAATATAAAATAAGTCGCCCTGGCCGAAGAATAAAATAAATAAATAGTATTAACAGTTAAAATGACGTTTGAATAAAAAGGTCTTCACCTGGCGCCGAAAAACAAATAACGACAGCACCTGGCGGACCTCTCTGGGAAGTGCATTCCATAGATTGGGCGCCACCACAGAGAAAGCCCTCCTCCGGGTACTCACCCTCCTAATTTCCTTCACAGAGGGTTCCCAGAGAAGGGCCTCTCCCACAGATCTCAAGGGGCGGGCGGGCATATATGGATGTAAGCGCTCCTTCAGGTAAGCAGGACCCAAGGCGTGAAGGTTCTCAACCTGTTTGATCTGTTTGAGGAACTCTGGTTAGTTTAGCTGTGGTTTGTTAGAAACCCAAGTTCTAAACCACAGCTTGGACCTAGTTTGTTTTCAGTGCACCAGCAATGTAGTGTAAAAGAGCAGGTGAAAGCATCCAGTTTGCCCCTTGCAGCCCTGCCAGGAGAGGAGAGCACAAAAGTCCACATCTCAGTACATTAGTCCATTGCACTGCATGCGAAAGTTCCCAGACCGCACCATGGCTTACTTAGGACCATCTCGCATAGTGCAGCTGCCAAGTCAACACCGCTGCTTCCCTGGGGCTGCTGCTCCGTTCCAGCTTGCCACGCAGATCCAGTCGTCCGCCTCCACATTGCAGTTATTAATTCCCGGCTGGATGAATGTTCAGAGACACCCTGTTCCTTAATTCTAAGTGCATATCCTTCACCACTATCTCTACCACTCTTCTCCATCTGGTGTTCCTGAGGGTATGAGCAAAAAACGGAAGAGTAGACGCAATAAATTTGCAATCTGCCTACCCTGGCCACACATGGCTCCACTTTTATTTGCAGATTTAGAGACAGTGATTAAGTGTTCTGCTAATTAAGTACATTTTCCTATTCATTGTTTTAGCAACTACATTACAACTGCCTACAGATGCTTCTGCCATGCTGTTCTAACACAAGCTGCTCTGTAGAAAGGCAGGACTTTTGAGTTGGCTTTATTTGGACTTTTAACCCAACCTCATCATAACTACCATTAAAGCAGCACTGATACCGTAGCCTTGGGAGGATCTGGTCACCAACCCATATGAAATATGCTCTTCGTGAGCAACGTCAGACGTTGCAAAGCCTGCAACCCAAAAGCAATCATTAGTCATAGTGGGATAATTGGTACACACCCCAGGCAATGATATACACTTCGGGTGACAAGGGAGACCCGAATTCACAGGTCCACCCACAAAATGTGCTTTTGGGAGCACGACATGTTGGAAGTCGAAACAGCCAGGAAGTCATAGATCTCAGTTGGTGTTTCCAATGTCTCAGCCATCAAAACCTTCCTAGCAGATATTTCAGTCTCCATGAGAAGAGCTTCCTTAAGGAAGCACAGCAGTGACTAGAAGATGAATCTACTCCTGTTTGACTTCTGCACAACTTACTGATCCCTACTCTAGCTAAACTTCAGGTTAGTCAGAGAAGTAAGTCCCATTGAGAGGAATGGGATTTAAATTCATCTAAGTGTCTAATTCTCCTGGCTGCAAATTGGATTTAGTCACAACTGAAACAGATTTGGATGGCGCATGATGCATCTGGTCCAAATCCTTAAACTATTTGTTATATCACATGCGTAGAGAAAAACTGATCAAGGTGCAGCAGAAAAACACTTCAGTTTTTAGGCTGAGTAGCACTGAATATATATTACAACCAATAGAAAGTATGGAAAAGAAATGTTGCCAGTTATTTTCAGCAATCCTCCACCATAAAGAAAAAGAATTCCACATTTTTCAATCAGGGATTTGTTATATATGTTCCAGATTTTTTTAATATTTATTTTACCATAATACTACATTTCAAACCCACTTTTCTTCCTGTATCAAAAAAGGGTAAGTTCTTGATCAATTACATTTTCCATTCATTATCTCACTTGCTGTTTTGTGAACTTGTTCAATGGATAAGTTTCTGTATGAAAGAACCCACTTAGCAACCCTAACAAAATCAAGATTTTTATTATTTTTTTTTAATGGAATAATTTTAATTGCCATCATTCAGTAATCTCTAATTGTTTTCATCCTAGCTAAATACTCGTCTCACTTTCCAAAAGATTAATTTTGTTTCCAGGATATATTTAATAATGTAAAACTATGGAAAGGAAAAAATATTTTGGACGTGACTAAGCCTACATTTGGAAAGGAAAAACAAGAAATGAGTTGAAACATTAAGAAATGCTGCTAGGAATGTTTCCAATTAAATGGGGGAAAGCAATGGATATCAGCATTTAACAATATAATTAAAATAGATCAGTTACAGCACATTATGCAGAAAGAACAGAAATACATTGATTGACAGATAAGAATATCTATTTCAAAAACAATGAAATACTGTGAATACTGGTCCCATATAATGAAGAGATAAAGATTTGTTTATTCCGTTGGCACAGTCATAAGGTTCAAAACTTCCTCCCGTAGAGCAGACTGCTCATTTAGGCCTTTATCTGTGCCCACCCCTCCATCTTCCAAATTGCTCTGTTTTGTCTAACTTGTTAGACTGCAGACCACCATCTGAAGGCCCAGTCCAAAGATGTGCACTATAAGCATCAGCTTAGGATAGGGATGAACAGCCTACAGTTTCCACCTATTCAACATTGTGTGGCTTTGTTCACACAGCCCTCTTGGTGTACAGCAGCTGCCACGTATGGTGCATGCTTACTTCCCCACCCCACATTTAGGACCATTTGAGCTCTGCAAAAAGAGGGCCTAACGTGGATTCTGAGGTTGGGTCATCAGAGATTGACCTGAACCCAGGCTCCGAATCTTGCACTTCTGAAAACCCAATCTAGCCATCTAGGGTTCCCCAAATGGGCAGCCACTGATCATTCACCTGTTTCCCAACTTTCACGCTCCTCCTACTGGCATTATATGCGTGAAATGGCTTTTGGAAGGTTTTGCAGGAACAATGTTAGGCTAAAATATGCTGGTTTCTTTGCATTTTTGCTCCTGCTTCTTTGCCTTTGGACCTGACCTCTACTGGACTGGGTCACTGGAAAGTTTGTCCAAGGCAAAATGAGACTCCTGGGCTGACAGTCGTCGTCCATGCCAATGTATGAAACGCCTCTTAGCAGCTGAGGCACTTTTCTCCAATCCACTCCTTTGCAAACTACAGCTCACAGATGAATAAGAAGCTGTTGAATGAGTGGACCTCTTGTCCGGCCTCCAGTCAGCAAAAACATTCACAATGCACACTTTGCATCATTTTATCGCATCCACCGGATCTCCATTTAATCTGTTTTTTTAGTGGCATGTACTGAGTAACAATGGAGTTTGAAAATCTGCTGTTCTCAGTCTTGCCTTTCCTTGCTTAACTTTCACCCTAAGCAAAAATGAACACCAAACCAACAGTTGGATTATATTTGGAGGACCATAAGATAGGTTGGGAAGGGTAGGTAAGGTATATGCAGCCACACTCCGGCTTCATTTATTTGATGAGGACAGAAGCGGAATTTTGGTGAGAGTAAAAAATAGCATCTCCAGGTGTTCAGCTCCCAGTGCTACCAGTCAAAACATATTGTGCATATTGTGCAAAACATACGGGGTGGGCCAAAAGTAGGTATTTAGTACTGATCGGGTCATGGAGAGTCTCACGAAGTGGATGAAGTGAAGGAGTCCATCTCGCAAGCATTTATCAACATTAGTACTATCCAGAATTTGTGTCACAATGTCCTGGACAGGTTCTAGGAATGTTGCAATGTTGTTGGAGGGCATTTTGAGCACCTAAGAGACTAAACATGACCCAATTAGTAGTGTATACCTACTTTTGGGACACCCTGTATATTACCTCCTTAATATATTTTTGTATAGGAAAAAGGGTAGAAGTAATGGTGAAGAAACACAGGAAGGATACAAATGGAGAACATTTGCTTCTTCCTTCCTTCCTTCCTTCCTTCCTTCCTTCCTTCCTTCCAAGGAGCCCAAGAGGTATATGATGACTCTTGTCTTCTTCATTCTGTCCTCACAAGAGAAGTAAGTGAGGTTGAGACTGAATGACTAGCCCAAAGTCACTGAGTGAGCTTCATGACTGAGTGGGAACTAGAACTTGGATCTCCCAAGTCCAGGTCCAATATTTTAAGCTATGCAACTCACTGCCTCTTCTATGCCACAATGACATCATACAGGCACACCATAACATTCCATGCATGAGCAGGGCAATTATATAACAAAAGCATCTGGAAGTATCCTCCCTGTTTGTTGGAATCATTTGGACCAGCTGTCAATCAAAATATTAATATTTTGATTGTGTCATTTATTTTTTTAAACCTACGGGATTAAAATGCACCACCAGGAGACTCCCTCTCTCTCACACACACACACACACACACACAATTTTTCTCTTGGGGTACTTTTGTTCTCTTGGGATAAATTAAAACTATCTCTTGGGATATTTTTCCCATGGGACATTTTTGTTCAGTAAGCTTCAGTTTCAGAAAGAGGCCTACCTCTCCTCCTATCGATGGCAATAGGAATTATGCGAGGGACTTCAAAGGGAAAGGGGCTCAGCTCAAAGCCTTCGGAGGTAAATAAAAACCTACCTTTAATCCAGGGTTTTTGACCTTTCAGACCCTCTCTGTGTTTGCTCTGTGAGCTGTGATTTCAGAGTAAGCAAACTGTCCTGATAACAGTCTCTGAATTAGATATGGGCTGAAGGCAGCTCTGCGTGCTCACACCCTGTCCCTCTGTTCTACTGTTGCAAAATGAGCCCCATAATAAGGATTTTACTTAAATGCTGTGGAAGTAATCCAGCCAGAGTGAATCACACTTAAGATCTACTGATTTCAGTGAGAGAGATTAATGCTCATGAATAACTCACTCTTTGCAACAAATGGAACCTGAAAGGACTAACTTGAAATGAATCATGCCTGGAGTTAAATGTAGGTTGGATCTGCACAGTGAAGGTATTTGGAAGTGAATTACATTGATGTCATTGGTCATACTGAGTGACCAAACATGCTTCTGAGATATGTGTGCGTATTTTAAACTTTCAGAGTGCAAGCCTAGACATGTCTACTCAGAAGTAAGAGGGACTTGGTCCCATGGAAGTGATTAGACAATCACAGCCTGGAACAGTCAGTGGCAACAGAGGGTGGGAAAGCAGCGTTCTGATTTTGACTGGAGAAGGAACACTGGGACCTTGTGCCGCTTTCCAGATTTAAATCCCTTGGCCATGCACTCCAGATTGGCTCACACTGCAGTAAGAAAACACAGCCACCAGATATCTGCACTGTGACCAGATTTTTTTTTAATTTGTGTTTGGTTCTAGTGACACCTTTACAGAGGCTATTTAGATTAGGAAACTAATCTAAGTACCACTATCAAATTGGAAGCTTCCCCTTGGCTGTTCTGAAGTCATCCATTAAGAACTAAATATCATCAAGAGGTTCAAATATAGATCTCTTGTAACATGTGTGGTTTGATCCTAGGTATGTTTATCAGTTGATGTGACAACTGAGTTGTGTTTCCTTTTCCTTCCACTATCAAAAGTCAAGTTTGCATCTAATTTCTTCCCTTGTAGGGAAATGCACAATGTAGATTTTTATTCTGCCATGATTGGGGGAGGCAGAACTAGAAAGCCTGAGTCAGCTTCTGTCCATCTTACACATTCATTTCTTTGAGTTGTATTGTACCAAAATGGCACTTGATGTGGCTTATAATCCCTAATAAAACTTGATAAACAGTAATAAACAAACACTTTATAGCACTGTAAAAGCATAACAAGAAGACCAAGAACAAGAAGAGAAAAAACCAGCATTGAACCCAGTAGACCTACTTACACACCAAAGGTTTGCTTGACTGCAGAAGTGTCTGCTTGCTAGCAGGACAACGGAGAGGGAGTGAGCCAAGCCTTCCTTGGCACAGACGTCCCCAGCGGGACATAGACAGCAAGAAGGTCCTCTGCCACCCCATATGCAAGGCATGGACTATAAGTGCATAGTGCTTCCTCAGCCCAAAACAACAAGGGTATGCTTAGAAGTAGATACTAGAGGTGGATAAATTGGTCAGTTTCGCTCGGAACTGTTATAGATCACAAGCTGAATATGAGCCAACCATGTGAAGAGGCTGCCAAAAAAGGAGAAAGAAATGCTATTTTAAGCTCCATTGACAGAAGTGTAGCTTCCAAAATATGTGAGGTACTGGTTACCCTCTATTTAGCTCAAGTTAGGCCCCATCTTGAGTACTGGGTCCAGTTCTGGGCTCCACGGCTTAAGAAATGCAGACTAACTGGAAAAGGTTCAGAGAAGGGCAACACATGTTATCAGGGGACTGAAAACGAAACCCTATGAGGAGAGATTGAAAGAGCTGGGCATGCTTAGCCAGGAGAAGAGAAGGGGAGCTCTGAAAGTGCTTTTCAAATTCTTGAAAGGCTCTGTCAGGATCTGGGCTACTCTGATGGCCAGAACAAGAACAACTCAACCATATTTGCAGGATCAGTCCCAGGTCCTGCTGGAGCTCTCAGTCTGCTGACAAATGCCGGCTGGGAGTCCTGGGGGAGGAGCCATATAACAGCAGGCTCTTCCCTCTAGAACTGGCCTCAGCAACACGGGCCTTTCTCTAAGCTGCAGTGAATGCACTTTGCCATGTTGCCTCAGCCTCAGCCCTCCCTTTTGCTGTTGTGCCTGCCTCTTACCTGCCCTGTCGTGTACCCTGCCTTGCCATGTCGCCTTAGCAGAGTCTGCCACCTGTGGTTCGGCTCCTGCATCTTGCCTGAGCCTTGCTGCGTTTGGTTCCTGTTGTCTCCTGCAGCTCTCCACGTCTCTTGCCTTGCTGGGTACCCTGCCCAGTCATCCTGCCTCAAGTGCCTGCATCCCGCCTGAGGCTTGCTGTGTCTCCTGCCTTGCCATTTGTCCTGTCCGAGGTACCTGCACCTCTGCCGTCCTCCTGGTTCTCAACCCTTAGCTTGTTTCTGACCATGTCCTTGTTCTGCCTCATACACACTCCTGGTTCCTGAGCCTGGCCTGTTTGGTTAATACAGCTATTGGACTTGCCATTAAAGCTTACGTTTGGGCTCTGTCTCACCTCAAGTTCTGTTGCCCTGGTGCCAGTGCCTCTGTATTGCCTCTAGCATACGGGCCCTGGGTCTAGGCAGACTGTTGCACAGAAGAGCGGCAGGATCTCTTCTCAATCATGCCTGAATGCAGGTCACAGAATAATGGGCGCAAATTACTCAAAGCCAGATTCTTCAAGGATTTCAGCAAAAACCTTCTGATTGCTAGAGCAGTACAGCAGTGGAACCAATTTCCTAGGGAGTGATGGGATCTCCCATGCTAGAGGCATTCAAGATGCAACTGGACAGCCATCTGTCAGGGGTGCTTTAATGTGGAGTCCTGCATTGGGCAGGGGGCTGGACCTGATGGCCTTCTTGGCCGCTTCCAACTCTGCTATTCTGATTCTGTGCTCTCACAGTTTTTCTGTTCCCAATGGGAAGAAATATGAAAATGTCGATACATTCATATCAAAGACAAAATGAAATGAATTTCTCACACGTCTGCACTGGGCAAATTCAATATTTCCAGCAGCAAGAGGACCATATTCTACCTACCTAGTGCCTCCTACCTAGCTGTTAAAGATGATGGCTAGGGTGTTGGACTAGGTCTTGGAAGGTTCAAATTCCAGTCTCCACTGGAATTTGCTGCAGAGCTCACTAGGTGACTTTGGAACAGTCACTTGCTCTCACAGGATTGTTGTCGAGAGGTGTCACCATCATGGCTTCCTTACAGGATGAGGCAGGGTATAAATATAATAAATGAATTGAGCAGAACAGAGCAGAGCACAGTAGAAGACAGAGCTGGCAACTCTAGTTCAACAAATATGGTGGAATACACTTACATTCAAACCAGACTTTTGAGAGCTTAGCATTTAAAGTCTTGGGCCTTGATGGACAAATAGTCAGTTCCAGTTTCTCCCATGTTCATTTTTTTAAAAACGTTTTTTTCCCCGAGTATGGAGGAATTTGGAAAAATCTGCTCTGAAATAAAGTTCTCACCCATCCCTAGTAGCTCCACAATCCCAAGTGAGAAACTTAAGCAGTACCCAAGCCACACTGGGAGGGATCCAATACTGTGGCTCCACTTATGCCATAGTGCTAAATGTGGCTAGCATAAGTCTCATCTAGAATTATGCCAATAGCATTAGCTGGTACAACACGTTCTCCTGGAGGTCTCTTAGGCAAATGCCACAAGTTGTGAAAGTGAAGTGACCATGTTGGATACTGCCCATTGGAAAAAGTCAAACTCTAAAAGAGAACACTGGATTTTAGAATTTAAGGAGAAATGGGTTGGGGTTCTGAGCACAGCCATGCGAGGTTGAGTACAGGAATGGGCCTTAACATGTTCTCATGTGCTCTGGGCCACTATTTTCTGCTTTTAATTCTAAATCTGTGAAGGCTCGTGATGGCAACCTGTCACTCCATATAGGGTGCCGACTGAACAGTATCTTCCATCTGCGTAATAGCAGGAGACACAATGTTAAGTCAACCATCCCCAGCCCCCAAGTACAGAAGTCTTTGTGGACTTGGTTTCTTGGGATCTGGTTCACAGCATCCCTCCATTCAACTGCTGAAGAAGGCTTGAAGCTTATGATGACCTTGGACGAAGAAATGGGGGTGGGTGGGAAGACAATGCTAAATACTATACAGAAAAATATTAGTTTCCATGCCTGCATTGCCAAGTTTTCTTTCAGTCTTTTATCAAAGGTTTAAAATGAGGAAAAGGAAAATGTCACTAAGACCCAACATGGAACAATACATTTGCTTTGGGATTGTGTAGGTGGATATAAAAGCTGGGCTGCCATCCAGCGGCGGAAACACCAAGCGGGCTGGCTGAATGAGGATTTGCTCTACGGATCTCGCTGCAATAGGGAATTTTTGGGTTCGTATCAGCGGCAGCAGACTAAAACGTGCACACACAGACATGAAAGAGAGCCAGTGTTGAAAACGGCCTGTTGCAAATGACAACAAAAACCTTGTGCTGAAATTGTGCCAGCGCTGAATCCTGTAATGCAGACAAGGCACCCTCACAAACTGCTTGTGGAATGAAATAGTCCTGACCGTTTAAAGCCGGACTCCACCCCTGTACTCTGCTCCAGTCAGAGGGATGTCAGCCTGACTGAATACAACTCCTCCCACTTTTTGGCAGGAGAGGTCCACTTCTGATGGCCATTATTGACGAAAACAGGGCTTCTGTCTGCTTCCACCTCCCTCTGAAGGAAAACCACTTTAGATAGACAGAATAAGACTCCTCCTCACTCTTGGAAACCCAAGACTCAACTTTCCAACTGAGAAGAGTTCCTTTCACCGTTTTCCCCCTCTTCTCCCTCCCTCCGGGAACATGTAACAGCTTTTCAAGGAGGGATCTGTGCTTGGAGCCAATTTCAGCCTTTCAAAATAATGCATAAGCTAAAGATGTGGCACATTTTGGGTGGGAGGCTTGGAAACTGGAATTTTCTCTCTGCCTCATTCATAAACAAAAGCCTCAGCCCATGCTGAGCTGATATTCAAGTGCATCACAAATTCAGCAGCCTCAGCACTAGCTGTCTGAAAGAAAAGCCCTAAAGACGTACTTTTTTTTTTTTTGGTTCAACAATTGCCTGTTATTTTTCCACCCTGATATTTATATAAGCTTTCCAATAAGCTGTACAGTCTGCTTATCAGGGCTGGATTCATCTTTATGCCAATGCTAACAGTGTTGTAATAGGGACTCCCATCCCAAGGACAGTCGGTGGGAGATTCTTTGAGCTTGGAATTTCATTCCTTGTAAAAAAATCTGCTACACCTCAGAATGCAATGATTCTTCATCACAACTCCAAAGGAGCAGCAATTGCTATGTTATGAGAGATTGCTATGTTACCGTGAAAAATAAGACTGTGAAAACTTACGAAATACGAGCAGGAGAACATTCATATTCTCTGCATTTGGGGCCAAAACTGGTATTATTTAAAATCTGTATCTAGGAATGATATCTTTGTGTATTGTTTTTTACTCTACAGTTGGTACAGGTCCATTACCGATTTGGACCCTAGTGTGTGAGATAGGAAAGGCCTTTTAAGAGCCTACTCTAGAGTAAAAATTAAATGGAAAAAAGCTGGAGCTTTTAAAGCTGGGTCTGTTTTGGTCCTTAGGCATATTTTGATGGTCATGTGGGGAGAGGTCTGTCTCTGATCAACGTACAACAGCTGTGAAAAAGGAAAATTTCATGCTAGGGATTATGAGGAAAGGGACTGAAATAGAACTGCCGGCATCAACATGCAAATCTATGCTGTGGCTACATTTGAAATACTTTTTGCAGTTTCTGCTTGCCTTACCTCCGAAATGATCTTCAGAGCTGGAGAAGGTGCAGCAAAAGGCAAAGCCCCTGAATGCTTGAGGTGCTGGAAAGGCAAGAGTGCCGGTGGCTTTTAGTCTAGGAAAAGATGTTTAAGATAGAGTCGCATGATCCAAGTTTATCACATTATGCACGGTATGGAGAAAGTGGATCGAGAGAGATTTTTCTTCCCTCTTATAATACTAGCATGCTGGGAAGATTTTTTAAAGACTATGTCATTCAACACTTGATTTATGGAACTCAGTGCTACAAGAGATGGTGATGATCACTGGCTTGGATTATTTGCTCTTTGCATTTCTGTTCCACCAAGGCTAAAACTCTCTGGGCAGTTAACAAAAGATTACAAATACACTTAAAAAAACACTGCACAAATTATTTTACCACTGGGTGTTATTCATAATGGTGCAAAAGAATTCCCCTCTGTACGTATCTTCTAGGATTGGGCTGGATATTCCCCTTCCCCTCCTTTTGTGAGACCATTTGTCTCCCACTAAAGTTAGAAGGAGAGGTCTGGCTGCTTCAGGGACTAATTTTCTCCAAAATTTTCATGATGGCTTGACTTACCTTAGTTCAGAGAAGGGTTCTTGCTTGTTTATTCACTCTGGGTCAAATTCCATGTTACGGTCACAGTCAAGCATGTAGCTAAAGGTTAGGTTGTTCTTTACTCTAAGATAAGTGTGTGAGACCTCAGTTTGGGTTGAGACCATTCTCAAGGATTAAATCTCTCCACCCCAATCTGAAACACACAAAGAGATCCCTTTCCTCAGAATTCCCCCACCTTCGATGAAGGGTAAGAGTTAAAAAACAAAAAAGTCTCCATTGGCATTAATAAAGGATTCTTTAAAACCCAATGAGGAGGAATTTATGGGTAAATGGTGGTAGTGGAAGATTTAAGGGTCTCCTCCTTGTGCATGACTGACCAGATCTGAATTAGGGCCATACGTGCTTACAGTAGAATAAAAATTTACTCTTCAGCTACTTGTTACACCAAGAGGTGCATAAATTCAGGTCTGAGATTCCCACCTAGGGACCCCAGATGGTCCCACCTTCTTCCTCTGGCCCCAGCCTCCTCTCCCGGAGCACCCATTATTTGCTGCTTTCATGTGGTCTTTCCCTCCTTTGAAAAGTTTGAAGGCTTCATTCCTGGCTTCATCTCCTAAGGCTTCCTTCCTGGCATTAAGAGCATTGAGCTAAAATATGCTGGTATTTCTCAAAAGTTGTGGCTCCTCCTCACCCTCAAATGTAGGCCCAATAGCTTGGTTCTTTCTCTCCACTTTTAAAAAGAAAAATTTCACCACTTCCAGTAGTGGCAAGCCCCTCAAAGGTCTCCTGGTTGCTTTGTTCTGGTGGACATTCTTGCCCGGGAAGTGTGGCCTGGAAGCCCCTAGAATCTCAGTGCTACACAACTACGAGCCACAGCAAAGCTTTTTCGAGAGAGCACATAAAAGAAAAAAACTCAGCGACTACTTTGAAGGCAAGACAAGCCAACTGGCCCTGAGAAGTACTGAGAAATTCAGCCGTCCCTGCAAACCAAGCAGCAGGGGTAGCTGGTGGCTTCCATGTCACCCATGATGCCTCATGGTTCAGAACCTATTTGGGGACACAGGTCAGCACCCTGGAAAGCTCCTGCAAATTTCAGTGCAAAGATGCAGCAGATAAGGGGAGCCGGTGTGGTGTGGTGTGGTGTTGGGGTGAGACTCAGGTCTCAGGACTCAGATCTTAGTTTGGTGCCCACTTGGCCATGATGGTCACTGGGTGACTTTGGGCCAGCCACAGACTCTCAGCCCAACCTACCTCACAGGGCTGTTGTTGTGGGAATAAGATTCAGAGAAGATTAATGTAAGCCACTTTGAGTTATTTAAAAGAAGGTGGGATAGAAATCTGATAAATAAATATATATCTCACTTTTCCACCTTAGCACATTACTTTTGTGCAAGTAACCATGGTTGACCCTTTGCTGGTGATCTTGTATGTTGGCCATCCCTCCCCTTTGGCTGCCACCCAGTGGTGATATCCAGGAAGTGCAGCCAGGGTTCTGGCCTACCTCTAAGACCCCTGTCAGTCACCTGACCTAAGGTTATTTTTTAAAAGACAAATGTAATCACACTGTCTCCCTTGCTAGGTAAAGTTAAATATAATGCAATGGATATTTGAACAGTGCATTCACACTTCCTTTACCCTTTTAACTTTGGAAAATAAATATATTTTAACAATCGTAGATATCCTTCTGGTGTGGTCTTACATAGAATACCCTCAGTATACCCCCACATTTATGTTCAAAAATGTGTTTTACAAGTGCTAGGTTTTCCTGGCCTTGACACACATCAATGCGCACACCCATACTTTGCAGTGAGAGTAATAGAATTAGGGTTAAGGTTAGGGTTAGGGTTGGGACATTAACAGGCCACACAAGGCAGAAAATATCTTTTTCCATAAGGAGTCACAGCCACACATGCGGACGTCCAACTGCTTCTTCAGGACACTTCGGAACGCTGCAGGGAATATGGGGCCTTAAAAGCCATGAAAATGGTTTGTAAGGAGTTCACTTTTTCTCCATCCACAAACATATGTATTGGAAGTCCCACTGATTCAAACTGGACATTCTTCTAGGGATAATAATATTCATTTGTCATGTAGGTAAACCAAGTATAACATCTATAATTCAAAGCAGGATAATAGGGATGGAATCTATCCATTTTGGCTGTCTGTCAATGTCTCCATATCGCTTTTTTAATCTTCAGTTTGTTCCTTCCTGTTTCTACATCAGTTTGCAATTTTTTTATAAACTCCAAATATTTGTACGTGTTTTCTTCACAATGCATTCTTTGGCAAGCAGTTTGCCCTTCTAAGTTGTCTTTTTGTGGGGATATACACATTTCTGTGCACACATTTCCCTAATATGTGCCTTTTTTTACACATTTACACATTATGATGTACAAATACCTAAACATAGCTGCTTTCAGTTTGCATATTGATTCAAGATGTGCAAATCTGGTAGTTTTTATCCAAATGTGAATAGAATTATATTCTTCCTGCTCCCTAGAGGACAGAGCTTGCTTTCAGGAAGAAAACAAGGAAAACATGCATCAGAAAAGCTATATCCCTCTCTGGCTGGTGGACTGGACCAGGTTATCTGTTTGTACCAACTATTTCTAAACTACCTTTCAGATCATAAAATTTCTCACAAGATAGTATGCACATCTCAAGTACTAACTCAAACATTAACACAGATATACATTTGGAAATGAAAACTATGGATTAATTTTAATTAATAAAATGCAAATTAAAATGAAGTATTTTTCTGCAGAAATTACTGATGACAGTACCACAATAATTTCTTGAAGAAGTGAATTCCATTAACGTGGAGCCATCACCACAAAAGCCGTGCTCCTGGTAAAGCTAACATCATTTCATCAGAGGCCAGAAAGCAAAGCCTTTGATACTAATCTTAAAAGTTCCCGGTAGATATGTACAGGATTTCATTACATGGATGAAAGTAGTGCTTCCTTAAATTCTGCCTCCTTAAATTTGCCTGCACTGCAAATATAAAGTGTACCTTAATGAGAATGCCTATTCAAATCAGCCCTCTTCTACTTTCTCTTGCAGAATTCAAGCCTGGCACAAAAACTGTGCAAAAGACTCAAATTCACTTCCCAGTGTCATTTGTGAAGATGGTTTCTGGGCTAAGAATATGGTCTTAATGCACAGCAGTGTTCTCATCTCTCAGCATTTTGCGTGTTACGGGTTGCATTGGAAATCTGCACTCAGTGCTGTGGGAATCTCAGGTTTCAGTAAAATTATATGAAGTTGAGTTATTTTGTGCTTATTGAAGAAAGGTTGTAAATCCTAGAAGCTTAGAAGCCAAACTGATGGAACGCACAAACATCTATTGACAAATGTTTGGGATTTTTCACATTTTCTTATGACTGTAGGTAGAAGAGCACGTCTGACAGTCAAATATACAGTCAGAAAGTCCTGATATCAATTCAGAGTTGAGTGTGACTCAAGCATTTTCATGGCACTGTCGTTTTACCAAAGACTCATTCACCCTTTGCCTCTCGGTATTTCTTCAGTCCTACTGCCTTTCCTATGGACAGTTTACATTTATAATACAAAGCAGTGCAGGTGACATATGAGTACCCTCTCACCCGGAGTACAAACCTCCCTGCCCAACCTTCATCACCTGCTGCAGGACTCTGCTAAAGAATGCTTTTTAAAAGGCTGCAGCCCTTGTCCCTTGACCTTAGTTAGCTACCTCTTCTACCTCCACAGCCTGCTAAGAGCTGAAGAGGGCGAACAAAGACACTTCTGTCACCCTCTGTCAAACATGCGGGTATAGGATTGGTAGCCAGATGTCCTATATTGTCGAAGGACTGTACTGGGGGCAGGGCAATAGCTCAGTGCTAGAGCATGAAAGACTTCCCTGGCTCAAAGCCCAACATCTTCAGGTAGGGCTGAGAAAGACCCTGCCAGAAACCCAGGATTGCTGCCACTGCCCAGAACAGACAGTGCTAAGCAAAATGGATCGGTGGACTGACACAGGATACAGCAGCATCCTATGGACAAGCTGTGGCCCTCCAGAGGTGTTGGCTCACAGTCAGCAGGACTAATGTTGCAGGAAAATGGTAATCACAGGCCAATTCATTGGAATCCTGCATCACTCAGATGAGCGGACTCAGTGTTCTTACAAGGCCCCTTCCAACTCTACTATTCTGACTCTCTTATGCATCTAGAAGGCCACAACTTGCCCATCCCTGCTAGTCATTCAGCAGGGGAAACAGCAGTAGGCACAGGCTCAGGATGTCCCCTTTGGTTTCACAGTGTTAGAAGAGCAGTGGTCTAGTGATGCATTTTGAAGGGCAGGCACTCCTCACAACAAGCCCCATAGCCTGCCTGCAAGAAGAAATCTTGCGAGCTGTGATGACCCACAGCAAAACGAAACACTGTCCTGCCAGCTTTCATCTTCACCAGGAAGTCTTCTGAAGGACCTCAACGGCCCATTAAAGATCAAGCCTCTTCCAAGACTTTTCATTGCAACAAGGAATGCATGTCATTTCCTTCACTGAGCATTTCAGCTAAGCTCAAAGGGAACAGAGAATTCTGTGGACAATGCCAGCCAGCATCCTGGTAATCAAAACTTTGCGGCTACTGTCCTTTCTCCCCTACACCACAGTGAAAGTGGCCTTGTAGGCATCAAGTCCAACCTCCCATTGAGTGCAGACAGTCCAGTGCTTGGAACAGCCTCCAAAGATGGTTGTTTCGCCTCTGCTCAAAGTCTTCCTGTAAAGGAGAGCCTGCCACCCTTTTAGAGTAATCAGTTCCACGCCAAACTGCTCTCACCACCAGGATGTTTCTCCTGATGTTCATATGAAATCTATAATTTAAGCTCATTAGATCCAGCCTTTCCCTCTGGGGCAGCAGAGATAGAGGACAAGTATTTGCTCTATGTTATGCGGCAGACTATGTTATGTGGTATGTCAAGAGTGCTATTGTGTCTTTACTTCTCCAGGCTAAATATGCTGAATTCTTTTGACCTTTTTTCATGGAACTTGTTTTCCATACCATTGACAATCTCTCCTTTCAATCTGCCCCTTTTGTCTATGCCCTTTGAAAAGTGTGGCACCCAGAGCTAGACACAGGACTCCGGAGGAGGGCTGAGCAGAGCAGAATGAAGTGCAACCACAGCAAATTGTGGCTCCAGCAAGGCTGCCTAAAGTCACATTTGCCTTATCTGCAACTGCATTGCACTGCAGACTCCTGGTTGCCCCACGGCCTACTACTCTCCCAAGATCCTTCTTGCATGCTGTACTGTGCAGCCAGCGACCCCACATCCTACACGTGCTGCATTGGACTTTTCCCCTAAATAGGAAAGCTTGCACTTGTCCCTGCCGCATTTCGTTTTGTTCGTTTCAGCAGCTGCACATTCTTTCAAGGTTGCATTGGAAGTTGCACAGTCGCATTATTCTCATCTACTAGAGTGTTAGCTATCCCTCCCAGTTTGTAAGCTGTCCCTTCAACAAATATTTGGAAAAGTAGCGGGCTGGGGATATCACAGGGAGATGGGTTGAGACCTGTTTTCCCCTGCAGAGGACGGCAGGATGTGCTCCAACGGAGCAAAGCTCAGGGAGCCAAGGTTCAGTTTGGATGCCAGGAAGCACTTCCTGACAGTCAGGACCCAAAGGGCTTCCACGGGAGGCGGTTGAGGCCCCATCAGTGAGAGTGTTCAAGGATAGGCTGGACGTGTACATGGTGGGCATGTCGTGAGCGGAGTCAGCTGGAGCCAGGGGTCAGACTAGATGGCCTGGGAGACCCCTTCTGACTCACTGTTTCTATGTTTCTAACTAAACTACTCTCCTGAGCCCTGTTGCACTGCTCTGGAGGAACAACCCTTCAGCTTCATACCAGGTTGAACAGTTCCATAAAATGCCATATAACAACTTCCTCGCACAGTTCCTCAGGTCCTGCTCCTGAACCGGCTGAATACCTGTTCCCCTGGTCAGAAGAGAAGGCAAGTCAAAGAGTTGGAGGGGAGAGAAAGAGCAAGACTAGAGTTGGTGGGTGAAACTGTGAAGTAAAGATGTGAATGGGAGAGGAAGACCAAGACTATAGCTTAGGAAGGCTGAGGAAGAAGGTGAGGGGTGGGCAAAGGAGAGAAATGTGAAGAAAGGGGTTGTGGGGAGAAATGGTAAGGCTAGAGGCTGGAGAGAGTGAGGGAGAGAGAAAGGGGAAAGGTCTGTGTGGATGGGAGATCGGGCCACCCAGGAAGCACTTTCCCCTCTTGCCTGGCTCCTTCTCTCCCCACCACTTCGAGACCAGGCAGACCTCCAAGGCCAACCTCCTGGGCCCAGCCACCTCGGCACCAGGAGCCATTTTGTGGGGATGCCCTCAGTAGTTCCTCGAATTCCCAAATGTGTCCGCGGGTCCAAAAAGGCTGGGGCCTCCTGCCATAAAACCTTTCCCTCTCACCAGAAATCCAGTGCCAAAGCTCAAGAGAAGACACCCACCCAGCGCCACCAAGAGCAGAATTTAACAGGCACCAACAAAACGCTGCAGCCCAGCAGAACAGATGCTGCTCCTGCTCCTGTTTCAGATAACCCTTCGAAGGAAAGGGGGCAGCCCGCGGAGAAGAGGGAGGGAGGGAGGGAAGGAGGGAGAGACCGCACCACTGCTATAGAGTTCCGCTGCATGCCAGAGGACACGCATCGCCCCGACTCCACAACCCCGCAGAGCAAAGTTCCCGACTCCATTACAGGGACGGGCGCTCAGAGATTCCCACAGCACTGCATCCAAGGCATTGAAATCTCTCCTCGTTTCGCAGATCCAGCGAGCTGGCGAGCTGGCTTTCGCTCGTGAATAAAGAGCGGGTTAAAAGCGGCCCCGAGCGCTGCCACGCGCCCCCCGGCGCCCCCTTTATTATTTAAAAAAGAGAGCAAGATCGAGCCAAAAAAGGAGCGTAGGAGGGCTCGGGAAAGACGGTGCGGAGGGGAGGAAGGAGGGAGGGGACGACGGAGGGGACGGGCGAGAGTGGGAGAAGGACCTCTGCGCTTTAACTAGGATCAATGTGGTAGAGGATTCCTCCCCAGCGTTTTCAAGGAAGTCTGAGGCAATTAGTTCAGTCAGTAGACAGCCTGCAGCCAGCCAGTCTGGGCTGCTCCCAATGACTAGCAAGGAGCCCGAGCGAAGAGCGGCCGCAATCGTTTCCTATGATCTCGGCCGTCTGGGTTGCTCCTGAGAAAGCTTACTCTGCTCCCCGCAGCTCCGGAGGGTGTCTGCTTTGGGGCGGGCGACTTTTTCTTAGTTTTCACTTTTCGGGGGGTGGTGGGGAGAGTTTCCATTTTCCCCTGCAGGGGGCTGGTGTGCCCGCGCGCGAGTTCCTCCACGGGATCGTCGCGCGCCCGGAGGGTGAAGGGGGAGAGCAATGGGCTTCGAGCTGGATCGGTTCATCGGGGAGGTGGACCCCGACCTGAAGTGCAATCTGTGCAACAAGGTGCTGGAGGACCCGCTCACCACGCCGTGCGGGCACGTGTTCTGCGCCGGCTGCGTCCTGCCGTGGGTCGTGCAGCAGGGCAGCTGCCCGGTGAAGTGCCAGCGCATCTCCACCAAGGAGCTCAACCACGTCCTGCCGCTGAAGAGCCTCATCCTCAAGCTGGACATCAGGTGCGCCAACCGGGCGCGGGGCTGCGACCGCGTGGTCAAGCTGCAGCACCTGGCCGAGCACGCCGGGATGTGCGGCTTCTCGGAGGCCAGGTGCCGCCACAAGGGCTGCGCCGAGGTGCTCAACCTGCGCGACGTGGACGCGCACATGCGCGAGAGCTGCGAGGCGCGCCCGGTGGGCCTGTGCGAGCGCGGCTGCGGCTTGGTGCTCACCCACCGCGAGCAGCGCGCCGGCTCGCACTGCTGCCTGCAGGCGCTCAAGGCGCACAACGGCGCCCTCCAGGCCCAGCTGGCCGGCCTCGAGAAGGAGCTCAAGAAGGAGGCGCTGCGGGCCGGCAAGCGGGAGAAGTCGCTGCTCTCGCAGCTCTCGGCCGTCCAGCTCGAGCTCCAGATGACAGCGCTGCGCTACCAGAAGAAGTTCACCGAGTACAGCGCCCGCCTCGACTCGCTCAGCCGCAGCCTGGCCGCCTCCTCGCCCAGCAAGGTGAACCGCGGGGGGCGGGCGGGGGCGCCCTCAGCACGCTTTCCTTGCTCCCCAGCTTCCCGCGCCCCCTTTGCCCGTCCTCTCCCCTGCGCTCCGCTCTGGTCCTCCGCCACGCAGAGTCCTGTGGCATCTTGAAGGCGGCACCGCTTCCTTTTGGCGTCCGCTTGCGCGGCGGACTAACGCGCCCCTTCCGCAGCTGGCGCGGGGTGGTGGGAGAGACGGATCCTGCCCACGACGGCTGATGCCGCAAGAAGGGCCGCGCGCCTTGGGGCGCTTCCGCGGGAGTCGTCCGCACCGCATGCAGCGGAGCTCCCTTCTGAGCAAGAACGCTCCTTCAGTCGGTTGGCCTTCAAGGTGCCTCGGGGCTCTTGGGGAACGGACTGACGAAGCGATCCGTTTGGAATTTGGCTCTTGGGATGGCACAGTTTTCATGGAAAGATTGCTCACATCATCAAACCTGCCCTTCCGTCCGTCCTTCCTTCTTTGCCCTTCTTAAGCAACTCTATAAAGATAACCAGAGGCATTGCTAGGGAACCGCCCATTGGGCCTGAAGGCCCAAACCTCTCATCAGAAGACCTAAATTTCTGGGTCCTATAGCTGCCCACCACTTTGCTGTCTATGGAGAGGTCCAGGGGCCCTGATGATCTTGGTTGAATCTGTTCCCCCTGGAATAACTGGCTTTTTGCCCACATATGCCTCACATTCTGGTTCCCCTCTTCTGCAGTGCCCCCCCCCGCACCTCCCCTCTGTGCATGCCTTGTTAAAAGGCTGGGTGTCCTTAGGAGTCAGGATCATTTGCAGACTTTAAATCAGCATATGTAGATTTGGGCATTTTTACTTTTTCCCTTGTGTTTTTTGCCAGATCTTTTCGGTACCTACCACTGCCTCTGCAGATAACTTGTAGGATGTGCTTGCCACTCCACCTCCCCCTTTCTTGCACCTCCAATGTTTGATATCTCAGTGACAAACTGTTTCTGAGTTTGAACTTCTCAAAATGTGTCACATCTTTACATTTGGGCAACGCCAGAAGTTTGGCACAGATGTTTTGGTGAGAGGAAACATCCCTTTCAGAGAAATGTAGGGAAGTGTCCAGCCAAGTGCCAGACTTCTGGCACGAAAGTGTGTGTTTGTGTGTGTGCGCGCCTGCAATCAGGAAGATACAACAAGGCAGAAGTTTGGACGAGATAGGACTTTCCTTGTTTATTTTCTTCTCTTTCTCTTATTAGCAAGGTTTGGGGATGGTCAAATTAGCTCTCCCTTCTTTCCTTTGAAACTTATTTTCTTTCCCCTCCCCTCCCTCCCTTTGCTTACAGACATGTCTGTCAGCTGCAGCTTCAGCCAGCTGGCGGGCTCAGCATGAAGGGCAAATATTTACAGCTAAGCTGCTCACCACTAACTTGGGAGAAATAGGACCTGCCTTGGAAAGGAGGAATACAGATAGAGAGAGGGAGAGAGAGAGAGAGAGAGAGAGGAGGGGGGTGTATAATCAAAACACAGGAGAGCACAGGAGTTCCCATGCTCAGGGCACTGTACATTTAAAACAACAATGGCATTCTTCTCATAACCATGACAAGTTGCTTCACAGGGCAGTTTCTCAGGTGACACTTAAGGGTGATGGACTTGCCTAATGCAGGATTGTGTTTGTATTTCCTCTGTAACACAGGCATATCTTTTTTGCTATTTCAGTCACAAGCATGTTTGATAGGATTTATGGAAAAAATGGAGCACATTCTTAGGAAATAGAGTAGCACTCAGTTTTCTTCTTTTCATGAGTGATAGCTGAAGCTTAAATGTATTTTTGTGTTTTTCTCTTTTAAAAGCTACTGGGTATCTCTGGGTGCCTCTTATAATTGAAAAGTGCACAGATGGGAGTTTGTAAAGAAGGAGAAAGAAACCTAACTTTTGGTTTTCCCGTTTCCACACCCCACCCAAACAAAAGAGGAGTTTGATACTCCAAAATGGGATTTTCAGGACTTGGAGTGGTATTGAATAGGTATCAGCTATTACAAAGCATCATTGCTGACTAAAGAATTGCTCTCCTTGGGACTTGCTACATGTGGCTTTTCAAGGGCTTTGTAGAGTAGATGCATCACATCTGTTAGTACAACCTCTAATGGGGAAGTTCACACATCACTACAAGCCGCAATGCCTTGGTTGTTCACTGAAAAGCCCACGGTGTACCCACGCATAATCTGGCTGGGCCTGGGTTGCTCCCCCTGTCTCCCCTCTCACTGCTCCAGCCTGCACCGGCCGTATCCCAGGGTCCTTTACTGCAGAACCTGTCTTGTCTCAGGCCCTCCCAGCTTGGTTGCTACCCCATTTTGTTCTTTGCTGGAGGCTTTGTTTTGCTTTGTTTGGCAGCCTGGAAAATGCAGTTTGGGTCACTTTTTACATTGTTATCCTCATTTCTTCACCCCCTCCCCCAAGTTGTGCAACTGCTTTTGTACTGATATTACTTTTGGGCCTTACACCAGTACACTCTTACCTTTTTCTGATCTATGAAGCCTTGCCTGAATAGTTTTCTTGTCAATTTTAGCTGTCAAAAGAAAGAAAAACAAGACTGCCTATCGACTCATTTGCACACAGTTGCCTGGGCCAAGGTGCCTGACTGGCAGCTGAGAAGTGACATAGGTGCATCGAAAGGGGGCCGGGGCATTGTCACTCACTCGATAATGTGATCCTTTTCATTTTAAGTGTAGAACTGCCAGTCTCAGTGCCTCTGGCCTTTCTAACACTATCCTGAGTCTCAGCTTTCTGAGTGCTGCAGTTCCTTGGCAGTTCTAAAACAATGCACAGAAATATACAAAGTAAGTGGAAAGGAAATTTGCTCATCTGTAGTAATTGAGCAGTTATTGCAAATGTGCAAATTTCCCCTCCAATTACTTCCCAGCCATTACATTTGTGTACATTTCCGCCTTTCTTTATCCATTTGTTTTTAGCATTGGCAGATAACTGCAGTAAACACAGCAGTAAGTTCTCCTTAAGGGAGCTGCAAAGGGAAGCACTCTGTTGACTCAGAAACTGTTGAAAAGGTGAGGGCATTGAGAAGTGCCATTTCAACACACGGTGAGGGGATTACATTGCCAAGGGGGAGATACTGTTCGTCACGGGCTGCTGGGAGTGGTGGGCAGCGAAAGCCCCGGCTGCTCACTTGCAGAGTCTTCTGATGCCCTGTCTTTTGCCACTTGCCTTGCCTTCATGAGTGCTTCTCAGCTGACTGCCAGATGCTTGGCCCCTAGTAGCTGCGCACATGCTAGCCTGTATCCAGCTTTGCATTGTCCTCCCTTTGACAGCTGAAATTGGCTCAGGAATTGACCAGAGAAGACTACGGGGCAGCCCTAAGCACACACATTCCAGGAAATGTATACAAAATTACAACCCCAATTGTTCATTTTTGAGACACTGGAAAAAAAATTCTGCAGGCCAGGGAAGACCTGACAGTCCTTTCAGAGTGTTCTTTGGCACCAGGGGAAGGCCAGGCACTGGCAAGAGTCTGGAAGGAGCAGCCAGGGCAGATGCTGCTCTTGCTGTACCCCACAAGGGGAGCAGTATCCCGACAGGTTGCCCATGGGCCACTGGGCAATCAACTTTTAAGCAAGCCATGTGTTCTCAGGATGGGTTATTTGGAAGTAAGCATAGAGCTAGAAAATCCTTTGTGGTCACAGGATTCCCCTAGGAATTCCTAAAATGGGCACTGCATGCACAGTACTCAGGCCATCTTTTCTTTCAGAGTCTATCTAGAGAAACACATTCTGCAGCTTTCACAAGCATCCTGTGCTATTTCTGTCACCTTTTGCTTTTGCCTCTCATCTGTGCTTAGCAATTGTGCAAGCGATTGCTAGTGATCATTGATTTAAGAAGCATTGTCTGATGCCCATCTTAGACCTGTGCTATTCCCCTTGAACAACAGAGAGTCAGCCATCAATGGAAGCTCTGTGCATACTTTCTAAAACAAGCCGCTATCGACACTTGGAGAAGGGTACAGGATTGCGCCTGTATAGCTGTCCCCAGTGTCTGTACATTACTAGGTCCTAGCACATAGCGCATACGTGCATATAGGCTGTATGCGCATAGGCATTCATGTGTGAAAAACGAAAAAGGAATCTTGCTAGGTCGGACTGTGTTGAGCCTCCGGGTTCTCACGTGGCTAGCCTAAGGCCCCCAGCATGCACAAGATGGCGTAAGGACAGTAGCCGTCTGCCATTGCTCCAGCGGGATTCAGTGGCATGCTGCAGCCAGACATGGAGGTTTGACCTCATGCATACTGGGCATAGATGCTTGTTCAGATTGCATCATGAGCAATCAGGAAGGGTGCTTGCAAACTCTTGTGAGCAGAATTTAGGTGTCTGCAACCATGCTCCGTCCAATTCAGTCCAGTCCATCACCCTTGTCATCTGCCCCACAAACCAGAAATGACCTTTGGGGAAGGCACAGGCAGCAAGTGGAGGCGGCAGGCCTGGTGGTGTGTTCTTGCCTGCTGGGAATTCTGGGATGTGTAGTCCCAGTCCCTGGTGGGAAAAGTCACTGCACTGACCCTCTAGGAATGCCTTCTGCCACCAGCTCCCTCTTCCCCTTCCGTGATAGTATCTTGTGCTTGGGGTAGATGAGGAGGGAGGTTGTGAGCTTGAGCACTTTCTGAACAAGTTTTGTGAGCATGTGAACAGAATGCTTACAAAATACTGACCCCTTTCAGGGCAAGCAAATGTAGAAAACTATTCATAATTTTTCATGACTCTACACTGCAAAACTTATTATCTGATATAGTCCACAAGTCAGAACACAGTTTGAGGTGGAAAACTGAGAACTCACCCAGATCAAGGTTTGAGTTGAACATCCCCAGAGATACATGGTGCTCATGCAGTGCTACCTCCAAATAGTTCCACCCATCAAACTGGATTGTAGCCAAGGAGCAGTTTCAAAGAGTGCAACCCACCTTCACTGTGGTTGCCGTCACAAAAGGAAGGAAGTGCCTGGAGACTCCAGGGTCAAATCTGCTTTCCAGAGTCAGGTGGCTTGCAGAAATGGGTCTTGCAGCAGTGCCCCTTGGAGCACTGAAGGGGCTTGAGTCCACAACCCTGCGTCTCCTCTCAGTGTGACTCTCCCATAAAACTTACTGCTCACTAGTCCTTTATGGTAAACTGCCCCTTGTTGGCAGTCACATTGGTCACATTGATCTTGCATTCAGGTTTCACAGTCATATTCAGGAACCAGTGGAAAAGGGCCAGTTTTGTGGTTTCAAAGTCCCGATGGCTTTTTCCGAGCCTCTGATCTGTGGAATTCCATCACTGAAGTCGTGCCTTTCCTGCTCTTTGTGCACTTGGCTGACATTGATCCCATTCTGTCAGCAATGCTGATATGTCACATCCCTTCTGCTGATGCTTCTGCAATGAAGGCTGGCTTTTCTGCATATGGTTGTATTTCATCTCCTTTCAGACTGGATCCTGAATGGGTTCCTTTTTACAGTTCAGAATTAACAAGTTCAAATAAGTTCAAAGCTTCAGTACTGTGTTAGTTTGAAGACCTTACAGCTGCTTTGATGCTGAGATCTGAAGCCCGGTCTCGGCTGCTAGAATATCGATTGCTTGCCCAAGTGTTGGCGCAGCCTCCTCCTGCCTGACCCCCTGCGGGGCTGACCATCGGCCATGCTGTCAGGTGCTGATGGGCATTACAGTCCCAAACCAATGGACACCAGTGTGGGAAGGCTACACCAAGCAATGGGGAGTTTGGCTGGCACACATTTGAACGGAATACTTTGGCTCTTGAACCCCTGAATATCACACAGAAGGACAGAGGAGGAGCTCCTCAGCCAAAGAGCCAAGTGGGTGAGCAGTAGGGGGAGAATGACCTAAGCTGCTTTGAGTTCTTTGTAAGAAAAAAAGTGGGATATGCATCAAATAAAACAAACAGTTCTACATCACTGCTGTAGATGAAGCCAATCCATGCTGTGATGCTGACTGCCCTCGCATGTTGGGTCAGGACATGGGTCCTCAAAGTATGGCCTGCGGGACGGATCCAGCCTGCCATACCCATTCATCTGGCCCGCGCCGCCACCCCCCGCCCGCGTGCGTGCTCACCACGTGGGCGGGAGGTGGTGGCTTGCTCACTTGGAGATGGTTTTGGACTTGTTGGGAGATCTCTGAGCAAGCGAGCGAGCTGCCGCGTGTGCCCAACACCACCTCGTGCGCACCCGACGATGCCTCACCGGCCCGTGCGTGTAGCTGCCGCCTTTCAACTGGCCCCCTATTGAAAAAGTTTGAGGACCCCTGGGTTAGGGCATTGCATTTCCTGCTAGGATACCCTTTCTCAAAGTACAAACTAACCCCTGGGTTTCAGACAATGCAATGACACACATTCAAGGGTTGAATGTGTGGGTAGTTGTTGAACCATGGTGTTTGTTGAAACCTGGGCTCATGCTGTCTGAACACAGCTGTGCTAACAAGCCATGGTTTGTTAATCACAGACAAGCACTGAAGAGAACTCATGTTTATTGTTGAGTTGTGGACCATGGGTTGTTTATCATGGCTTGTTGTCTTGGCTGGGTTCAGACATCATGATAACCCATATTTCAACAGCTGATGGTTCAACAGCAACACATACTCAATGCTTAAGTGTGTGCTATTGTGTTGAATGAATCCAGTTAGTGACTGGGTTTGCACGACATATGCCATAGTCTGCATATAGGACAGGTAAAGCTTGTTATGTTGTCTGAACCCAACAGCATGATTTGTTAACCATGCACAAGCCATTCTGGTTGGGCTGGGATATCATGACAAACTACCCCAACTTTATAAATCAACTCGGCTTATGGTGTAGTGGGAATTCAGTCAATGTCCGGGTGCTTCCAAGAGTGTGAGAGAAGTATGCAGCTTCCTTGGATTTCCTGTGAAATTAACGTACTTGATATTTTTGAAGTTTGATTCTGGAATTTGCAGTTGCTAGGGAAGCAAGTGACGTGCATATAACAGTATATTTTCAAGACAGTCCAGACATGGAGTGATCTCATCACTGGAATATGTAATGTCTGAATCCACTGTTGGTCTCCTAACTGTGCTCTGGCATTATTAGATTACTCGACGGGGTGCTTCAGTTGCTATTAAAAAAAAATCTGATTATGTCTCCACTATACAAAGTGTGCAGCAATGTTTTCATCAGATTTATGGACACAGCTGGTTAACATGACTGTTTGTTTTCAGCTTGTCTACAAAAAGGCTGTTATGTAGTTTTCAGGGGAAAAAGGCAGCGTGTAATCTGCAGAAAGCCAAAAGGTGTCATGTCGCCACGAAACTGTGGTATAAAGCTCAATCAATTACATGTCTTTCACAGCCTTTTGGGCAAGTTTCCAAGGCTAACAGTTTAAGCCAGAAGAAGGTACAATTAGAAAAAATATACAACTTCACACACTGGAGAATTCTGAAGGAAGATCAGCGAGGGGATTGTCCTGCTTATTCAGCAGATGCGAGGATCGAAGAGGAGTGGCTTCCAGTATTTTGATGCCCAGATTATTTAATCAGACAACAGTGTCAGCATGGTTCTGTGCAGGACAAGGATTTAGCGGCAGGCATGCAGACTGGGCTCGGGGACTTGCAGGTTCCAAGACATTCAGCCTAGGTTGGCACATGATATCAAATAGCCCATTCCACATGCTGCCTCTTTGCACCTTGTCAAACCGGGCTCACCATTTTGTTGTAAAGAAGCTTTTCTCATATTTCACACTTTCTGCAGTAAACTGCAGTTGCTCAGTCAGTGTCTAAATATTCCTGGCACAGTTGAGCTATGAGAATATAAATACTTTGTAAAACTCTTCTTGGACACAAGCATTTCTCTCAATGTTGGATTCTCCTTTTTGCACTGTGACTTAATTATATTTGTGCTCCAACACATCAATAACCTGCAAGGGAAAACATGCAAACAAATCGAAAACACAGCATATGGAAGAAAACCTGGAAACCCAAGTGGAAGAATAGCATGCCACTGCTGCTCCAGAAACGAGATCAATTTGCACGCCAAAAGCCAATGCACCATATCAAAACTTGGGTTCGATGAGGGATGATTTTGTAAGCATCCCTCATCAGATGTCTGCAACCTAAACCTCATCAGATGTCTCTTCCCGTCCAGCAATGGGCAGCTTGCAATATCCAGGTTATTTTTGGATTCCGCATTAACTGCAACCACCATGCCTGATGGTGAGGAATGATGAGAGCTGTACTCCAACTACACCTGCAGCATCATAGTTTGCCTGCAGTTGAAGTTTTGTAACCTCCACATGGGTGATGTGGCCTCCTGCCCATGACAAGTAAGCCAAGATGTTGCTTCTGCAATACCTAAACCATTTATGCCACATGATTCAGGGTCAAGCCGAAAGAGGTGGTTTCATAGGGCCCCAAAATCTTGATAGCAGCTTAATCTTAATGTAATGTAATCTTGATTACAAAATCTTAATGTAATCCATGCATGCTGTTCTGTCTTTTCACATCTAGCGACCATCCCTATTACTTCCACAGAACGCACGCTTGTCCCAGCATAGGATTCGCAGTCGACTGGTGACTCCAGTGCCATTCTGCAAGCTGAGCCCTCGTACTGGCACTGCAGTCCTGCACTGGGTACTTCCAGACAAAACCTTTCTAGCAACATTGTCCCCGCTGCCTCGTGAAATGCTACGCAGGGTCCAGATGTTGATGTCTTCCGCTTGTAGCCCTTCTTCGTTCACCCACAGCTCCCCACATCTCTTTTCTTACTGTTGAAAATGCATGGAGGAGAATAATGCCTTTGATGGTTTGTGCTGAGAGCCTTCCCCTGGAAGCATCAATAGTGTCCCATCCTAGGCACACTAACTGAGCTCATGAGGCATGGCGAGCGACTCTGTGTGGCTCCCATGGCTTGTATGGCTTCCAAGCTCCCTGCTCTGCCCTGCTCTTACCATATACCTCATCAGCCCCTGGGAGCAAAGCCCCATCTGCCCCGCATCTTTCCCTATTGACTTCAGCTGCCTCTTCCTGATAAGTCTGCTGAACTTTTGAGATGGGTTCTTCCTTTGTCCCCTTTCCCACCTCTGTAATGCTTCCCAACCACTCTAACCCCACCCCCCCAAACAAATTGAACGATGACATGTGTTGCTAGGAGCACTGGGTAGTCTATGGTGTTTCTTCAACAATGCTAAAATGGAGCTCCTGGGTCCAGACATCACAAAGAGCCCTGGTGAAGCATGGAATCCTTGCAAAAACCATTGTATTATTCTGTGGTTTTGTGGAACTCACTGAAACTCCATGATTGGGTTCTGAGGACATGACAGACCAGCACGAATAAGAAATCATCGCTGCTTCTTACGAGGTGCCAATGACTCCTGTCTTGTAGGACTGGGCCACAGGTGGCATTGAGCTTCTAGTGCAAGTCCTCAGTTTCCAGTACCATTTGATGTGTCTCTTACGTTTTCTGCCCAATAGCTATGAAAATAGCTAGTCCCTTTGCCTGTGTCATCAGTGGAATTACAGACCTTTGCAAGTCATGTTTCCAGGCAGTCAGGAGTGGTGGAAAGAATCACTATGGTGTGATAGCTCTGAGGAATTAAAGTCCACTCAGTTGGGCTTGTGACTGATGGGTGAATCTCAAGGATAACAGCAGCAGCACATGAGTGCGTTCTTTGGTTTGGGATCTACTGCGCCATACATTTTCAACCATACTATCTTGCATTTGTCTGATAGCCTGCTGGTTCCAGGGCTATGGACTCCAAGGCTGCAGCTCTGTGACCATTTACCGGGAAGTAAGCCCATAGAACTCATAGGGTTTCACTTCAGAGTAGCTGTGTGTCTGATTCCACTACTTTTGCAATTTCGTCTTTGTCCATAGCTCATCTCCTCATAGTTTACCTGATTATAGGAATGATTGCTGGTAACCAGGTAGGCACTCTCAGTTTTCCTGTGACCCAGCCTGTGAAATGGAAACTACCATTTCATAATGTGTGTGCTGGCCTGTGTGCTAGATCAGCTGAAAAATTAGACAAGCAACATTATTACCAGAGGAGTGGGAGCACTCCTCATGTTTGGAATGGAATGTAGGAATTAGGTTGTTAGCTCAAAATCCTCTGCTAAGGGGACTGGAGCAACTTCGAGAATTATGTGTGAGAGCTTGCTTGACTCAGCTGTGGGTATAATTCATCTTGCCAGAAAGAGCAGGATTGCTGCAGAATCAAATGAGCTGAGTGGGTGGGACTAACCATGACATTTTGCAGTGCGGTGCTTTAGTACTAATACTAATATTGCTGATTGGTAGACAGGAAACTTATTCAAGTAAAAAGGGGAGGGGGAGAAATGGCAGACCCCTCATCCTGGAGATGCAGTAATTAAATATGCAGAATTCTAGAAGTGAAGCTCGCAGAGTTGCTGGAGCAAACAAGTTGCTGATCTGTTTCTTGATGCTTTGCAAGCACATCTGGTAGAATTATTACCATGATTCTTCTCCTAGACTACTGTGCTAAAAGGCAAACAATGGATCACTTATGGAACTGCAGAAAGAGCTAAAAGAAATTCATTAAAGTGTTCAGGCTGCTTTGGGCAAAACCTTTCCAAATCTACAAAACTCTTTTCAAATCTTTTCAAAAACTTTTACAGATCTAAAAAACCCTTTTCAAATCTTTAAAGAGCAAGCGAACAACTGGTATAATGCATTGTAGATATCTTCCACCACCCCAGTTCTTCTTTGGTTAAGAACCCATACAAAGTAGAAGTAGTAATGGAAACTTTTTTCTCAAGCTTTAATTACAGTTACCATCCTGAGCGCAATCCAGTAACTGGTTCTTGATCAAACTAATTGTATTCTTTTTTGCCTGCCATAAAGTAATGCAAGAGAGAAGACAGGGTTTTATGACAATGGCATGCCTGTTTTTTCTATTCTGAACTTATTAGACCTTAAAAGTGGTCTTGCAGGACTGGACATTTTTGCCTTGAAATATTATCTGATGTCTGGGCTTGGGGATTTCCGGAAAAACAACTCTCACCTTTTACTCCATTGCTCTTCTTTCAGAAGAGCTGAGCATGCACAAAGCCAATCAAAGCAAGCAGAAAGTAAAAGAACTTCGCATCTCCTGAGACTGGAATTTGATGTTACTCAGTGCTATATGCAAGAGATAAATAAACATACTTCCATTACGTGGCTGAAATCTACAGGATTTAAAATATCGTTAGGCATGGGGCAGAAGAACATGTTGCTCTTAATCGGCCACTAAATGATTTTATTGTCAAAAGTATGAAGAGAATGGGAATCTTTAGAATTCTGCTAGTTCTACCAAGTTGATTTTTAGTCCTGGGGCCTTTTTCTTTCATAGAACTGACAGGAAAATATATGATAGTGTGACCAATTCAGCAGAATGTTTCTCGGTATTAATATAGCATGATTGACAATTTCCCCTTGGCATGCAAGAAAGGAAAAGAAAGAAACAAGCTTCAAATGTCTGCACTGTGTTATGCGGCAACAATTGTAATGTATGCCATTAATTGATTATGAAAACCAGACATGTAAAATAACTTCCTGAAATTCTTGCATTTGTTCATGCCCCCTACCCTTTCTGAATCCAATGAAAAGTGGAAGATCCTTAAATATAGAGATGTTTATGCATAGAATTGATTATGAATGCATGCCGCCTTGGCCCAAATGTTTCCTACACATCATTGTTCAGGCCGAGTACTGCTGTGTTGCCGTAATTATCTAATATTTGATTCATGATGGAATTGGAATGTGTACATCGTGCAGATTCCTAGTAGTCCTGCTCAAGAGACAGGCTGTTACTTGGCTGTGTACTTGTTAATAGCAAATGCTAAAGATCCCTGTGAGTTATTAAATGCTATACCTGGTATGGAGACCTGCTCTGGCCCAGGGTCTCCCAAGTCCTAGGCCAGTGGTGGCGAACCTATGGCACGCATGCCGCAGCGGAAACACAGAGCCCTCTCTGTCGGCACACGAGCCAGGTTGCCCCAGCATCGCCCCAGCAGCATCGGATAACAGCGCACATAGGGGCCATGCACATGCTCGGAAAGCAGTACTGGTGCCAGGAGATGATGTCACAAGCTGCGACACATTAGCTGCAACTCGTCCGAGCTTTGGCATGACTGGTCAGTGCACTGCCAAGGATGTAAATATATATATTTGCTTGGACTGGCTGTTTTCAGGTTTTACTGCAGTGTTGGCACTTTGTGATAAATAAGTGGGTTTTGGATTGCAGTTTGGGCACTCGGTCTCTAAAAGGTTCACCATCACTGTCCTAGGCCAACACTCTAAGCCAGGGGTCCTCAAACTTTTTTACCAGGGGGCCAGTTGAAAGGTGCCGGTGCCAGAAAGGTGGTGCCAGTGGGGTGCAAAGGCCGGCGCTGGAGTGGGGGCAGGGTACATGCACGCTCTGAGGTACAGGTGGGCGGGCGCAGCGAGGGGGCCGAGGCAAGGCAGGGGCGGGCACACGCTGCAAGGCAGTGGCAGGCGCGCAATGCAATGCAGTGGCTTGCTCGCTTGGAGATCGTTTTCTCCGAGCGAGTCCAAAATGATCTTCTCGTGAGCAAGCTGCCGCCTCCCCCCACGGGGGCGAGGTGGGTGGCAGCGGGTGCACATGACACATTGAAAACATCTGAGGTGGGCTGGATTAATGGCCATGGCGGGCCGGATCTGGCTCCTGGGCCATGCTTTGAGGACCCATGCTCTAAGCATTAAGCCACACTTTCTGTCAAGGGACTTCCATATTTATATTTGTAAATTAAAAGAAGCCTTCTGTGGCAAGCCTTCCTTGACTAACCAGCCATGGATTTCACTGACCCAGGCTGGTTTTTATGAGTTCCGTTCTGCATTTTAGTGATGATTGTGATAGATCCCTTTTATTTTTCTCCATTCAGATATTTATTGGATTTAGAAATTAAAATTCATAAATTCATAAATCAATAAATAAAAAATTAAAACACTGAACACACAGTGCAATGAGAACTGAGCCTGCATAGCAGTTTCTAGGAGGTATGTCATATGGCGGTCAGCTGGGAAAGAAAAATAATCTGGGAAACAAACATGGATGGGGAACTGAAGGGTTTTACTGGATGGCTGAACAGCTTGCATTATCCTGAAGGAAGGCATGGCTGGCCAGCCAGAACCTGAACAGCAGTGCTGCTGTTAGGTGGTGAGGATGTACTGCAGATCCTGTTGCGGGTGAGGATGTACTGGCACTAAGAATAAGAATTCCCAAATGCAGTGTAGCTCTGATGTAACAGCTCCACATTCAGGTGCTCAGCTCCCCTGCAAGATCCAAGCAGGCATGTCCCTGCAGCCTGTGGCACTCAGGCCCGGCCACTCTCCTTGCTTCGTTTTTGCTGGCTGAGTAGTTTTCTGCATCTCCGTTTGTGCTGATGTTTTCACAGAGACCACAGTTGTGTACGGAACCTGGTTTTTGCCTTTTATGGATACCACATTGGGTTCCTCTGTGGAGGAAAAGTGTGGTTTAGAAAAAATGTAACCTAAGTAAAGGTGAATGCTACGCAAGTTCAGACAGAAAAGGGTTCTACAACTCCCAGCATTCCCCAGCCAGTATTTTGAGAGTTGTAGGATCTTTTTTCTGTCTATACATGCATGGGATCGTGCCTAAGTAATAAAATTAATGCACTGGACAACAAATACTTGCTATGGGAGCTTGCTAAGCTCCTGTAGGGCTGGTCCTCATTCAGCCATGAAGCTTCCTGGGTGACGTCGGGCTAGCGACAGACTTTCAGCCCAACCTACTTCACAGGGTTGTTATGAGAATAAAATGGAGATGAGGACTAGGTAAGCATCACTCTGCATTTCTCTCTTGCCTTTCTTCCTCTTGCAATGAATCCATGGTGGCTTACAGGTTCTTCTCTCCTCACAACAGCCCCATGAGCTGAGCTGCTGCGAGTCTGTGTCTGGCCCAAAGTCACCCAGTGGGCTCCATGGCTGAATAGAGAGTAGAACCGGGATCAACTGAGTCCAGCCCTGCATTCCCAACTGCTACACTGCACTGGCTCTCATAAGTAATACATATGCTTAGCGGCTCTGAAAAGCAGGAAAGGAATGCCTCTTGTTCCTTGGTGAGATAAATTAGTCATGGACCACTTGAACGTCAGCTAAGATTTTTACAATTAAAAGGAAAGCTGGAAGACGCCTTAACCACAAGAAGGGTAAATTAATGCATGCAGAGCAATAAAAGTAACAATGTACTGAAGAATAGGAGTGAGGAATGCTATGGAAGCTGATGTTTATGGAATTGTTCTACTCGATCTAAAGCATCCTTCCCCACCCTGGGGCCCTCCAGGTATGCTGGACTACAGCTCCCATCATTCCCAGCCAGCACAAGGAAGTCTGCTCTAAAGGAAGCAGGCTTCATACGTTTGCAAAATTAGAGACATTCTCAAAGTTACTGAGCCACACCAGTGTCTATTCCCTTTTCTGTGGGTTCAGGGCTTGATCTAATTTTGCACTGCTTCACTTAGGTAGTATAATTCCATTCTCAAAGTCAGTGCTCTTCCTTTGGCAGTGAAGTGGAGGGACACAGTTGTCCATCAATTGTGTTCTCCAGTATCCTTGGCAGGAGATTAAAAAGTACTAGAAATCCTCTGCTTCTCCTGGGAAATAAAACGCCGCCACTTAGTGAATTGAATCAATGGCTCATCTAGCAGAGTAATGCCAGCCTGGAGTGGAGTGCGTCTTGCGCTCTGCTCTCCATGGTCTCAAGTAGAAGTTGTTCCCAGCTCTGCTACCCGATATCCTATTAAGTGGAGATGCAAGAGCTCCAACTTGAATCCCCATACATGCAAAGCATGCTTTCTCTTTCTGGGCAGTGGCCTCTCCCTGTGAGAAGTGGGAAAGATGATTTTGCCAGCAAATGCCATTCCTATATTTGGGAACAGATTCTCCAGCAGGCTTGGATGTGTTGGTAGGAAGACATGGATGCATCGCTCATTGACAGAATGAAACAAACCAAATATCCCCTGGGTTTTTCCCAAAAGACATCTTCTGTAGAATCCAAAGGAGTTATTTATCATTGCAATGCTGAGAAGTTTCCTATACACGAATGATTATATTCCAACACATTATTTTTACATGGAACCCCGGGTGACTTGCAAGATGCTTTCCCTCTCTATTGTACCCTCATAACAACAACCTTGTGAGGTAGGTTAGGCTGAGAGTCAGTGACTGGCGCAAAGTCAACCAAGTTGGGACTAGAAACCGGATCTCCTGAGTTCAAGTGCAGCTTGCTTCTAGACTTGGGGAACAGGTTGATATTTAGGAAAGACAAGAAGTTGCCTTTTTCTGACATGATGAGCACAGGCTGATGAGACCTGCGTGCACAGAAAGTGCCTTACCGCTGAGTTACCTTTTTCCGCATGGATACTTTGCTAATGATGCTGTGCTACCGAGCAGTCCCGCGCAGCCAAGCATCATTCAGCGATAGCAGGGTGGCAAAATGGACGTTTCATACATCAAGGTTATGTGTGAAAGCCATTATGAGTTATGGTGACTAATCCTGGAGATACTGTGCTGTGAGATTAGATAGTGGACTTCCGCTGCCCCACACAACGCACATCTCTAAGCATCTTGATGAAACAGAACCATGTGAAAATAATTAGGTATATGTTTTCTCAACTTGGAGGATGTTTCATCTGATTACCTGCCTTGCTTTATGCCTTATTTATTTTATTTGGGTATTTTTTTTATCCTGTCCAATACCCCGTGGTTCTCTGGATGACTCACAAGTCAAATACAATAAATAATACAAAATAATCCACAAACTGAGCATAAAACATAGTTAAAATATTAAACATTAAAAGTACGGAATAATAAAAAGGTCTTGTACCTGGCGCCAAAAAGCATATAACATTGCCTTCTGTCCTTTGCGATGTCACCCTTGCTGTTTCCTGTAGTAGCTGCTCTCTGGGACCTTGAAAGTTTCCCTTCTACTTTCCCAAAGATTCATTGCAAATTGCAGACAAGGAAGAACAAAAAAAATGCCTTGTTTCAGGAAGTAGGTGCAGATGGAGGGTAAGAAAGAGAAGAAGGGGAGGTCCTAGCATTGTGAATGTCTGTGGAGGACCTTGTTGCGTTCCAGCGCTAATGGAGCTATTCTGCCAGTCGTGTTTAGCTCAGCCAGACAAGCTGGGATCTCTCTCCAGCTCTTCCAAGCAGCAGGGCCTTATGGGCCGACTGGGCGAAAGCAGACAGTGGGCAGCCTTTGGGAGCGACACAGCATGGCTTGTTTGCCCTGGGACTTGGGAGGCACAGGGCGGCTCTGGAGCCACTTCTCCCTCCTCAGCCTTCTCAGGGGATGCTGAGGACCACTGAGGTTTCTCCCCAGGCTGCTGCTGCTGCTTGGCAGGGAGGTGGGAAATGGGGGAGCCCCCACCCATTCAGCTTATTCGTGAGCAGACTGGAGCGAGGAGCTCATGAGCAAGTTGAAGCGGTGGGCTCCCGTGTATGATGAAGCCGCATCCCGTGGGTTGGCGACAGTGGTGGATGAAGGTGGGGTTGCTTCTTCCCTGCTGCTGGTTGAGAGCAGGAGAACGTGCAGAAGCGCCTGCCTCAGGGAGCGGCAGGGACTTCTGAAGGAAACCCAGCAGAATGTGGTTGCCCTCTTCACCTCCACAGTTGTGGGGCGATCGTGGCAGTGGGCAGGGGGAGATGAGTGCACTCGTTGGGTCTTTCCTGGAGGAGCTCCAGCAGAATGCGTGCTTGCCACTCGCTGTGGCAGCTGCAGGATGGCTGCCGTGGGCAGTGAAGGGGGGCGCTGGTATCTGCTGCCTGCAGCTCCTCAAGGCTTATGTGGGCCTGAGGGAGGCAGCATGTGGCGGAGACTGGCGCTGCCGCTCACTGTCTTGGCAAACCCGGAGTGGCTGTGAGTGACTCTGTAGGTTTTGGGCTTCACCTGGTCCTGTTGAGTCATCTGGGTTTGGGCAGTTTATTGTTGTAAGCCGTCCTGGGACATCTCGTAAAGGACGGGGTATAAATATGGTTAATAAATAAGCAAGCAAACAAGCCCAGGGGTAGGTATGAGATAGTACAACAAGCTATGGCTTCTTAGGGTGCCTTTGTAGCCACAAGAAAGCACCCATGAGTTTGGGGGTCAGTGCTTGGACAGCACACTAAGCTGCTGTGCCTTTGAAGCACCCATGGATTAGTGGGACTGGGTTCCCACCACTGGTATAGAGAAACAAGCCGCTGTGGCTTATTTTTGTTGTCTGCTACATGCCAGTTGTGCTCTGCTCCGTAATTACTTTACTGGGCGTGGGTTGCCATGCTGCCTCAATGGGGTGAGATGGGCGGTGCAGGGGCTCTGTTGCAATAAGGATTAGTAGCAATATGCATGAAGATAACTGCTGGTGCTGTAGGCAAATCTTGACTCAGGAGCTCCCAGTGCAAACAATAGAATTTTGCCTTGGCTTAGAAGTATAAAATGTCAGGATGATAAAGGATGATAAATTATTATTATTATTATTATTATTATTATTATTATTATTATTATTATTATTACATTTCTATGCCGCCCCTTGCCAAAACCTCGGGGCGGCTTACAACATGATAAAATACATTGAAATACAATAGTACATAATAAATTACCATTAAATATAAAAATACAAAAAATACATTGATTTACAAATACAAAATTAAAATTATCAGTATAATATAAAAATATAGGATGAGAAAGAGAAGGAAGAAGAAGTTGCCCAGGCCAGATCATATGTTTTAACAATTGAAATGATGTTTAAATAAAAAGGTCTTTACCTGGCGCCGAAAAACCAGTAACGACGGTGCCAGGCGGAACTCTTTGGGGAGTGAATTCCATAGGTTGGGCGCCACCGCAGAGAAAGCCCTCCTCCGGGTACTTATTCTCCTAATTTCTTTCATAGAGGGTTCCCGGAGAAGGGACTCTCCCGCAGATCTCAAAGGGCGGTCGGGCATATACGGACGTAAGCGCTCGTTCAGGTAGCCAGGACCCAAGCCGTTTAGGGCTTTGTAGGTCATAATCAACTCCTTGAATTGGGCCCGGGCTTCAATGGGAAGCCAGTGAAGCTGACGGAGGACTGGAGTCATGTGAGCATAACGCCCCGTCCCCGTCAGCAACCTGGCAGCTCTATTTTGCACCAATTGAAGTGTTCAGACTGTCTTCAGGGGATTTTCTCTTTGATCTGACCTTGAACGTTCAAGAAAACTTGATCTGCAGATCATTTTCACTGAGCAAAATATATGTATGTTCTGCAAAATAATTATTGGCAATGTCCATCAAGTATTAATCTTTTAAATCACTTTTAATTTAGCAAAATTGTGCTAATGAACTGGCTGATGGTAAAGAGTTAAACTGGTCTTCTCTGCTTTTTATAGGGTGAAGAGGCTAAAGCACTGACCCTTGTTCTTCATCGTGATTCTGGCTCTCTTGGATTTAATATAATTGGTGGCCGGCCATGCATGGTATGTTAATCATTCAGATATTAATGCCCTTTGGTAGCATTTGATTAGGTAGATGTTTTCAGGGGGAGGAATAAAAGCGATCAGGGCTATTATCCTTCCTAGGGACTAAGCTTTGCTGTGGCTTCCTTCCGAGTAAACACACAGTGTTGAACGGCACGTGCAAATTTTGATCTGCACATGCACATGCACATCCTGTTCATGCACAAACTTGGGCTAACGTCATGGGACAAGTGATGCTTTCTCGTGCCTTGCAGTGTATTTGCCCCTCTCACAGGATGTTCTGGTAGCATCTGGAGGCTTGCGGTTGGGGCGGGCAGGCAGACATCACTGCTGCTTGCTCGGTCTGTCATAGGAAGCATTCGCTTCCCAGAGCACTGATAAGGTAACTTCCTTGGGCAGGGCAGGGGAGCCTCTTTCAGTTGAGGGCCGCAGTCTGTCTCAGAGGAGCTCTTGAGGGCTGTTTCCCAGTCATGGTTGGGGCCAAAGCCAAAGGCCAGAATACAAAGAATACCAGTGTGGCGTCATTTAAAGTTCTCATTACCAGTAACTAAGCTGGTAGCAGAGCCATTTCAGCCTTCAAGAATGGAAACACGCGAGAAACCACAAGCAATGAGGAAGGGAGGCAGCATTAGGCAAAGGGGGAGTGACCATCTGAGGAAACTTGGAGGGCCAGATTGGGATCTTCAATCTTCAGGGGAGGCCTACAGCAACAAGAATCTTTTCCTACTGTTTCAGCCTTTAGGTACCTGCTTAAGACTGACTATTTAAATATTCTTAGGCACAGAAACGCTTTGGACCACAGAATTTTAGGCATCTGTATGACCAGATAGATGCCAGTGGATTGTTGGTGAGACTGTAGATAAGATAGTGTTTACTTTGGGGATCCGTGGATTTCATAAGGATTTACTTGTATTGTATGCGGTCTTCTAGCTTTAAAAACAGAACAACCACCACCTTATTTACTGGCTGTTGTCATGCTGTCTCAACAAAACCAGCAGACCCTTTACTGCTGCTGATTTTATTCATATAGTTCATCAACCAGTAAATCTGATTTATTTTTAGAATGAGGTTCATTTTCTCTTTAAAGGCTGCTCCTCATTTAAAGAATTTGTCCAGCTGGTTGGCCACTGCGTTTTGATTAAGCCATTTTCAGTAATTAGCAGCATTTTAATGACACTTTTGAGGAATCTGTCTGATCTTGTTCAAAAGTCCCTAAAGAGACTTGCTCAGTGAACAAAAGCAGCATCACTGCTTTTTTCAGATACAATTGCACTGGGGAATCGTCATGTCCTGGCAATCCTGTGTGTGTTTACTCAAGAGTAAGTCCCACTTGGAACAATAGAATTTATTCTCACATAGACTTTCATAGGCTTGCAGCCTGAGCCACAAATATATTCTGCTGTTTTATTTTATGCACTTAACTACTGACATGTTAAGAGAATGGACTGCTCATTTTACAGCCTAAAGAAGGTCTCTTCAGAACCTTTAGGAAATGCATCGGACCTCATGAGCAGCAATTGTGTAACCCCCCACTGCTCACCCAAGATTTCAAAGCAGGATGAATGACCATCCTTCCCTTTGCATTAAAAATGGCTTAAAACCAAGCATGCTGTACTTGCAGTCAGCCTGCTGGTAATGCTCGGGTGCTGAGTCAGATTTTCTCAGATTTTGCTCTTTTGCCTAAAGAATTACAACTGCAGGTATGCAGAAGCTTTAAAAGCTCCTTCTTTATCCTGGAAAACAGCTTGGAGCTGAGTGCCAAACCCCTTTCCCCTTGTAGCCAGCATGGAGAGGACTCACTGGCTACTCTCTGAGGTTGTGAAACAACCTTGGAAAGTGACAAAATGGGTTCATATCAGGGGGTGGGGGGAGGAAACTGGAAAGGCCAGGATATAATCGACCCCAATGCCTTTCTAGCCTCCTTCTCCAAAACACTCCAGCTAGATGGGCAACAAAACAACCCCTTATAAAATTTCTCAGACAGCGGAATGGGACGGAAAAGATGGAGTGGCTCACCTCAGGCACTGTGGTTCAAAGATGCAGTTCCAGCCTTGCTTCTAGGGTCTCCCTGAAGGGGATTGGGGCAGAGCAGATGGACTATTTCACCCTTGATAGCAACAGCAGTCTCCCAGTTAAAGTAGTGTCAATGATATTATGATGTGTGCAGCCAAATTTGTGTATACAGTATGACATCACTAAAGTAAACAATGTCCATTTGAAGTGGGGGCCATGTTGACCCATACCAGACACATAGGCAAGCCTAGCAGAGGAGATGCTGCACTGACAATCGCTTTCCCCGTCCCTTTGCAGAAGGGAGTGGCACTCCTTTGCACTGACCAAGATTTTCTTTCCCATCCTTCCAATACCATAATGCTAGAAAGCAATCCTGGAGGGTTCAGCCTACATGTGGATCTGTGACGGACAGCTGGAATCCATGCAAAAGCCTGTTCCTGTTCCTTAAAAGAAGCCCTTCAGGTCTCACTCTGTTCTCTGGACTCCCTTACTTTTACTGCTGCCCCTGCTGACCAGGATCGGGCTAAGGCACAGGGTCATGACACAGTTGCACACGGTTGTCTACTCATGAATTTCTGCTGGTGGAACTCGAGCAATGGGTGCCTGGCTCCAGTGATGATACTGGGGACTTTGCAAGAAGCTACACTTCCTGTTCTTTGGGTCTATGCCTAGGGAAGCCCACACACCTGGATGGCAGGGTCATGTGAGCATTAAGAAGCCTTGCGTAACCCAACACATTGTGTCAGAATCCCGGAATCTCAATTTGAGAAGAAGGAATAAAACTCAGGTTCGTGGGAAAGACCAAGCGTCCAGACCATCTGAAGCTTTATTGTTTTACTCAGCTTCCCGCGGTACACTCATGGGAACCTGGGTAATGCATTACTGGGCAGGCAGAGGTAAACTCTGCTGCAAAGCTTCAGTACCGTTACAGGGCATTTATAGATACACAGGTACAGGGCAATTGATGACAGAATGCAGAGATTACAATAAGATTCTGAGGTCATCACATACAGAACAGATAAATGTCAGTCAATCACACAGTAACAATGAGATTACAATATTTCTAATTGCCTGTATTGACACTTTAGTTCAGTAGCTTGAACCCATCTCCAGGTCTGCTTAGACATGTAAATTCAAGCTACTGAGAAACTATGCATGAACTCAAAGACTCTTGTCTAGACTCCAGACATTCTGAATTGGCCAGGGCACATGGAGCCTCTGGGCTATCAAAAGATACTTCCTTGTAAACTGAATTCCAACAATGACTATTTACAATGTATATTTGGACTAAATGGCCTGTCTACTGTAGCTTACAGCTAAAGGTGAGAGAAAGGAGCGGGGGGGTGGGGGTGGGGGGGAATGCCATTTTAAACAGTGACAGCTTGGTTTTGAGAAGGAAGACAGGATTTGATCCGACAATGCAAAGGCACACAGAAGTAATGCTTTTCAGACAGGATTTATCCAAATTTTCCTAACAATTGCCAGGGTGAAGGAATTTCAGGAAGAAGTACAGAAGGGAGGACAGTTTTAGGACATGTGTACTCCCTCCCCCCCAAAAAAATCTGAAGGTGCTTGCCAGGTGAATGAAGTAGCACTCCCTTTTTATAAGGTAAGATCACATATACCGGCCTTTTACAAGGTAAGACCAGATGTGACAGCTCGCCTTACCTTGTTCCCCTGTGCCACAGTGGCCAGCACCGGCACCTGACGCAGTGCACCTTGCCCGCCTTAGGCTGCCCATTCTTGTGCCTTGCAACTGTGAACCACTTTAGGTTGCACAATAAAAATTAAAAATCACAAATATTTGCAAAAATGGAGGAGGACGCACAAAATGATAATAAAACGCCTGGATGTGGGCAGCCCTTCCAAAGTGCCTCTGGGGCACTCCATAGGGACTGTCTGTTAGTGTTGACACAGGGACCACAAAAGCTGGCATGATGGCAGGCTTCTGCCATCTGAAGGCAAAACATGCAGAAGGAAAAGCCTTAGGAAGACCCAAAAGCTTTGCAGTCATGGCACTGAGGGAGGGAGGTGAGTGCCAGCCGCTCCCAAGCACTGTTTGGCACTTCTGGAGGCAGCTGGAGCTGATGGTTGCTTTGGAACCACTTGGCAAGAGTGGCAAAAGTTTTTGGTTGCTTTTGCCAAGCAGGTCAGTAGCTTCCCCATACGCACAGTGGAGGCAGTTGCCTGGGTTTGGACAATATGAGGACCCATCTTGGGCACAGTAACCGTTTTAACAACCTGTGGGGTTTAGGAGTGGCTTCTGTCCACCATCATGGAAGTCTTGCATCCGTAGCTGACCATGATTAAGTGGTGAATTTCATAATTTGGGTGCCACCTCTGGAAAGGCCCTTCTCCCACAGCCCCTTGACATGCAAAGAGCTCCAGGAGATGTGCTTCCAGTGAGGTTGTTAGTGAGCAGCTTCATGTGGGAGAAGGTGGCCATATCTCTTTCGTTTCACCTTCGAGGGAAGACCAGAAGTGTGGGCGACAGAAGTGCAGGTGATCTCTCATACTTCTTCCTTCACTCTTCAGCTGGAATGCTTGCTGTGAAAATAAACACCAGCCAGTTTGTGGCTGCATTTTACATTTACCCGTAGAAGGTGCATATGGCTCCCGACAGCGCTGCACTTAAACATCCATATGGCACTCAATGTTTAAATTGGGAGAAATGCCAGGACTTCAACCTGCTTCAGTCCTGTCCATTGTTTACATTCTTTTTCTTTTCTCTGCTTAAAGGACAATCAAGATGGCCCATCTAGTGAAGGAATTTTTGTGTCTAAAATAGCCGACAGCGGGCCTGCTGCCAAAGAAGGAGGTCTGCAGATTCATGACCGGATTATCGAAGTAAGAATACTTGGTCTACTCTTTGCTTACTGCACAAAGCTTCCTTTCTATTCTTTTGTGTAGGTTCTGAAAACGCACCTCCAGGTTGGGAGAATTGCGACGGGGCAGCAGGGCGAGAAGACAGGGCAGTGAAAATATGCTTGACTTGCATCAATGCTGACCTTCCTGGCTTTAGGTATAGTTGTTATCTAAATATAGAAACCAGATTATGGGAGGTATGCGCTTGTCTTGGCATTTTGAGGAGCTAGCATCCACTTGGTATGCTGCAGTTATTTCTTTCTGAAGCTGCTGGAGACGTGCAAGTTATTTAGTTAAAACCATATGTGAAGGCAAGTATCTGTTGTGAGAAGTGCGACTTTATTTAGTTCTGTTTCTAAGGCATTTTTTCAAGAGGACCAAAATGTTTTGAACAGATGATAAAGGACAGAAGCCCCTGTTAAGCGAACCTTAAAGCACATTGTGCTGAACCTCCTGAGAAATTTCTTGTTGAGTTGCTGCACACTCTTTTTTAGTCTGGAGTTCTTCCCATTTTCCTAACATTTTGACTGTTTGAAAAAAGTAGTTCCTGTTGTCGAGTTAAGATGAGATTTAAAGTGTTTTTTTAAAAAATTACTGTTAAGGAGCAACTTTGATTTATGGAACCGGAAAGCAGTTAATTGCAAATCACGTTCCATTGTTGGTTATCTTTGAGTTAGAATTCTTTCATTTTCTTTACTTGTTGTAAAAGTGGGGAAGTTAGTGGAACTATTGTTAAATAACAAAAAAGATAAGTGCTGCTTTTGTTGCCAAAGATAGCATGGAACAGCCAGTTTCTTCAAGACATGGAATTCCTTTGGTCTTATGTTTTGCAAATGAGCAATAAACAGCTGTTATGGATTTTCTATTGGCAAAGGCCAATATATATTTGCTATTTTATGCATGGATGAAGTAAAATGCAGTCATTTTTTAGTGAGGGTAGAAAATATTAAATAGAACAGTTTGTGCTGGAAACACTGTTTAAAGATGCAAATGAAGAGTTGTGGGGGATGACCAAGTAGGATAATTTTAAAAATTGGTTAAAGGTCTAATAATGTATAAAGGAAGCTGTCTGCAAATAGTGCTCTCTCACTCTCTCTGTGCACGTGCGTGTACTTAGAAGGCATTTATGCACTTTCACCTTTATAGAATTGAAGAATGTGAAGTTTGCACATTTCTCTCCTTTCCCTGAAGCAATGGAACGCCATCTGTTCTATCACAGTTTCGATGTAGAAAAGCCACTCATCTTTGGCCATCAAATTACATTGTGCAACAAGCTGGAGCAGCAGGAGGAGAAAGAAGGGTGTTGCACCTAGCAGTGACGATCTGGACATACGGGCTCCACTTCCAGAATAGGATGATGCTGTAGTGAAAATGCCCTCCCTTCCCATAAGGAGCAGCTTTGGAGCAGGATTCGCATCTGGGGAAAGAGTGATCTTCCCAGTGTACTGTAGTCACAATCTGGATCAAGGCAAAACGGGGTCCTTTAAGGGGGGGCAAAAAAATGTTCTTTTTTCTGTTGTCCCTCTAGGTAGGGTTTAAGACCTTTTGTGTTCCAGCTGCCTGTTCATATTTTAATTTCATGTAGCTACTGTTTCTCCCTTTTTTATTTTGAATTGAATGCTCTTATATCTCATTGATATTTTATTGTTGTTAACTGCCTTGATGGCTCTTCTTCACAGATGAAAGTAATACCAGATTTTTTTAATACATAGGTTAAAATCTATTCAGGAACATAGATTTCAAGGGCTAGTGACATTTCTTCATATTGTTGTGCAGGTACCAAAGGAAAATAAGCCATTCAGTCAAAATAGCAATTTGGCTGGGCACTGCAGATTGTAAAGAAACAATAGACCAGCACTGAATTTTACATGCATGATTTACCTTTGAGCCATACATACACACATTCAATGCGACCAATTCACATTCTTACTCCCAGGACCGAAAAGAAGCATCTCTACAAATTGAAGTCTAATTAAATGAGCTGTTATATTCATAGCTTGTGAAGATTTCACCAAACACTTCCTCTTGAGTACAACTAATGAGTATTTTGCCAAAAGCTCGTAAGACTGACACCTAACTTCTTTTAAATATGACTATAGCTTGTGCCCCAAGTAGGTATGTTGAATTTAGAATAGGGAGTATGTGCAAGCAACCTATGGAAGAGTTGTCCTAGGGAAAAATAACCTAGTTATTTTATTAGAATTATCATTGATTTCCTGTGTGTGGCCAGCCTACACAAATCTTCAGGCTTCAAAGGCTCATGATGCCTGTATAAGTTATCTTCAGTGCGTTGTGATAGCCTTAGTAGGAAAAGGGAGCTTGTGATAGTTGAACGTTTGAACCGTGCTTTATCTCTTTAATGTCCAAACACATTAACGCTATCTGGACTCCCTCACACAATCCAGTCTAATGTCTGGGGGTGAAGATACATTTCAAAGGTGACCTTGTGCAGCTGGAAAGAAAGCGAAGCTGACAAAATGTGATGTCACCGTAGTTATTAATGAGTTGACAAGGATGTCTTCTACTGAAGAATTGAAATGTATTATTTTATATTTATTGATCTGGGCCCCAGTTTTATCACCCTGGCGGAGTAGCAAGTGGGAGAAATTCACCTTATAGAAAAGTGATATGGAGTGCTATCTTTTAAATAGCAGGATTCATGCAATTTACCTTGTTCTGCAATACAGCCATGGCCATTAATTCGAACAGTTGGAGGTTGCTGAACAGCAGTCCTTGGTGTGTGATGGTTGTAATCAATGGTGATACCTGTGGATGTTACTATAGCTGCTTCTAATGTTAGGGCATCTAAAAGTACATGTGTTAACATCTTTACCTCTTTAGACACTACAATGTTAGAAGGAGAAAGAAGAGAGGGAGACTTTTTTCTCCCTCTCCCATGACATTTGAAGCCAGGGTCATCCCATGAGACAGACTGGTGGAGGCTTATGACACAGCATATAGTTAAACTGTGCAATTTACTGCCACGGGAAGTGGTGATGGCCACCAAACTGGAGAAGATTCATGGAGGAGGAGGCAATCAGCGGCTTCCAGCTGATACCCTTCACCAGAGCTGGCCTGCCTGCATACACCAGTTGCTGAGGAGCTTGGGCAGGAGAAGCTCTTGTACCCCTCCTGCTTGAGGGGTCTGTGGGCCGCTGGTTTGCCACTGTGTGCACAGAGTGCTAGACTAGATTGACCCTTGGTCTCATCCAGCATGGCTTTTCTTATGTTTTTATTTTCTTAATCATTCCAGAGCAAACTGCCAAAGGTCAGCTGCCAACAAAATCTGATGAAGAATAAAGCTTAACTGTAGCTTAGCAAGCTTTAAATGGTATGAGGACCAACAACGGGCAAGATGTGATGTACTGTAAATGTGAGGTGGTTATGCATTGTGAGAAAATGGAATTTTACCTGTTGTACTTCTTGGCTCTTATATATAAAGTTGGCCAAACTGTAGAATGAGTGCATGATCTGGGGGCTATAGGATTTCAAACGAATATGTCCCAGGCAAGCACCACATCCAACACAGAGATGTCTGCTGGGACTAGAAGTAGGTCAGGATGTGATCCATTTTGCCACTTTGTATGGACGCTACAGTGTAGGGTCTACAAGCCTAGCAGTCAACTGAACCAGATTCCAAACCTGAGTTAAATTGATCCATGGGCTGGCAAATTAAAAATATATTTATTTATTTTATGCTTTGTGCATTCTGCTTTATTGCACTAATATAAAATTCAAAGATAAAATGTTTTAAAATGCCTTTACTGGTTAATAGTATTTGTTAGTCAAATGGGATTCTCCGCTGTTCCTCAGTTAACAGTAGAACACTTCTGTGTTAGTTGATTTTGAAAGATGTAAGTAATGCTGATTTCTACAGGATAATTACCCTAGGTCATAAATTAATTAAAATTTTGTTAAATTAATTATTTTATTAATCAAAGGCAGTTCTTCTGACATGCTGGTGAGATTGTAGAGAGCCTCCATGTCCCAGTACTGGCATTATTTGAGGTTAGAGATTGGTCAGGTTAGATGGAAGCCAACATCTTGCGGACATTTTCAGATGAATACCAATATATTTAAAGAGATGTTTATTATTGCATAGATCCCATTTTGGTTGGTTTGTGGGAGTGAATGGAACTGTCATGAGATGAAAGCCCACCGTCCGTTATGGTACCCACAGTGAGGCTGCAGAGTGTACAGTAGCTGTGTGGCCGCCATTTTTAATATACAACCTTCACTCGGGTTGTTGGTCATGTGAACAAAGTGTGCATGGATTATGCAAGTGTTAAACAATCCTAAATGCACCCATTGGTCTGCTTTAGGGTTAGCTGAGGGGAGTTTAACCCTTGCAAAACTCCTCCTTGCCAGGTTTCCACAGCACAAGAACCCCAAGTGGGTTAAATAACCCGTCATGAGCCATGTGTGTCTCCAAGCCGAGTCATTTTGGTGTTGAATTAAGTTAAAAGTAGGAAAAAGAGACTCTGATGATACAAACTGGATAATTAAATGTGCACTTAGCGTTCTCTCAACAAAATGAAAGAGAGCCTAAAAGTGCCCACTTTATATATATATAATCAGGACTCCTTTTGATTGCAGGATAGGTGATTCGATAAAATATGGAAAGGTCAGGTCTTGACAGTTTATTCATAATTATGCCTTTGTCTTGTCACCAAATATACAGTGACTTCAGAATGATAATTAGCAGTGCTGTTAAGCCAAAACATCCGTAGATTCCCTTCTTGTGTAAACAAAACAAAATCTACTGATATACAAACTACAGGAACAAGTCATAAGTGACATAATTAAAACCACTTAAAATAAACACATTTTGGTCTGGAAAATACAAAGTCTGAAACCATGATATACAGTATTTTTATGTTATCCATATATAATGACTAGAAATGTAGTATTTTGAAAATGGACGATACGTTTTCTAGCATTTAGACACAGATCACACAAAATCCAAGACTACATAGGAAAATTAAGGAACCCAACCCAGCCATCAGAAATGCAAGGGATAACCCATTGATGGCTTGAATGTATCTGTTATTTTACCTCATAAACTGGAATCAAAAGGCCTGTTTATATGTTAAAGTTTTGTTCTGGTTAAATGTTTTGTATGTATTTGCTGGTGGAATTAGAAAAAATGGTGGTATTTGCATACTATGTAGAATGGATTATTCTACTTGAACAATTACTAGTATCATCAAAAGGATCAGCATGTTTGTACGTGAGCAAAAGGCTGGATGCTGCAAACTGGCATACGATAAACAGAAAAGTAATGGATTTCTAAAGAGAAAACTGTAGGCTGGGGTGAAAACAGGATGTCCTTTTTTCTCTATAAATTTGTTCTCTAGGTTGAAGCACTGTCAGATATTACTTCAGTCTTGGTGTGAAAGTGCGAAAAAAGAAAAAAGAAAAAATGAGTTTTGGTAGACTTAAAAAGAAGAGAACACTACAGGTATAATGGGATCTCTTGCATTATTATGCCTTAGTTCCGATCAGATACAAAAGGAAGACAAAGTCAACTTGACAAGAAGAATAAAGAATGCCAGATAGAGAGAACAATGTACTCCTTCAGAACTGGTCATAAGAAACACCTAATTTCTAAATGTTTATCTGGAGTAGAGCGCATAACTTGTAAGTGTTCTTTCTGCTTTAAATTTGGTAGCCAAGCCCTAGAAGGTGACCCTAAGAAATGAGCAGCTTTCCATCTGATGGCCATTTTAATAGTAAATCCACAGCATGTTGGTGCACTGTCTGCCAGGGGTATCTCGATTTCACACAGGCTTAGAAATATGGAAATATATGAAATATCTTTCCAGGATTATTTAAACATAGAAAAGTGTAATTGGGCAGCCACAGAACTCTCTTTCAACCCCCTCCTCCAGATAAATGAAAGGCATGCTTTTATAATCAGAGTGAATAATATAACCCTTTTATAACTTTTTAGGAATGTGTCCCCCTCCCTTAAAAAGACTAACTTGCAGGGCAGTAGAAATTGAAAATAACGCTCTTTGAGCCACAGTAGCAGAAGTACTAACAGTAAATTTGGTTAAGAAATAGTAAATTCTTAACCAAAGAAAAGAAAAACATGCATTCATTTTCAGTGAAGTACTATAAATTGGACATCTATGGTGGGCTTCCTTTGCTTTCATTTCCTATAAATCATTAGTGGCCAAAGCCAACAGAGTTTGCAGTGCAGAAAGATGTTGCTACATACTGAAATGATTATCTCCTTTTGAAGGCGTACTTGGCATTTCGGGATCTGCATCTTTTGAGCAGTTTATTTATCATCTTTATCTGATTTCATGGTGGTCCAGCTTCATGCGCTATCACTTAAGTAGCCAAAGTGCCACCAGTCATACACAAGAGAAGTTGAGAAACAGAAAATTGGGCAAAGGGAAATGGAATGGAGTATCTTAGAAAAGGCCACGGCTGGCTAGTTGAGCGCTAAACAGGAATACTCCACACCATGGGTCCTCAAACTATGACCCGGGGGCCAGATCCAGCCCACCATGCCCATTTGGACCCGCCACACACGCACCCGCGCCCACACATGCCCACCACCACCCACCTTGCCCTGCACACGGGGAAGCAGTGGTTTGCTTGCTCACAGAAAATGATCTCCAAGCGAGCGAGCCGCTGCCTCATGTGCCTGCCTTGCGGCACGCACCCACCCCGCCCGCGCCTCGCCTCACCTTGCCTCACTGCGCACCCCGGCCCCACCTCAGTGTACATGTCCGCATGCACCGCCCCTGCCCCGGCCCGCGCAGCGCCAGCTATACATTTCCAGCCTGCACCCAGCACCGGCAGCTTGCAACTGGCCCCCTGGTGAAAAAGTTTGTGGACCCCTGCTCCACACTGTTGTGCTTATTGTGGGTACTTTTAGATCACCTTCCAAATATTACTATGAATGGAAGAAGCAGATTTGATTTCAGCTGTGGGTTGGTATAGAGATTAAATACTGTGTATAGAAGTAAAATAATGGAGGAGACTGGAGCAATGTAACCTTCCAACACACCTTTGCTTATGCTGAATGTGTGTTCACATGGGTCTCTGCCACATGGCTCTCTGCCAAGCTGAAGTTGCTTGACTACCATCATATGGATTAGTATGTCCCTAATATAGCTGTACTCACTTTAAAAAAGCAACTTTGTTTCCATGCTCATTCTGAAATTTGGTCAACGTAGCTCAGGGGTGTCCAAACTTTTTGCAAGGAGGGCCAGATTTGGTGAGGTGAAATTGTGTGGGGGCCGACCATTCAGCCTGACATTCTTTGAACCATTCACATTAAATGCAGATGAACTATTTTATGAAAGACTAAACAAATAACTTAACTGCACTAATGTGAAGGGTGATACTGAGATCTCGACTGCATTATATAGGCCAGGTCTGGCTCAAAAACAGTGGTTTTGATGCGCAAGATGTCACACAGGTGAAAGTCACTTAGTCTCGTCCTCACGCGGTTCTTGTTAATGTTCATAACCGAGAATGTCTTCTTGCACAACTATGTCAAACCAAACAAGCTCAGCATTTTCTTAGCAAATGTTCGAATCTCTTGGAACCTGTCTTTATCCAGCTGGCGGTGAAAGTTGACAAGAGGGAGCTGTTGGTGCCAACTGCGACACTCGGCGTCACACTACAGCTCAATGAGCTCCAGCTGCAGGTGGTCTAGAGCGTCATCAGGGTCCACAGAAAAAGGAGATGAAAAAAGTGTGATCTCCTTTTCAATAGCTGCAAAATCCCGAAAGCGCTGTTGAAACTCCTCAGCCAGAGATGAGATGTCTGCTTCATACCTCCTTATTTGCGCACTCATATTGTTCTGTGGAAAACTGGTCATTATTTCCTGCAGCGATGGGAAATGTGTGGTATTGGGCTGCGTTTGTGACAGGTGCCTTTGGAAAAGTAGCAGCTTGGTCCCAAAGGCTTTGATATGTGAATACAGTTGGCTTACCACTGCATTTTGCCCCTGAAGGCTCGTGTTCAGCACGTTCAGATGTCATGTTATGTCAAGTAAAAATCCAAAATCAGCCAGCCAAACAGGATCAGATAGCTCTGGCATCGGTTGTCCCTTTTTTGCCAAGAATTGTCCAATTTCCTCCCTAAGAGAGTAGAAGCACTGCAGTGCAGACCCCTGACTGAGCCATCTTACCTCGTTGTGATACACAACATCTCCGTATTCAGCCTGGATGTCGAGTAGAAACTGTTGAAACTGACAGTGGCACAGGGCTTTGGAGCAAATGTAATTAATAGACTTCATCACCGGTTTCATAACATGATCATATTTCAGATGTTTGGCACAGAGAACTTGTTGGTGAATAATACAGTGGAGTTTTATAGCTTTGCCTCCTTCTTCGCTGACTTTGTTACAGACTAGGGTTGATAATCCACTTCGCTCACCAGCCATGGCAGGTGCACCATCCGTAATAATCCCAGTGACTTTATTCCACTGTAGTTTCATGTCATCTACGGTGGAACAAACAGAAACAAATCTGTTCCTCTTGTTTGGTCCTTAAGGCTCTGGAGTTCAAGTAGCTCTTCACTCACATTCATGTCATTGTCCACTTCTCTCAAAAAAATCAATAACTGAGCGGTGTCAGATGTATCTGTGCTTTTTTCGCAGGCTAATGAAAAAAAGTCAAACTCCACTCCTTTCACCTCTGTCTCTTAATAAACTGAAACGTCTTCAGTTCTCCATACCACAGTGTTACAAGCCAGGCAAACATTGGCAAACTCTTACTTCTTTTCAGGACAAATTTTCTCCACCATTTTCATCACGCAGTCCTTAATAAATTCACCCTCAATAAAAGGTTTTCAGTGCTTGGCAATCAGCGTTGCCACCTCGTAGCTCGCCTTTGTGGCATTTTCATTTGACTCACGGGCTCTTGTGAAAAAGCGCTGCTGTGCCATTAAACCAGCTTCCAGCTCCTTCAATTTTTCACCGCATTCGTTCCCAGTTAGCTTGTTGTAGCTAGCATGTTTCATCTGGTAGTGCCTCTTGATATTGAATTCCTTGAAAACAACCACAGTCTCTTGGCAAATTAGGTAGACACCGTTGTTTCACATTTCAGTGAAAAAATACTCCAATTTCCACTTGTCCTGGAAGCGGTGGCCCTCGCTGTCAACTTTCCTTTTTTTAGTTACAGTCACCATTTTGGAAATGGGCACACAAGCCTTGTGTCACAAGGGTCACGCGGCGAGAGTGCTGACTCAGGTCTACTGCCATCTTCTGGTGAAATATAACCACCTGCCTTGAAGGAGCAGGAGGCAGCAGGGGACAGCTGCGGGAACCACTGTGCAGTGAAGGGAAAAACGCAGGCTGGTGGGGATGAGTGACAGGCTGAGCCGGTGGGGAGAAGAGGCTGCGGGCCGCTCGAAATTTCTAAACGGGTTGCAATTGGCCCCCGGGCCAGACTTTGGACATGCCTGACCTAGCTCAACCTATATTAGTGCTATGGAACTGGAACTTTGGATATTCATGTATGGATGTGTGACCATATATGTATGCATATAAACAATTAAGTAATATATTTAAGAGCCCCCCCCCCAAAAAAAAGTGGGGCAGGCATTAAAAATTGGATTCAGTCAAAGTAGGTTTTACAGTTCTGAGACTAGAAGCTAAACTTCTGAAAATCACATGCTTTTGATGAATCGGCAACATACATTCCTTGAAAATGCTCTGATATGTTCATCTCCTTTGGACAGAGCAATCTTCTGCAGTCTACAATAACTTTTCATTCTCATCACTGAATATCATAGACTAGAGATGTCTGCATACACAAATATTCAGGGAACTTGAAGTCTTAAATGCATGATGGAATATAATTGCATGTGGGAAAACGTGAGCACATCATTATCCAGGGCATAATTTAACTGAGCAGTTAAGAAAATGTTTAATAGCAGGACTATGCTGGACTGAATGAATTTCAATCCAGGCAACTGATTCTTTTACAGTGGAAAATGAAATTAATAGCAGAATCTATCCAGTGGTTTTTGCACGTACCTATTTTGGCTAGTTCCCATTCTAATGTTCAGCAAGAGATGCTCTTGAGGAGTGTTAATAATGCACCATCTAACTCCTACTAAACTGAATTTATAGGCATATATCTGAGATACTCGGTTTGCAAAGTTGTAAGGATTTAATTTTTTCCACATCTGGATTAGTTCCTTCAGTTTTATGTAATTCCCTGTTCAGTTTTCCACATTTGAAGCCAAAACCATCATGATTTAACTGTTGGATTTTAATTTGTGGGTCTGAACATTCTTTCTGAGACTCTACAGAGCAAACAGCACAGAGGTCCTTCCCTATCTGTAGTATTACTTTGGCGTTCATGCATATCACAATAATTGGGCAATCAGGCACAATCAACCTTAATTTACTGCATGTGCAGTAAATTACCATGTCAATTGTATGAAGTGATAGGAAAAATTAGTGGAAATCAGCTAAAAAGCTATTGAATATTCAGAACATTCTATTCAAAATCTATTTAAATAGAGCCAATGTGGTTTTATTTTAAAAGTTGGGAACACGTACTATTTCAGTGTGTGAAATAAGAAAGATCAGCATAAACTTGAGTTTGCTTCAGACTGTCACATATACCTTTGGCAAAACTGGGTCCTTGTTTTATTGTGTTCAAAGGTATAGAGGCGTGCTTGGGGTGCCTTTCAAATAAGGTGAATCACTTTAAAGAAAAAGGTTCCACAGAATAAGGAGACTGGGTATCTTTGCTGGTCCCAAGCACTTCATCTTCCCCTTGGGATGGGTGCTTCAGAGACCTAGGAAATGTGCAGATACTTAGAGGGTAAGCGGAGAGCGAGCAACGTTTATGGCATTGCACAGAATCATCACTAATCACAGGGAACATCTGCTACAGCATCAGCCTTGGCTTCCAAATCCCTGGCATTGTGGAGCTTGAGCCAGCATGCAATAGGCTTAACTCTGACCATCGGCTGACTCTGAATATACTTAAGATCTTGAAAGGTCAGTAGTTTGTTATTGCTTGTATAGTGACAACACCACATGCCATTCCTAACTATAGTTGTGTGTTTATGATATTTAAGTAGTCTATAATTAGGGAGGTTAACACTGGTAAGTTGCACATTAGATTTTCAGACACAGGTGAGACTTCAGAGGCTGCTTCTCTTACAAGCGGCGTCCCTTTCTTTCCAGCTGAAGGCTCTTGAAGCATTTAACTGATCTGTACAAACGGATCTTTGTCACTTAGCAGCTGGTTGGCTTAGCATGAGTGTGGACAGTGCACAGCTGAATCGCCCGGTGGCGCTGGGCATGGTTGCATCTGGACGGAGTCAGGAGCCTCCCGCTGTTGCTCTGTTCTCTTCTGCGTGCTTTTCTTTTTTCATTTTTCTGTTTTCGAAGTAGGAATAAAGTTCTTCCCTCACTTCCTGATTGATGTGCTTGTGCAGCCAGACCGTGGAACCTTCTTGTCTGTTGGGGCAGAGCTGTTTGTGTATGGTAGGCAGCTCTGAAACCAGAAGTGGACGAGGCTGGAACCAGAAGTGGAGAAGAACAGCCCCCTGCTCTCTTTCTATTTTTGGCACTTACTTCTCTTCCCAGGATATTCTATTCCAGGGGTCTCAAACTCAACTGACCTGGGGGCCGCTGGAAGTAGAGTCTGGGTGAGGCTGGGCTGCATCAAGCGGTGGTGGTGGGCTGCTCATCCCGCGTCGCTCTTGGAGGCCGGCCGCAGGGCCCCTCCCCCGCCCCCCGTCTGGCCCGGCCCGGCCCGGCAATGGGCCCGCGGGCCGCGAGTTTGAGACCCCTGCTCTATTCTGTTCTAGCCATTAGCTGTGCTTTTTGGAGACGGTCCAGCACATCTGGTGACACCAGGCTGGGGAAGTCTGCATTGGAGTATGTGATGCCATCATGTCATGAAGGTGTCTTATTTGGTATAGAACAGGGGAGAAGAACCAAAGGTCTGCAAGCCAAATCTGGGGACTCGCCAGGATTCCACAGAAGACCATGCCCTTTCCCCAGCGCCAGCGCCTTTCTCCCAACAACATCTTGTTTGGGGATTCTCCAGCTTTTGTGCAGCATTTTCATTCTAGAAGGTTGGAGTGCTCTCCCAAGGCTTAGTCACTAGAAGTAAGGGCTTTAAGCAACAATATACCAGTATTTTTGTATTTTTGCCTCAGTCTCTTTTGCTTTAGTCCGTCTATCACTCGAACACAGTCCCTAAGAAATTCTCTGAAGTTGTATTCCACCCTTGGGAGGATTCTAACCCTGTAAAGAGGATTGGGGGAGGGATGAAAAACGGGACACAATGACCATAGGACCTCTTTGGATGGATGTCTCCTACTCCAGTGCTGTTAAGGGGGGAGGCAGGTGGGTCTGTCTTACCCACCTGTCCACCACGTAAATGATTTGGGGCTGCTTTGTAACTAATTTTGGGCTGCTCTGTAAGGTGCTCACCAAAAGGAAGAACTGAGGGATATGCACTCCTTTGTTCAAGCATCTGTCGGAGATGGAAATAGAGGAGCTTAACAACTGTAAGAACCAAACAGCGCTTGAATTCATCTGCATAGCACCTGTTTTAAGCATAGCTCCCTTAAGTCTCTGACTCAGTTCTTTGAAAACTTTGAACCAGCTTAGAAGTAACCACAATATATGCAAAATTAAGAGCTGATATTTTACCAGCTTCATGTAATTAAGCATGACGTTCATGTTAGTTTGCCACTTTAAACAGTGCACTTTGATCACTGTGGAATAATTCAGTGTAGCTTATTACTATGTCTTTCACTGCAAAGCTTGTAAAATCATTATAACTCCCAAAATATAGATGATAACACGTTGGCAATTAACAGCAACTCAACATCTGCCTTCCTTTTTTCTCCTTTTTTCCTTTGGTCTTCTTTTACGGGCTCTCAAATGCTCTGCAGCCCTGAAATGGTTTCTTGAAGACCACATATGTATGTGTCTTCATATGGAAGTGTATGCACAGGTTCACTGCAGTCTTCACTTTCATCTGTTCATGTACATTTGGATTATGCGGGGGGGGGGGGGAGAGAGAGGGAGAGAGAGAGAGAGAGATTGATTTGCTGAAGGGGGTGGCAGTAGCAGCGAATTGGTACCCCCAGTCCAAGCAATTGCTGTTGCAGCTTGAACTGGCACAAGCCAAACACCTTTTGTCTTGCTGGCGTTTGTCAGCTTAGTCTTCATGGTAGGGGTGAGGGCTTGGGGCGATCTAGGGACAGTTTCCCTCAGAAGACTGCATTCTTCCCAGGGTGCAAAACAAGGAGAGAAAACAAGCTAAATGGGTTATTATATTTATTTGAGATTGTATGCCATTGAACAGCCAAAGCTCCCTAGGCAGTTCACAACAATCAGTCCATTCTAAGCCTCTATGGACCAACCTGGGTTGTTTTCAAGCTACGTTTTAAGTTGCTTGCCATGCCCAAGGGTGTGGGAACTGGAACACTTAAGACTGAGGCAACATCCTTCATTCCTTTTTAGGAATGTTTTTATAACCTTCCTGTTATAAAAGGTGATTTTGTAAATGTTTTCTGCAATGTGTCCTTACTTTTATTATTTTAACCTATTTTCATTGGGCAGCTTTGCATGAATAGAGAAGGATAATAAGCCACCATAGCTCATTTCCCTGCCTCACATGTTCCAGTTATGGGTGCTCAAATCCCCTGTTTAGCCTCACTGTGTGCAGCTTGTCATGCTGTCTGAACCTGATGAGGGGACGGAGTTTGCAACCTGTGCCACAACCCTAGAACAAGCCATGGGTTTGGGGGAAGTTTGTAAGGAAAAACCAGTAACAAATACTTCTTCATCCTTAACTACTGACCCTTCAAGCCATCAATTGAGAAAGTGGAGTACAGAATTATGGAGCATATGATAATAGTTATATTTTAATTGTTTAAATTGCATTGCTAATACTTTTTATTAGGCCTCAGAAGAACGTTGTTTATGGGGCAGCAGAACAATACTGTATATATATTCTGAAAGAAAGTAGCATATATCTAGACTCCTGCTAGAGGTTTTCTATCTAGCATGCTTAACTGTTTGCAAGTTCTTGGTCAGTTTCAGCACCTGTACAGTACTGGAATCTCCAGACCAAAGAAGAGAGCATCCTGCTAGTAGTTATTATTTTACATTTTGTTTAATTGTTCAACTTGTATTGCCCAGCTAATTAGTTCCAAGGACTCTCGAATACTTTAACAAGCTTTATGCCAGACCACAGTTTCCAGTGGGCTCACACTTTTTCTCCATGGGTGTCTTCCATTTCCCCATCACTCCAGCCACCAAAACCTCCTTCAGACCTATTTACCAGCTGTATGAAGACGATGCTAACGTTGCTTTCTTCCCAGGTGCTGAGCAGTTGCACAACATGGCGAGAGCTGAGGGAGCAAAATTAAAGTAACTGCAGCTGGGGGAACAGAATTCCTGGCATTTAAAGGTTTCTGGGGAGACTTGGGGACAGAATTATTAAAGCCTTACTAAGTGTGAACTTAAAAATAAGTATTATTAAAGCCTTACTAGCCATGTGACCTCCATAGTGAGGGAGGGTGGCAGAATATGGGCAACAAAGCAGAACAGGAGTGGCAGTAACTGTTAGTGGGCCAACTAATGTTCACAAGGTTAGACAGGGATGCTTTTGAGATACATGGGGATGGGCCTGAAGTATGTTTGAGAGACGCAGAGGAAAGTTCTGCAAAGAAGCAAAGAAAGAGTTAGTTTAGAAGATCATTTTCAAATCTACTAAGGACAAAGAACACACTGATAAGGTTTGCAATGTCATTGGCAAAATGAATTGATGAATTTGCAGAACTGGAGATAGACTTGGAAAACACCTATCTGGTCATTTTAGGTAAAATCTGAGGATAGATCCATTCTTCTTAGAAGCTGTCTAAACCATTTTGGTGGCAGCGTAGGGAAGGGGAAAGCACTGAAAGGTGTTACCTCATGCATGGATGTTCATCTCATCTCAGAAGCATTGCTTTCCTCTCATGTTTGCCTGCCACTAGATGGCCAGTCGGGGCAAAGAAGAGCTGTCAAGTTAAGCGTTAAGGAGCCATCATCACAAGGCCATCTTATCCGTTCATGTAGCCAACTACTTTTGTCACTGACTGGAAGTGACTTCCCAGCGTTTGAAGTAGCCCTACCTGGAAGTAGCAGGAATTGACCCTGGCTTGTGTTCAGACACACTGAGCTATGGTACCTCCTCCTACTTTGAGTTGCTCAAGTAGCAAGGTAATCAGGGATCTTAAATCGTCAAGCTGTAGGACCTGTGTCTTCCAACTGGAAAAGCCAGGAGGGAGGGAGCCCCTTGATGGAAGTTGAATAAAATAAGCAAGTCCATTATTTTTGTTAGCATATGGATGACAATTGCCATGCTTTTGAGAGCACAGCAAAAGGAACACAGAAGTTGGATAATTGCACCCAGCAAATATCTTACCACTAGAAATACCTAATACTATAGAAAACATGGATGTGTAGCAGAAGGACACAGGCATGCTGAAAATTGAAGTATATCTCACCAAAATACCCCATGGTTTTCCCTTTTAAGCATATTAGCAACATCTGCTAGCTCATTGCACCAGGCATTTAAGTTACGCAGAGTTCCTGATTTTTGGCTTGTTACATGTAATGCTGTTCGGCTCTTTTGTAATCTGCAGGCTGATTTCCTTGCAAGCGCAGTTGGTCTGGTAACAGGGGAAACTCTCTTGCAGGTCTCTGGATGCAGGTCAAATTGAGTTCACTGTGTGAAGGTTGTCCAGTTGGCGTTCAGGAGCAAGTTAGGCATCTGATAGATGAGACGGACATCTGACTCGCATCTCCTCATTCTTTTAGAGATTTCTGTCATGATGCCTGATGCAGGAAGGAAATCCAGCTAGGTCACAAAAATGATTTCTTATGCTGCATCAAGACTAAAGCTGTCTGTTTGGAAAGACTGCATCTCTCCTGAAACTCTGTACTTAGTGGCAAAGAAGGCCTTTATGGAACATACTTTTTTTCTTTTCACTTTTAACCTGCAGTCTTATGATGGAAGAGTCCTGAGACTTTAGTAGTTGGACAGTATATAAAAACTTTAAACAAACGAATGAATAAGTTCCTAAAAGCAAAGAAATTTTGGTTTTTTGAAACTGCTACATGATCCTACTGGTGGTTAATTGTTTAATACTGTTATGCCACGGAAGCTAAAAGAATGATTGTCTGAGTTCCAAGGGTCTCTGTGCTTGTGTGTGTGTTTTAAAGTATAGCATTTGTGACTAATTGCTAAAATGTTTTGCTTTTCTCAAAATCTGAGATAGTGTGAAAGCGCCAAGATAGATGTTCTTGGCGCTGTCACAAGAACCTGCTAGAAGGTGTATAGGGCAGAATATATCTTTGTGACTTCCAGCCTCTTGGTTGTGGCCAGAATCCAAAGAAGCCATGCTGCTAGGACATACTCCAAAAGAAGCTTTGGATTTGTTTTTCTTGAACAGAAACTCCTGCACCATCTGGCAAACTTCTTCAAATGTGCAAACTGCTTTTTCAGAAGACCGTTTGTGCTGTGGAATGGGGTTCAGCAATTTTGCAGTGGGGAAAGAGAGGTTTAAAAACATGCTCATGTGCAAGACCATGAATATGTAAGCCTTTTCCTCTGGCAGGTGTAGATCTGTAACCCAGATCTACATTCAGGTCTGAAGTCGCAGTGCTGAAAATGCAGGCCAAAGTGTAAAGAAGCCCGTGTGGTATGCGAACCACTCGCACGTTGCCATGGAGAAGCAGCTGCAGTCTTCTGTGCCTTGTTGCTGCTGCTGTCTGTCTGTCTGGCTGGCTGTCTGTCTGTCTATTTCTAGACTACCCAATAGCCAAAGTTCTCTGGTCAGTTTGTAGGCAATACAATAAGGCTGCATAAATTTTTCCACCTTAACAATTTTAAAAACAAGGTAACAACAGCTAAAACAATACAGAGTAGATCTGTAAAACACTAGGAATGAATACTCCTGTCAAGCCTTTAAATATCCCTGAGCGTTGGCTGACTTAACCTGGTGGTGGAAGGGTGACCAGGTTGGCTCCTGATGGTCATTCTACAGTTGGGGTGGCTACCACCGAGAAGGTCTTCCTCCCTGCGGTGGTCCTCTGAGCCTCCTGCAGGGTTGGCACTCAGAAGGTCCCAGATGTTGATCGTAGTTTTGGGAGAGGGGCTCCATCATGTTGAAGCGTTTTCCACAGAGACTCCACAGGAACTTCCTCATCTCTGCATAGCTTTGGGGGCTGTGCACACATGTGCTCATGGAAAGTATTTGCTCAAGAAGGAAGCAGGGTTGTGGGTTGAAATGCCTCACTGACTGCATGAGACTATGCTTGTGGGCCTGTTAATGGGCCTAGCTCTGTAGGCAGTCTAATTGTTTATGGAGCACTCTCCCCAGAGAAGCCCGCTTGGTGCCAGCCCTGTTAGCTTTCTGGTGCCAGGTTAAAACCTTCCTTTTCTCTCTGGCATTTGATGAGGTTTAATCATGACAAAACGTGATCCACTGGAGAAGGAAATGGCAACCCACTCCAGTATCTTTGCCATGAAAACCCCATGGACAGTACCAAAAGGCAAAAAATATGATGCCGCAAGATGAGCCCCTCAGGTCGGAAGGTGTCCAATATGCTACTGGGGAAGAGCAGAGGGCTAGTACTAGTAGCGCCAGAAAGAATGAAGCGACTGGGTCAAAGCCGAAAGGACACTCAGTTGCAGATGTATCTGCTGGTGAAAGGAGAGTCCAATGCTGCAAAGATCAATATTCCATAGGAACCTGGAATGTAAGATTCATGAAGCAAGGCAAGCTGGATGTGGCCAAACAAGAGATGACAAGACTGAACATGGACATCTTAAGAATCAGTGAACTAAGAATCAGTGAATGGGTGTATTTAATTCAGATGACCATCGGGTATACTACTGTGGGCAAGAATCCCTCAGAAGAAATAGAGTAGCCTTCATAGTCAATAAAAGAGTAGGAAAAGCAGTACTAGGATACAATCTCCAAAATGACAGAATGATCTCAGTTCAAATCCAAGGCAAACCAGGGCGGCTTTTTTTATTTTATAATGTGTGTTTTAATTAAGATTATTTTATATGGATATTTTAACTTATTGTTTTATCTATGTTGTAAGCCGCCCCGAGGCTTTGGCGAATGGGGCGGCATAAAAATGTTTTAATAAACAAATAAATAAATAAATAAATAAATAAACCATTCAACATCACAGTAGTCCAAGTCTATGCTCCAACCACTGGTACTGAAGAGGCTGAAGTTGACCGGTTCTATGAAGGCCTACAACACCTTCTAGAATTAACTCCAAAAAATGATGTCCTTATCATCATGGGGGATTGGAATGCTAAAGCAGGAAGCCAAAAGATAACCAAAATAACAGACAAGTTTGGCCTTGGAGTACAAAATGAAGCAGGGCACAGGCTGGTAGAATTTTGTCAAGAGAATGCGATGGTCATAGCAAACACTCTTTTCCAACAACCCAAGAGATGACTCTACACATGGACATCGCCAGATGGTCAACACAGAAATCAGACTGACTATGTGCTCTGCAGCCAAAGATGGAGAAGCTCTATACAGTCAGTAAAAACAAGACCAGGAGCTGACTGTGGCTCAGATCATGAGCTTCTTGTTGCAAAATTTAGGCTTAAATTGAAGAAAGAAGGGAAAGGCACTAGGCCACTCAGGTATGACCTAAATCATATCCCTGATGAATATACAGTAGAGATGACAAATAGATTTAAGGAATTAGATCTGATAGACATAGTGCCTAAAGAACTATGAACGGAGGTTCGCAACATTGTATAAGAGGTAGCAACTAAAACCATCCCAAAGAAAAAGAAATGCAAGAAAGCAAAATGGCTGACTGAGGAAGCTTTACAATGGCTGAGTAAAGAAGGGAAGCGAAAGACAAGGGAGAAAGAGAAAGATACACCCAATTGAATGCAAAATTCCAGAGAATAGCTAGAAGAGATAGGAATGCCTTCTTAAATGAACAGTGCAAAGAAGGGCAATGCCAAAGAATGTTCAAACTACTGCACCATTGCACTCATTTCACATGCTAGCAAAGTTATGCTCAAAATCCTACAAGCTAGGCTCCAGCAGTATGTGGACCAAGACTACCAGAAGTACAGGCAGGATTTCAAAGAGGGAGAGGAACTAGGGATCAAATTGCCAACATATGCTGGATCATAGGGAGTTCCAGAAAAACATCTACTTCTGCTTCATTGACTATGCTAAAGCTTTTGATTGTGTGGATCACAACAAATTGTGGTAGGTTCTTAAAGAGATGGGTGTACCAGACCATCTTATTTGTCGCTTGACTATATGCGGGTCAAGAAGCAACAGTGAGAACTGGGCACGGAACCACTCATTGGTTCAAAATTGAGAAAGAAGTTCGGCAAGCCTGTATACTGTCGCCCTGTCTATTTAACTTATATGCAGAGCACATCATGCGAAAGGCAGGGCTAGATGAATCACCAGTTGGAATTAAGATTGCTGGGAGAAATATCAACAACCTCAGATATGCGGGTGATACCACTCTCATGGCAGAAAGTGAAGAGGAACTAAAGAGCCTCTTGATGCAGGTGAAGGAGGAGAGTGCAAAAGTTGGCTTGAAACTCAACATTAAAAAAACTAAGATCATGGCATCCGGTCCTCTCACTTCCTGGCAAATAGATGGGGAAGAAATGGAGGTAGTGACATATTTTATTTCCCTGGGCTCCAAGATCACCGCAGACAGGGACTGCAGCCAAGAAATTAAGATATTTGCTGCTTGGGAGGAAAGCTATGGCAAATCTAGACAGCATACTAAAAAGCAGAGACATTACCCTGCCAACAAAAGTGCGTATAGTCAAGGCTATTGTTTTCCCAGTTGCAATGTATGGCTGTGAAAGTTGGACCATAAGGAAGGCTGAGCGCCGAAGAATTGAAACCTTTGAATTGTGGTGCTGCAGAAGACTCCTGTGAGTCCCTTGGACTGCAAGGCGATCAAACCAGTCAGTCCTAGAGGAGATCAACGCTGACTGCTCTTTAGAAGACCAGATACTGAAGATGAAACTCAAACACTTTGGCCACCTAATGAGAAGGAAGGACTCCCTGGAGAAGACTCTGATGCTGGGAACAATAGATGGCAAAAGAAGAAGGAGACAGCAGAGGATGAGATGGCTAGATGGAGTCACTGAAGCAGTTGGTGTGAGCTTAAGTGAACTCTGGGGGATGGTGGAGGACAGGAAGGCCTGGAGGAATGTTGTCCATGGGGTCACAATGGGTCAGACACAACTTCGCAACTAACAACAACAACAATCATGTCCTGGATTTTTCTTATTGTTGAATATTTAAAATTGCTTAAATCTCTCTTGTGCATATGTTGTCTGTCTATTTGTTTATGTATAAATAATTTTTATACTATGTCTAATAGTATATTAAGATTTTTCAGCTCCATAAACTTCCCAGTGAGCTTTTGGGCAGCGCAGAAATGTAATAAATGAGCTTTGTGGCTATTGGGTGGTATACAAATGTAATGCATGAAATGAAATTTCCCTTCAGCTAAACAATCGTTTTCTATTTTAACTTGGATGTGACATCCTTAGAAAATCACTGGCAAACAAAACACAGCCAAGTGGTAAATTAATAGAGGCCCTTTTAAAACCATCTTGATTCATTTTAAAGTAGTTCCGCACATGGATGGGATGCTGCCCATTTTTATAAATCCCCTATTGTTTCCCATCACATTGGCCTTTCTTCTGCTGCTGAGAGCTTTGAAGGTGCAGCCCGCTTTGCAACAGGGGAGTTACTGGCTTCTTCTACTGCAAACCTTTTAAAAAACTAAGCTCTGTATGTGTGTGTGTGTTTTACTTCGCTAGTTTTAACTGTCTGTTTCTTTGCTGCTATGGGGATGGTACAGTTAATTGGTAGAGAGCAATCCTTATTACACTTTGAAGTCACATACTCTAAATATTACCAGGGCAAAAAGGACTGGAATGCACACAAAGGTGTCAAAATCAGATGGATAAAATATTAGCCTTTTATATGGCCAAATAAATCTCTGGGTTTAATAGACTATTAAAGCTGTTTTTGCTAAGCTTATGTGTTATATAGAGTGCATTCAAATTGCAGTACTCCCAGCCTTCTCCCCTTTGCTTGCTTTGTTCCTGTGGTGGGCAGGATCCTGCTAACTTTACAGGGTTGATTTCTCTCTTGCTGCAAAGCTGTGAATAAGCAAATGCACCATGGGAAGTGTTTGGTTTGATGTGCTTCTGTATTTGGTGAGCAGCCTACTTTTCAAGCCACGCTTTAGTGCAAGGATCCTACCTTCAGTTTTGAGTGTTCTTGTGAGAATCCTAAACCATTTGTTTTGATAGTGGGGTAATCAGGATCTCATTTCTTTCTCATGCATGGCCTTAAACCCTGATTGTGCAGCACAGATGAACTTCAGAGTCCTGAAAACGGGCAGGTCCCCCCTGGTTCTGTGAGCATCTAGGACCGTTCTTTTCTGTTATGTCTAACAAGAGCTGTCCTCACCTGTGTGGAACCACTTTACCGGAAGAAGACATCAGGTGGAAATACCTACCATTTATTATATTAGAATGCGCATCCAGTATTTAACCTGGTAATGGCTTGCAAGGAGGGCTGTTGAATGTGGTAAATGATTCTTATTGCCATTGTTCACTCTTTGCTGTGTAATGGAATCTCGTTATGCTCACAGATTGCAATTGACTTTTCAGAACATTTCCCCCATTTCATTACAATGTAAACTGTAACCTGCATCACTATTGATGTTGAATTCCATCCCTGCCTACCCACCCCCAAAATGAATTCTTACTGTTTTCAGGAAGTCTGGCCTTCCTTACATAAGTTTAATTAAACTGAGCTGTCGATGAGGCGATAAACCATAGCAGAATTCACTTGGGAGCAGAATGCAAATTTAGCGTTGTAAACAGAGGTCTTGGGAAAGGTCTTGACAGCTTTTGCCAGTCCAATTATCACCCAAGGTCATTCATATACAAGTGAATTAGGTGGATCATCTTCCAAGTGTGAATGTGCAAACAAATTGTGGTGCGATTATAAAAGGAAAGGATATTCCTTTGGGTTGGGAATTCTCATTCAGCCCTGCTGCTTAGCCTAATACAAGCTGGACATACGCCATCTTACCAGTTTTGAAATTGTGATGCAGACAATAAGAAAATACAGAAGATGGTATCCAGTGCTGGTGCTAATGATGTTGTACTGAGTGTGAGCCAACACTTCCTGGCGAAGGTTCCCAAAGGCTCTTGCACTCCTTAGATTTGGGGTCAAGAATCTTGGGTACGAGGGGGCAAATCCAGCTTGCTGGGGTCACCCTCTGGCTCTCTGAAGTTCCCAGGTGACCTCCCTCTCTTTCCTTGGCCTCACGCCTTTCCCCCAACCCAGATTCATTGCCACTCAGATGGAGGTGGCCAGAGTCCACCTTAGAGTCTATTTGAGTGCCTCCTTGCCCTGACCAAAAGCTGCCTTGCAGCAGGCAGGGGGAGGTGGCAAGGGCAGACCTGGCCTCTCCTAGGCTGGGCGGTCCCAACATCCCTAGAAGCAATTGTGTAGGGCACATCATTTTCCTGCTAGGCATTCTAAAATTTGCAGGGGGAAAAGGTACTTCAGGGGACTGAGAGTCTGGTTTGCTTTCAGTAATGTCTGTATTTTCTCAAACACAAATTCGTTCTGAACTTGTTGTATATCAGACGGTGAATGTTTCTTTTTTAAAGACAATGTGCAAATTTTGTGCACATCTTTGCACAAAAATCATAAGCATTTTCATATGCATTTCTCATAATACATATAGTTTTGCATGCAAGTTTGCCAATAAAGACATGTTGTAGGCTGTTTTTCCTAATCTATGCCTTTTCTCCTAAGGTATGTATTTTATATTCATTATTTGGATGGAGAACTGCATTGTCAAATTCGTTAAACCGTGAATACCAAAAGACAATTGTGGACCAACTGGCTTATTAGTTCAGGAAGTGATAATTAGCTCAGATTTTATTAAAACATGAACAAATGTATCCCCCATCCCTGCATTTGCCACCAAATGCCCAAGATAAGTCTTGGGGAAATTGGAATGAGGAGGCTGTGATGGGTTTGGGGCTTCGTGTGTCTGGCTGGAACTCTCAAAAAGCCTCAGTGCCTCTTGGGGCAAAGAGGAGAGTGCAATCTAACCTTTGTACATATTGGCAGGAAAAGTACTTGTAACAAGCCCTGCATTGATACTATGGGCACTGCTCCAGCTAGTAGATGCTTGTGACAGTAGCACAACTGTTAACCATAGGTGGAATGCCTATACCTTCACTTGTTTTTTAGTTTCATGAACACTATCCACTTATACTTTGGCTGGTTTTGAATTGATTGATTATCAACTGTTGATAATGGTGTTTGTAATGGAAACATGCCTTGACCAAAGCTGAACCTAACCAAAGCATAATCTCCTCTGGCTGTTCCCTGCTCAAAAGTATTTGGAGTTACACTGCTACAATTCACTTCAATATAATTTGCATAGGAGTCATGGCCTGAGAATGATGCTTTCATGAAGGCGAGTTGCTATCTAAATTGGATTTCTTGTTCACTTGTTTGGTTGGTTTTTGGTTGTTAACATACATAAGCGGGGCTCTATTTGAGTATTCTCACAACCATTTGCTTTATTTTTTGTAGGAGTCAGATTCCTAAAATGTATTTATCAATTTATGTACTTCATTTACAGCCATAAGATAATATCGTTTCCCTTAATGATAAAGGCTTTGCCCTTACAAAGGTCTCTGTCTTTGCTTTATTGATGCTATTGATTCAAGGCCATATAAGTGTCCGTAGTTTGCAACAATTATTGGATGCTAGGAGATGCTGTCCTTTCCTGATCTCTCTTGCAGCACTCTTCATGGAGATCTATAGCTTGACATTGTGGATGCCTTCTTTATTTTCCCAATTGGTTTCCCCCTCAAAAGTGCAAATGGATCCTGGAATAACCCTATTAAGTAACAAAGTTTGTCTTTTTAATTCCCTGGGAGTTAATGGGTAAGACCCATGGTTAAACATTTTCTTTTGGTTACGTGAACAAAGTAGACAGTGTCTAGAGCCAAGGTCAATGGTAAAGCAAGAGTTTGGAGCATAGTCTTGGTTTTAAATGCTATGTTTCTTGGCAACTGTTTGCATCTGTCAATTCATAGGCCTTCCCCTACAGTATATTGCCATATGCAGTTTTAGCCATTAAAGGCAGTGAAGTGTATCCTTTAAAACAGCAAATGGGCTTGCTTTTTTGTTTCCTTTTATAATTTACAATGCCTTCCCCCTATCACTGCAAAGAGCACAAGCACTGGCATTAGAAAAGAAAGCATAAAGCGAATGGTTGATGACTAAAAGATTCAGACCACCTACTCTGAGAATGCCAGAGTTTTTTAGTTCAACTGACACGTCGGGCAATTTGGAAGCTTTTGAGGAAGACTTTTGGTAACTATTAAAGCAGGAGAAAGTAGTATGCGGTGTTTGCAGACGGTAGCATTGGCATTTTTACAAAAGTAGTAGAAGACTCTGTTCCATGATATTAAAGCAAGATTCTTGAGTGGTGTAGTAAATCCTTCACTTGCTCTATTAGCAGTAGTCTTATGTGTAACTGTGGTGGGCGGCAACACTACTCCTAAAATGAATTATTATGTGCAGAGTTGGTGTGGTACATTTTGTTTTCATGCATTCATTCTGTTCATTGAAGGTCTATTTGTATCATCACCATGGGAACAACACTTTTGTTAGATGAACAAGAGACACACAGATCAAGGATTAATTAACTGGAAAGTCCAGCAACTGGCCAGTTCTACCAATCAGTGGAACCATCACTGACAAGTGCCATCAGCAGGAGAGGCTTTTGCAGTCAGAACGCTGCTTATGGGTTTCCCAAAGGTACCTGGTTCATCACTGAGGACATGAGGCACCGAACCAGATGGGCATTCAGTCTAATTCAGCAAGAATCTGCTGAGCAAGTATATCCCGGTAAGAATGTTGGACTGGGATCCAGAGGTCCAGCTTCTAGTCCAGTGTTGGTGAACCTTTTAGAAACCGAGTGCCCAAACTGCAACCCAAAACCCTCTTACTTATCTCAAAGTGCCAACACTGCAATAAAACCTGAATATTGAGGTTTTCGTTTAGAAAAAACAACTCATACATAAGAAAACTCAAAGCTAAAATCTTGTGTTAATAAAAACGAATGTATTAAAACTCACAGCCAGTTCAAGCAAATATATATATATATATCCTTGGCAGCACACTGACCAGCCATGTGAAAGCTTGGACGAGTCGCAGCTAAGGGGTTGTGGCTCGTGACATCATCACCTGGCGCCACTACTTCCTTCCAAGCATGCGCATGGCCCCTACGTGCGCTGTTATCTGATGCTCGGCTGCTGGGAGGATGCTGGGGCAACTTGGCTCGCATGCCGACAGAGAGGGCTCTGCGCGTCTACTGCGGCAAGCGTGGCATAGGTTCGTCACCACTGTTCTAGTCCATACTCAGTCATGAAGCTCACTGGGTGACTTTGGGCCAGTCACGGACTCTCCGCCCAGTCTGCCTCACAGGGTTCTGGTTGTGAGGATGAAATGGAATGGAGGAGAACCTTGTAAGCTGCCTTGGGTTCTTGTAAAAGGAGGAAAGGCAAGGCACACAGGTAGTGAAGCTGATGATAATCAGTGAGCCCATTGTACATGGGGACCCTACACTGAAGAACTAGAGACACAGCTTGTTAACAGCTGCGCTTGTCCTACAGGACAGAAACACCCGTAGTGTGTGTTGTCTTTTCATCTGCTACATTTCCTAAATAGACTACCTCCCCTGGTGTGAGGCTGTAAAGGTTGCAGAATTTAGTGGAACCAAACTGAAGTGATAATTGATTTTTAACAGGTGCTTTCTGAAGGCTTTCGAGTCCTGATTACTTCAGTTCAGGGCACCAGCTCTATCTCTCTCATTCCAGAGTCTTTTCTTTCTGCAAATATGTGTGTTCATATTACAAAGAATAAAGGAGAATTTGTCACAGAACTGGACCATCTGCATATTTAGAAGTGCAGCCCCAGGTACCTTTGGCAGCAGCTGCTATTTCCAGGTGGGGCTGGGAGTGTTTTTATCGAAATGCCTTTCCAGGGACCCCTTTATTAGCAGCCTTGAAAGACTATTGGGCTTATTTGTGATTTTTTGCAACAGGTGGTAGGAATCAATCTACAGTTCATAAAATTTGCAATCTTTCCAACATTTCCCTTTCAGCTGCACAAAATATGTTTAATTTAGCTAGGTGGGAACTCCGGAAAGTCAGACACATCATGGCGTATGCAATAACCCACTTCAGATAATATTTCCATTACTCCAGCCCTCCCCCCATGTGTATCATATTGTCTCTTGCCATTTTAACCATGCAACTAAATAGGATCCTTCTGGTCTTAATACTCACTACTGCACCAGGACCGCAGGGTGGAGCAGTAACAAACGCTCTGACATAGTCACCCTGTGCCCCATTTTAGCGATTCTCCTGAATGCAGATATGCCCAAGGAGCTCACCCCATCTGTTAGAGAAGTGTGGCTGCAGCTTGCCTTGACTAACATCCATACAGAGCAAGGAAAACACTTCCTGCACTTGCTATGCATAGGTTTCGTCCTGATGCTCTTACTTAGCCAAATCTGCTTGGAGATGCACGTTGTCTAACTGCAGTTTGGGACCAAGGCAGGGAACAGCCCTCGCTCAGAATGGAAGCCCAGTTGCTGTATCAGGGTGCAGAAGCTCAAGCGTGAACAAACTGGGGTCCTCCTTGGGCCATCCAGGACCCCTCAGATAGCCACAACCTCTTCCCCCAGCCGTACCTCCATCCCTCCCAGTCACAGATGGTTTGGTGGTTTGCAGCCTTGTGCAATTTGTTTCTTATTCTAAAAGGTTGAGATTCTACTCCTGTTCAGTGGCTGGCTTTAAAAGCATTAAGTTAAAGAGCTTTAGGTTCAAATATACTATTTTTGTCCCCAGACTTTTTATTTTTGGCTGTACCCCTTTTGCCTCCCACCTCTCCCACCATGCGAATGCAGCTTCCAGGAGCTTCTTGGAAACAGAGTTTGGCCCTCACGCTGAGAGACTGTCTGTGCCTGAAGTGTACATGATCCCCTTGGCTGGGATGAGTTTTCAGCCAGTTTGGGGAAAGGAGAAGAAGACACAAACAGCTTCAGAGAGAATCCGTGTACAAAAGCAAGCAGGCAGGTAACCAACAAACCATTTTGTGGTCAGTCAGGCAATTTATTCTCAAGAATTAATTGCCAGAACTAGTAAAATAATACAAAAGATATGTGATCCAAGAGGCTTACATAGTGCAAGCAAAGAAAATGCCAGTTCTTGATCCAGTTATTTACAAATTGTGATGGTTGCAACATAGCAGTTCCTCAAAGTCTTGTTCATGTACTTTATTTTCCCCATTTTTTAAAAAGTAACCTCTCTAGCTTGGTTGGTTGATTTCTTGAGCAAAAAGTGGAGATGTCTTTTCTGAACGTGTGTGGGAAGGAGGACGAGAGCTGTGATCCATGCATTGCCCATTCATAATTTTGTGTGAACAGCTATTTGCAAAGATGCCACTGCAAGAGACATAGCTATAATGTACTGCTTCCAAGTCTAATGTGGGAAGGAGCGAAATGCTAGTATTGTCAAGACTCCGCCAAATGTTTACTTTTACAATTAGTATTCCTTCTTAAATCAACAAGATCTAAACAGTTAAGCATGAAGAGAAGAGAGTTAGGACAATGTATGCATAGCACAGACTGTGGCATCGCACGGTAGCCAATGGGAATTCTCTTTTGCTTATGTGGGAAGTGTTGAATGTCTGACAGCTCTGCAGCGGGCTTATTATTTCCGACAACTGTGGCAGTAGGATAAATAGCGTTTGCTCTTTCCTTTTTGGTTTTTCTCACATCCTCCACACCACTCATGGTTAGAGTTTGTGTGCTTCTGTATTCCTGATGTACAGATTTGTGCATCTCTGATCGGAGACAAAACAGGAGGCACAAGCTCAGTTCAGGCAATGCATTAACTCCTATTTAAGAAAGCTTCTCCCTCGGTTGGTGTGATATCGGAATGGCTAGTTCAGACATATTGCCACCATTCTGCTTTCAGAGAGTTCCGCAATGTGGGAACAGGCAGAAGAGAATTTATGAAGTGATGTATGTGCTGACAGGATGGGAAAAGAAAGCAAAAAGCAACACTCAAGTATGACTGGCTTGTTTTACATCTAGAATCTACAGCAATTTGTTTTAAACTCTTGTTAACCAAATAGTATTTTGGTGTGTTACCAGAATGCAGTAATAATATTTATGTAATACTACAGGTTTCATTGAATATTTCTTCAAACTGGAGGAGGAGGTGATGAGAAAGAGAAGTCAAGGAAGACAGGATGATGTTGCTGGACTTTCATTTACTGTTGGCAGGGGGCTTGTTTCCACTTACACTTTAAAGCGAAGGCTAACCTTCTAATCCTTTCTTCTGTGACATAAGGCAACCTTTTTATAGATTAAAGCTGGTAATGGAACCTCCTTTAACTGGAGTGCTCCTTATATGTGGTCCTATGTATATCATGGTTACACAAGAACGTATACCTATGGACAACTCCTGCTTGTTTACATGGGTTTGGCACAGGTGATGTTTGCATTGGAATTGAGATCATCACAGGCAAACAAAGGGTAAATAATCAACCAGATATAGAAAAAGAAAGGTGGGAGGGGGTGAACCCAAGATTTTCATCTGACACCACTAATTCACAGGGATCTCCAAGGAGCTTACACAAAGCATCTCATAAGTGTATACAATAAAATTTAACATTTAAACATCCAGTTTTAAAATTAAAGCACGAACAACAGCCAACAAGGATAAATATGAAGGATGCGGTATGAAGGGCGGCTTTAGCACAGGACAGTGTTACATTCAACTTGCTTCTTTGGGAACTAGTGACTGATGGCCATAGCATATTGCCGCCACTGTAAAGCAGCAATCCGATTCCACCTTAACTGGGAGTAAGCCATGTTGAGGTAAGCAGCCTAAAATCCTGCTGCATACCCTACAATAGGGATGGGGAAAATGACTTTTAATCTGAATTTACCTAATTTTGTACTTTTGAACCAATTTGCCAATTAAAACTCAATTATCCTTCAAAATCTGCTTTTCTCTGAATTGCTTTCTCCTGTTAAAAATGTACATCAGAATGTATATATTAGTGGGAAAATGTTTAAAAGTCATTATATTAGGACAACAAATTGCAAATTGCATTCAGACAAACATGCAAACAAATGCATATGAGTTTTCCTGCTTAAAATATCCTCAAAGTTCAAGACAAATTGCATTTCAGTGGAAAAATGAGAAACTAAAAGACACTGAAATTGGCCTGTTCATCTATCTCTTTTTCTCTTTTTCTCAGTCTCCTGCTATTGCAGGAACTAAGTTATACTATCCCATACAGATGACTGTCCAGATGCTTTCTGAATGTCTCCAGCAAGGGAGCACCCACCACTTCCCCAGGTAGTTGTTTCCATTGTCACTGCTCTGACAGTGAGGAAATCCTTCCTGGTGTCTAGTCTGACTCTGGTTTCTTTTAATGTAAGTCCATTATTCCTTTTAATGTGAGTCCATTATTATGTCCTGCACTCTGGAATGAACGAGAAGAGATCTTCATTGCACTAAGTTTAATCAATTTGGCGTCTCTTCATTTCTGTTGCTTTCTGTGCAATTTAGATGCCAGGATTTGAGTCCTCTTTTGAGACAAACCAAGGCCTGCAACCATTTAAGCCTTCTCAGTCTGGGCAGAACTATATCAGTATGGCAGCTGTTGCTTTGATTGAAAAGGTATGCTTGACAGTTCAGGACAAGTTTTGTAACAAATGGCAGCAACTTCTGAAAGGGGAAAAAATACTTTCAGCAAGAACCATCCCTAAGCCTCTTACACTGGAAGGATTTCAAACTGCCCTTTCTGATAAGAAGTTTGGAAATAGGATTTTTCCCAATAGGAAGGGAAATTGCATCAGCTAGGAGGATTTACAATGAAGGCTAAGATACTGAGGCCTTAAAAATATATCTTGTCTACTGGTGGCTTGTATTTTCTGAAGATAGTATGGAGAGATATTGTAGTTTTCTGTTATTTGTACATTGGAAGTTGCTTTTGGTCTTAAGTAGTAAACTATCATCCCCTTATATGAAGTCCTAACTCTGGAATGCTTAGTTCTAAGACTGCATTTACAAAGAGGGGTGCTGGATAGTTTCAGTCCGGACTGGATGTTTAGAAATCTGTAGAGGTAAAGCTAGATCCAAGGTTTTGTTGTATGCTGGTGTAGGTATGGCACTTATCAGGCTGTCAGTGGTCTAAATAACACAAAGAAGAGATGGAAAAGGTCAAACCTTCTCACAATCCATTCAGCTCTCTTTCCCCCAACTCCCCCCCCACCTTTCGGGATGCTGGAACTTCTCGGCAACCATTCCATCATAATCTGAGAAAAAGATATGCAGTCCCCCCAAAGCCTCGGTGCTTTGTGTTGTGTTGTTTTTTTGCATGCTTGCTAATAGATTAGTAAAATAAAATGGATAATCTCCTTGCCTCTCAGTCTGCTTTATTTATAATGCTGGTCAAGCTTTAAGCTGCCTTAAGGGTGTGCCCCTCTACAGAAGCCTTAATACAATATTATACTTTCCAGAGAACAGCGACAGCAACAACTTCAAACCCTGCTGGTTTAGAGGTTAGTCTGATACTGAGTAAGCAAGCCTTGAAGGAGTCTCCTTTTGACTCCTTTTTTGCGACACCAGTCTGTTCTGCGTGACACAACAGTCCACTCTGATTTAATCACTGGCACTGTCTGTTTTGCTGTTTGTCTGTTTTTTGTCTGTTTTGCTGGGAGCCTGCAGTGCCCTTTTGGCATGGTGTCCCCAGGAATAGTTTACCATGTCATGCGAACCAAGTGTCATGGATTGTCTAACAGGGTAGACAACCCTTGAATAACCCTGGAACAAGTCCTGGGGGTTGTCTTCTCCCTTAAACAACCAACAGAACTGGGTTTGTCCAAGACAGCAAGTGATGAGTGTGCCGCTGCTTACAAATTCAAAATGGCAACCTGTACACTTTCCTATGCCCCATAGGAAATTTACTCATGGTGGCTTAACATTTCATGGGAACAGTCACTCTAGGATATCCTCCTCCCTCCTTTCCTTCTTTCCTTCCTTATATGCTTCAGTTCAAAGAGGGAGGGATGAAGGCCATTTCCATAGCGCCAAATCCACATCTGGCATCATGTCTCAACTTAGACCTAGGCCTAAGAAGTTAAACCCAAAGGTAATGCACCAAATACATACTTGTTTAAAACATATATCAACAGTATGATGTGGCTGCAAAAAGGCAAATGCTCTTTTAGGCTGCCTTAATAGAAGTATCACTTCTGAGTACCACAGTTTTAAAAAAGGTAGGCAAGCTAGAAAGGGTTTGGAGGAGGGCAACAAGGAAGATCCAAGGACTGGAAATGAAGCCCTGTGAGGAGAGATTGAAAGAATTGGGCATGTTTAGCCTTGAGAAGAGAAGACTGAGGGGAGATACGTAGCACTGTACAAGTACTTAAAAGACTGCCCCAGAGAGGAAGGACAAGATCTCAATCATCTGAAAGTGAAGGACACAGAATAATGGGCTGAAGTTACAGAAAGCCAGATTCCTGCTAGGTATCAGGAAAAATTTCCTGACTGTTCGAGCAGTGCAACGATGGAGCTAATCATCTAGGCAGGTTGTGGGCTGTCCCTCACTAGAGGCATTCAAGATGCACCTGTACAGCCATCTGAGAGAGATGGCTTAATTTGGAGTCCTGCACTGAGCAGGGGGCTGGACCCAATGGCCCTTGCAACTCTATGATTGTATGATTATATATTGAATTCATTATGAAAGCCCATAATAAATGTGATGGCATTGCTACTTCTGGAATCATTCTGCATTTGAAAGATTTACTGAGACTATGGGTTGGATCCACACTATTTGAAGTTAGTTCTCACTGAAATCCAAGTGATCAAAGTCACACTCATTTGTCATATTCATTTTAATAGGACCTCTACTCAGTTGTGTTAGTCCAGAGCCAACCCACAGTGACTTGTGATTGTTGCATCTTCCAAACTAGTGGGGAATATCTTTTCTGTACCTTATGAAATGGTTGGATGGGTAAGTGTGGACAAAATACCATATTGCCCTCTCCCTGATGTTCATACCATCCCCACCAAATCAAAGAGATGGTGAATAGTATCAGTGCCTGATGGATTTCATGTATGGTGGTCTTGATAAGAATCTGAAAAGACAGATTTGTTTGACTTTGATAGTTCCAAGATTTGTGCTGTTACTTGCGTTTTGCATTTGCACCCTTCTGTTTTCATGATCCATAAAGGGGTCAGAGAGCAAATAGGTTATTTGATTTTGCAGCCGTAGTAAACTCCAGGAGTTGACCTATAGCCTTAGCCTTCCGCCTAAGCACCTGTTAGAACTAGACGTCCCATCTGGACATTTCAATATAAATAGCAAAGTCTTGAATTATGGGAATTCTTAACTATTTCCCTTGATGACAGTTAGAACAGCTGAGGACAATAATGGAGAAAGCCATTCATTTCAGAGGATTTGGTCTATTCAGCGAACGGCATATACGCACGCTAAATATACCCAACCATTTGTTAACCTTTATGCCTTCGTGCCCCTAACACCAAAGGGAAAAAGTATGAAGAGAGCTAGAGCTAAAGGAGTTCGTGAAGCAAGGCGTAACAGTGTGTGAACCGCAGGTGGGACTATGGCCTAACTCTGACCCATTCCCAGCCATTGGCACCAGGGCGTTGCTAGTGCTCTCCATGCACGGGTTCTTGTCAAGCTGCCCAGCTGCTCCAATTCCTTGTCTTGTCAAGCTGCTCCAGCTTCTCCCTGAATTGCTCCCTCATGGCTGAAAAACTCGTTTAACTGTCTTGCACATCCTTATTTACTTTATGGGCAGTATTTATATGAAGTTCCACAACTAGGCAGATTCCGAAGAGGTGAACATACAAAGCTAAAACATAGTGTGTTTGCTGCGCTTGAATGCTTGGAGCGCTTCATAGGAAATGGGCAGATGTTTTATCTAGGCACACATTGTGCTGTGTGTATTGATTATGTGGATGCCTTTTAATGTCTTGAATCATAAGATAGGTGAACGTACCAAATAGTGGCACAGGTCATACAAGTGTAAACACTACATTTTAAAAAATTAAATACTGAAATAATTTAAATGTCTCAATTGAAATAGTTTAAATTAATTTATCTCAAATACAAGTGATAAATGCAACTGTTTATTCATTTAAATAGTTTTAACAGCATGGTTGCATTAGTACTCATGTTGTGCTAATCGTCATTTTTTAATCAAAATTTAATAATTTAATTTAATAAAACATTTGTATCCTGTCCTTCATGCCAGCATCTCAGGACGGCTTACAAGTTTAAAATGAACAACAGCAATAAAAACAATCAATCGTACAGTATACAGTAATAAACAATCATAAAAATACAATCAATAATGATATAGTCAGAATTAAAATAAATTTCAAAAAAGCAACTGTTAACTTGATTTCTAAAAATCTAATTCTTAAAATGACAATCAAATAGAAAGGTTTTCACCTGGTGCCTAAAAGAGTATAGACTCAGTGCCAGGAGAACCTCAAAAAGCAGGATATAACTCAATCAAGTATATTGCAAATATTAATTTGAGGTAAGTATGATTAGGAGTAGAGCAGTAAAGGGCAATGCCAAAAATGGGAATTCATTGGTTGCCAACAGATTCCGAGCCTCCACTTCATGTGGCCATATCGAATGCATCACACTGATTTTGTTTTGTTTGGGGGTTTTTTTCCAGTTTTGAAGTGTACGAGTGGTGTGAGAAAAATAGACAGTACAAAAGCATAGACCACATTGTTTGCTTGCTATTGGCTTGCTCTTTACAAGCACACACAAACTTGCACAGCTCCAAATAAAGCGAGTGGGAAATTTGGAAGCACAATGCAGGATCGGCCCCTGCAGGTTTTGGACTGAGGCATTCACTGGTTGATGCACAAGAGGGGATCCTGCATTATTCCATTATTATCCTCAAAGTGTGATGTTGCTTTGTAAGAAAAAGAAAAAAAAAGAGGCCTGTCAGATCTTGAAGAAAGGGCTTTGCAGTATATTGGGTCAGGTATGTGCTATTCAGTAATGAGTTCATTTTTGCCACATTTCAGTGATCTTCTTATGTAAGCGGAGAAAAAGCATGCATCCCTGGGCAAAAATACCCATAAATTTACCATGTAAAAGGGAGATGATATCAAAAGGCTTCAAAATGAGAAGCCAGACAAATGTCGGTAGGTAAAGAAATACAGTACAAGGGTCTGTTGGCTGCCGATGCCACAGCAACCAACCAGAGTGCATAGTTGCAAACTTGCAAACTAATCCCCAAAGGCGGCAAGTGTTAGGAACAGATTAGGCTGTTGCTGGAACCAAACGTGCTTAAACCACACAGAAAACCTGCTTTGGTTTAAATATTAAATAAAGTAGTTCATAGTGTAGGAACTGTGTAAAATGTCATGTAACAGTTTAAGGCCTGCAATGTGGGTTACCTGTGCAGCAACGAATCCAGACCTGACCATCAGAAAATCCTCTTTAAGTGGAATTGCATACTGATTTGCTGAGACTTCTACCTGCTACAGGGTGTAATGAAGATGTGCCATATGGGTTCTGGGCAAGCCTGCTGGGTCTAGTTGTTGCCCAGGTACACTGACCCACAACCCATATGTTCCACAGCATACATCCACTGCATGCCACAGATCTGCCATCCAATCCTGACTTTCTGCAGCTGCATAGCAACACATAGGATAGATCAAACATGCATCTCAGCATATATGCAGTACAGTAAGACTTTGCACCAATGTTGCAGTCGATTTGTGTCAGTGCAAATGTTTTGTATTTGGTGGCAGAGATATTGTTTGGAAGAACTTTGCACAGTGGGATTGCAGTTACACCTGGACAGTTTGAATGTTACTCTAATATGAACAAAATGGCTGGGCTGACACAGGACGACAAGCTACGGTGTTTTTTGTTTTTTTACCATTTTTGGTCTGTCATGTTGTCTGGACTTAGTCATGGAATCTCACCATGGTAAGTTTGGTCTTTAAAAATTGCAATAAGAAACAACAGCTCGCTCTATGGTTCCTTTGTACAACCATGGCTTGTTGTGTTGTCTGAACCCAGAATCATGGTTTCCATGGTCATGGAATACAGCCAGCACAGAGTGCCCTAGAAAGAGTAGCTACTGCAGGAAGTTCCTCAGGCAACCAGCCTCTATGTGTGAACCAATGAAGAAGAGACAGGTGACCTGGGCGGGGAGTTATGCACCTTGGGACTGAATATCAGGCATAGTGACTGATGGAATAAATGCCAACAGTAGGAGGACAGAGCAGGGAGGATGGAAACCACAACAAAATAGAAACCACTTGATTGACTGTCAGTTAGAACATGGTAAAACCCCCATGAAATATGGTAACCATACAGGGATGCTTGTTGAGTTGTGTGAACAAATCCAGAATGTAGGACTAATGCATGTGCACGTTTGCTTTTATTTATTTAGAGTTTTTCTATGCTGTCCCATCTCATATAGCCTCGGGACGGCTCAAATAAACAAACATAATACAAAATACATACTTTTAAATACCATAACCAGATAGCAGCTTTTTCTTGCCACGCATACAAGTCCTTTTTGCTGCCTTGCAAAACTCTCACACTGTTATTCTTTTAACTTCCAGGCATGCAACAAAATGAAATTGCACTCCTGGATTGCTAATGTCGGGGTGGCGGTGGAGGGGGTGGCGATTCTCTCACAGGCTCAGGAGAAATGTGCTGTAGCAGCAGCTGTCTGGCCTGGTGGATGTAAGCAGACGTGGCATGCATGTGCTTTTGTTTAAGGTTTAAATGGCTTTTGCAGTCAAGTGTTGTAATCCATTAGTGATAAGTAAAGGTATTTGTCTATTGGTTGCGGTTAACTGAATTCCTGCATTAGCAACAATTTAGTCTCTAACGTAAAACGGGCGCAGGAAATTGTTTAGAGGGAGTCTGGCTGCTAGAGAAGGAAAATTAGAGCAGTCGGGGCTCCCCTCCCCCACTGTAATGGGATGTAGTATAACGGAATGGTGACAGCTAACATCTTAACCTTTGAAAGTATCTTGCACAGAGCAACACTGCAAGCTTTGTCTCTCAGCATTTCAGGAGTTATCACCAATGAATCCTGTTAAGTGAGCTAAAAATGCATTGTTTTACGCCTTTAGTGGCCGGTTAGAAGATCAGTTTGTTTCTCTTGCGACTGGAAGTTTTCAATAAAGAAACTAGTATTGCATTCAGACCCACACATTCAGATTCTGGACAGAATTCAATCAGGAGAAAAGAATGATGATTTCTCTAAAGACAGGATTCCTGTGATGCAAATAGGAATGCTATTCCAGCCATCTAGTATTGTATCACAATTTCAACCGGGCAAGTATGTGGGTAAAGAGGAGCTGAAGTCCATATTAGTCCCTTTCAGCTTCGGACACTAGATGATTAACAGAGCTCAGCAAGAAGATGTAGCATTCATTTTCCCTTCCTCACCCCCCCCCGCCTTTGAAATTAATTTGTATTAATTGTAGTGAGTTTCGAAGGACCATACTGGCCATCGTAGTGGTAGAGCTAAGAATCTGTCAGTATATTTTAACTGTTGCTCCAGCTGTAGCACTGAAAGTCCTCATTTGTTTTTGAAAAGCATGTATGTTTTTATATTAAAATTGTGATATTCATGAATGTTTGCAACTTCTTTTTTTGAATCCAACTTTATGTCTGATGTGTAGTAAAAAGTATGATCATCATCCAGCAGCCATTCTTTTAAAATCAGAATCATTGAACTTGCTGGAAAGAAAAATAGCCACCACTGCAAATCTGCACTCGTTTGCACCCATGACCAAGATTCCCTAGCAGTCTTTTATCTTTGCCAGTGGAAAAGAGCATCTTTGGATTTAGTTTCACTCCCTTTTACACAAAGTGCAAACCAGCGTTCCCATAAGATGTCTCAGACATATCAAATGTGTGTTCTGCCACAGGACACTTCTGAAACCAACCTATTACCTTGGTAGCCTTTTCTGTATTGAAGGTGCTCAGTATTGTCGTTCACCTGTACCTTTCTCCACTTTTGTTAGATGTGGTTTGAAGGATGCAGCCATAACTGTCAAAGACACACCATGTGGATGCACTCTTGACAAGGTGAAGGCCATTAGCTCTCATAATGAGGACCACAGCTTACAGGCGGTGATGATATGTAGAAGATGCCAGTTCAATCCTAGGCATATTAAGTTAGCTTAGGTTTGCTTTATAAAAGAATCAGGTACCAATCAAATAGTAGGATTTTTAAAAAATCTCTACCTGAAAACTTGTAAGCAGATAGAATCTGAGTTAATGGTCTTGGTGGAGGGTGGGAAGGGGAAGGTAGGTTGCCCTGCATATTACTTTTGCTGAAGATATTATGCATCTTCTCTTCCCACCACCCCCACCGTTCCATGCTTTACTACTGCTTTTGCAGTCCAGAAACCGTAAAGCTGTTCTACCCCTGCAAAAACAATCACACAAGCCCTGCTTGCCAACCCAAGGGAGAAAGAAAGATTCTGAGCATGTCAGTTTTGCATGGCAGCACGTGCAGTCAGCAGCACAGCTACAGGAGGAAGGTGGAGTTTGCCTCTGCCGCCCTGATGGTGAATGTGGTCTTTTTTTAAGAAAAAGATATATTTCAAAGTAAAAATAGCAAAATAAGCATCTATAGCCATCTACATGCCCATTTGCCTCCTCAACTATAAATATTTTTAAGAGAAAAAGAAATGGTGCTAAATATGCATGTGCTACAAAATTTGCACATGGTGTCCCAGGGGCTGATGCGAGGCCTGTTTCTCCAGAGTATTATCTTTTATTACTATTTTTCCCATACATGTTTCACTGTATAAACTGCTTCTGTCAAGGTTAAACGTTCCTGGTTTCTCTTCCTCCTAAGGAAGAAGAAACTCCTTAATGGGAAAGCATTCATTAAATAAGTTTGGCAGAGCATTAATGGAGAAGTATACCCTCAATAAGTATACCCTTAAATATGTGAGCCGCCCCGAGGCTTCGGCAAATGGGGTGGCATAAAAATGTTTTAATAAATAAATAAATAAACAAACAAACAAACAAATAAGCTAAAACTTCACATTTAGTTGTACACCAGAACTTCTTTTTACACTTGCATTAATCATCTACCTGGTTCAACCAAAAATACTGGCACAACTTCCATAACTTAAGCAATACCATGGGAGGAGGAGGAGGGGATTAAAAGTGAGATATGGGAGGCACACTCACAGACCATTACAGTGAGAAAGATGGGAGGCAGCCAGCTGCCAGCAAACTCTGGGTGAGAAAATCTTTGATCTTGGCAAGCAGGAATGCCAGGGACCATATGTCCCAGAGGAAGTTGAACTGCAGCAGCCAAATAAGGTGCTGAAAGAACCCTGCTGTTGATTTCAGCTTACAAGAATGGGAATTTTGACTAAATGTTGGGAGGAACTTCCTGAGGGTACGAGCTGGTCAACAGCCGAAAATACTATGATGGTTGGCACTCATTCCTGAGAAGCATTTTAACAGAGGCTTTCCTGCAAGAACAGGTTGCTTGACTAGATGACCGATATTTCTTCCTACTGAATGATCTTCTGAAGTTCATACAGAAACATGTCAAGCTCTGATGGATTCCTACTTTGGAAGGTATGTGTGTATATTCTCCTGCAAAGGTGTACAACCACCTAAGGCAACAGAAAAGGAGAGAAACATTCTATCAAACATTCACCTGATAAGCGCATAATCCAGGAAATCGGGATTATATATAGGAAATCAGCTCTGTTCAAGGCAGTAAATATCATTGCATAAAACAGTAGCCATAGGAGAGCAGACTTTGGGCTCCAAATTGTAAACACAATCAGATTCATAAGGTAGCTTCTGGTTTTTATAAATGGTATTAGACTTTTGATATGTGATTACAAGAAGTGTTTTCATTCTGGGGGCTTATTTTTTTCAAGCAAAACACTGCTTTCGATTCATGAAGCTCTTTCACCTCTTTTATAGAAAGTGCAGTTTGGCACGTTTTAGCATGTATTTAACTAACTCCTACCACATACACTGTGAGCATGGTTTCCATTTATAGCAAAATGAATTAAGCTGATTTTTAAAATACGGTAAGTTGACAGTGCTGCTTAACAGCGCATGGGTGACTTACTCCTTTTCTGTAGGTCTGATGGAAGCTTTGCTAATCTGTGGCGGCTTTGCTATTTTTAGAGCAATATCATTTTTCCTTGTTTGGTAATGATAGATACTTTAAAAAATCTTCTTGTTGTCCAGTGGCCGCTCTAAAAGTCCCTATTTATGTTCAGTGTTACTGGTTTTCTGCTCGACATCCTGGATTGGGGCATGCTGCACACCCACCCTAAGCACAGTGTTAGCATCAGAGCATCCCCGGTGCCCTGCTGGAGTGGCCTTCAGCTCCATCAAGCCCAGTGTGGGGCACCCAGTGGTGGCCAGATGCATGCCTCTGGCACTCAGCTGTGGAATTTCATGCGCTGAACTCCTGCCATCAGACCTTTGCAAAGGCCCTGGCTCAAAGTTGCCATTGCTCTTTTACAAGCCATCCTCTTGGCCCCAGAAAACAAAGAATGAATCAGAGTGAATGAGTTAATGGAAGCTCTTAAAGTATGCCTTGTTCTAATTTGTGTAATCAAATGAACTGGCATTCCACATTAGTGCACTGGAGCATTTGGTGTTGTGTAGCACCATACTTTTATACATGAGCTATGAGTAGTCCTTTGGGCTTACTGAGGATGCTTGTGGAGAAAGCCACCATTCGTCATTAATAATAAGCCATAAATAAGTCTTTTCATGTCCTGATATTAGTGAGTGGGGTTGTACCTAGCTACATGTATTAAGCTCTTATGGAAAAATTGAATTGTTTAGTATGAGAGCAAACGAAATGCTGTGAAATACTTAATATTGTATGACTCTTGTACAGAGGGAGGGATTTACTGCAAGACTACACATATAATTAAACGCTCAACTATACATGACACAAGTACAAAATAAACCACTAATGGTACAGAATAAAAGAAGGTGCTACAGGGATAGGCTGGAAAGAGATCCTAAAGAACTCTTGCACTTTTTCGAGGGCCCATGCATTTCAGAAGCTTTACTGACTATTTCTAGGATGGGACATACAACAGTGTAAGACCTGTTCAGCTTTCATTTGCTTTTTCACAGAGCAAAATAGAAATTCCATTTATTATTTAAACATTTATATATCAGCCTTCATTCGACTACATCTCAGGATGGCTAGCCCTGGCAGAAAAAAATAAAGACATCATTTTCTGAAGCAGATAAAATACTAAAAGCAACTAGAAGAAGGAGCAGCATTTACAGTATAATTCTGTGCATGTCTACTCAGAAGTTGTACGAATAAAGAAAGCTGCCAGAGGCAGTCAAGAGGGTTAAATGCCTTGAAAATGCTTGAGAGTTACTCAAAGCTGCAATCATAGAAGCTCTGCTAGCATGGATACCACAGGTTAGGAAAGGTAGCGCGAGGGCAAGAGAGGTTAATAAGCAGTGTCAAGGAAGTTTTTAGAGAAAAGGCTTCCTTCAAAACATGGAAGCATTGCCCAGATGAAGAAGACGAAGAGGAGCACAGCCTTGCACAAGGAGAGGCAAGCAGGCAGGAAGAGACGTAAAAAGACATTTCATGGCGCATATTGCTACCAGTTTTGAGGCCAACAGGACAGAATTCTTTAAATATCTCAGAAGCAGGAAACCAGCTAGAGACGCAGTTGGTCTATTGGATAATACGGTTAATAGAGCACTAAAAAAAGAAATGGAAATTGCAGAGAAGCTGAATGCATTCATTTTATCTGTCTCTACTGTAGAAAATATGGGATGCCTGTGCCTGAACTGATGTTTTCAGGGAGGGAATGTGAGGCGCCAAGGCAGACAGTGGTAGCAAAAGTTGAAATTCTCAGCCATATTGACAAACTGAAAGTTGATAAATCATTAGATAAATTCATTGAAGAATTCTTTAAAAACTCATATATGAAATTTATGATTTTTCTAACATAGCTTTTATGTTAGCCTCTGTACCATAGGATTGAAGAATAACCAATGTAATGCACATTTTGAAAGAGCAGTTGGGGCAGGAATCTAGGAAATTAAAGACTGGTTACCTTAACATCTGGCCCAGGTAAATTGTTTGAGAGAATTTTTAAAGATTAATAAGCATATGGAAGAAAAAGTCTTGTAAAAACGAATCAGTGTGGCTTCTGCAAAGGAACTCTTGGAATACTGTCTCCAGTTCTGGACACCAAGATGCAAAACAAAAAAGAGTCCAGAGGAGGGCAACAAAAATGATCCATTGTCTTTTGAGGAGAAAACTGGGCATGTTCAGCCTTGAGAAGAGAAGTCTGAGAGGGAACATGATATCACCGTATAAGTACCACAAAGAGAAAGGTCAAGATCTCTTCTCACTGACATCAGAGTGCAAGACACAGAATAATCAGCTCAAGTTGCAACAACCCAGATTCGGCTGGACATCAGGAAAAGCTTCCTCACTATCAGAGCAAATATGACTTGTAGGTTGTGTGCTCTCCCACCCTAGAGACATTCAAAAAGAAACTGGACAGCCATGTTAATGGGATGGTGTAAATTGGTGACCCGCAACAGGTGGACCTGATGGCTTTCATGGCCCCTTCCAACTCTACTGTTGTATAACTCTATGAACCTTTCGGACTTCTTTAAAAAATGTCCGACTTGTGAACCAGATAGATATTGGTAGATCTGGTAGATATTGTTTACTTGCACTTCCAGAAAGTTTTCGGCAAACTCTCTCACCAAAGAGCCCTTAGAAGACTTAGCAGTCATGGAAGGTTCTCTTATGGATCGGTAACTGTATAACATAGTTAACAAAAAGCAGAGAATAGGAATACATAATACTTTGTCTCAATGGATTATTGTAAACTGTGGAGTTCCATGTGGATCTCTGATAGAGTCAATGATTTTCAACTCATTCATAAATGATCTGGAATTAGGAATGAACAGTGAAATAGTCAAAGTTGCTGATGATATCAAAGTAATTAGAGTGGTAAGAAGCAAAAAGGGTGACGGGAATTCCAAAAGGATCTCTGTAAATTGGAAGAATGGGCCTCAGAATGGCAAATGCAGTTCAGTATAATGCAAAAATTCAAGCATAAGCTGATGGACTCTGAGCTAGCGGGGGCCTACTGAGAAAGAGATCTTGGGTTCTGATGGACAGCTCAATGGAGATGCTGAGCCAGTGTGCAGCAGCTGCGAAAAGGGCGTATTCCATGCTAGGCATAACTAGGAAAGCTATTGAAAATAAAACTTCCATTGCCGTACTTCCATCATACAAATCTATGGTGTGACCACACTTGGAATGCCGCATGTACACTTCTGGCCACCACATCTAGAAAAGCCTATTGTGGAGCTGCAGAAAGGACAGAGAAGGGAAATGGGGAAGAGATGGGACTGGAGCAGCACCCCTATAAAGTCAGCTTACCATCTTTGGAACTGTCTTGCTTAGAAAATTATGAAGTAGTATTAGATAGGAGAATATCTCCCTCTCTCGTTATGCTTGAATACAGGATCATCCCATGAATCTGATTGGTGAGACATTTAGGAGAGATGAAAGGAATCATTTCTTTACTCTTTGCCCAGGTAAACTATCGAATGACAGTATACTCTGAATAACATACATGTTGTTTATGTTAAACATATAATTTGAGAAAAGGATTTTCAATGCAGAAGGAATTTTCATTGGGAACTGGTGCTGGTATGGCTTGTGGAAAGGCCTGCAGAGTTGCTTGCACTTTGGATGTGAAATGGACCAGGCCATTTTATGTACAGTATGCTTTTCTCCAAAAAAATAATGTATTGCAACTACCTGCAACAAACAAGGTACCTTCATTTTGGTTTCTTTCTATCCAGGCTTCCTTTCTGGCTGCATTTGTACAGGCCAGACAGAGGAGGTTTGGTTATATGGGTGGGTAGGGAAGTGAAGAATATAATTTTACAGCAAGAGAAGAAAGGCTTGCTTCAAATCTGGAAAGGGCTGATATTTTAAACCCCCCACCCTTGGCCTTCCTGTACATATTCACTAAATCTATATACTTCTTTATGTTTTAAACAAACAGAGCTGTGTTCATTACCCCGGCCAGCATGAGATCCTTCTAAACGACTAACAAATGTGCATGCCTTTTGAAACAAAAAGCAGATTTCAGTGTCAGGCTGCCAGTGTTTATTACAATAAACACCGAAGGTAAAAAAAAAGAACAACAAAAACAGCAGCAGCAAAAGAAGAAAATGGATTAAAACAAAAACAAAAACCCTGCCCTGTGAAAAAATTAGCTGGTTTTGATGGCAGATTCCATTATACGTTACTAGGCTTGAGAAAACTTGACCTCCCATCAACCACAGCATGGAATTCCTCAGATGCATATATGAGTTTCATGAAGTTCTTTGTGCAAATCTTTGAGTCCTCTCCTTTTCACTGGCCAGAAGTACTCAGTGCAGATGGAAGATCAGGAACAAATTGGATAGTGATTGATTCCAGTCCAACTTTTGCATTCATTTTGTTGTTGCCACCTTTGTTCTGCACTGTATGTTCAGTCTCTGTATGTCTGAAACCTTCTTCCCTGTGTTTGGGAGTAAGCCCTTCTGGAACGCAAATGCCTGGGGTGGGTGGAATTTAGTTGTAGAACTAGCACATTTACCAAAACAAGCAATAGCACAGCATGCAGAACTGTAAGAAAGTTAGTCTTGGAGGCAGAATGGCCTTGTAAAGTTCTTGGGCATGAGTGGCTGAGATGGAAAGGAGGAGACTAAATGGCAATATACAGGTGAATGATTGAAGGTTACCCATAGGATGGAGGAGTCATGGGAACGAGAATACGGTGGCAGCGAGCTAAAGGAGGCTCTGCGGTGAAGCTTCTGTGGTCAGCTGAAGAGCTGGCAAGCGAGATGAATGCACCTCTTCCTCCTTTCTTCTGAGTTTGTTATTTCAAGAGTAAAACACTTTGTCTGACTGAAAACATCCCATCCCAGCCCACCCAAGTTCATTCACACCAAGTACCGCCATGTTTAACGGTTCTATTTCATGCTTTATGGTTCCCAGTTTGCCTTGCTTCGTACTTCTCATGTTCCACTTGCATGAGTTGTGCAGCATCCGACTTCCCTTTCACCTTTCTGTATATCAAAGCTTCCTTTCCTCTTTGATCTAGTTACATCATTAGTGACAGCACTATTTGTACTTGTCCTTTGCTCTTCCCCAGTAGCTGGTTGTGAGCCTTCCAACCTGGGAGACTCATCTTCTGGCACTATTTCTTGCACATCTTCTGGCACTTTGAATTGTTTCATCATGGGCTTTTCAAGATAAGAAGACTCAGCAGTGGTTTACCGTTGCCTCCTTCTGCCTGGTACTAGCCAGTGTTAGTTTAAGTGTCATTTCCATTCTCTATGAAAGATCTTCCGCCAGTGGCACCTTCAGCTGCTGCTGCAGCCCAGGAGGTTCTCTGCCCCCATCACCATTAGAAATATCCATTGTCTTCTGCTGATGTGACCATTCCTCCTGAGGAGGAGTATGCGTCTGGTCTGGTGCCTCTGCTTCGACCTTTCTGCCTTGGGTGACCAAAGCTAGGAGACCAGCCTAGTGAGGGTATTCCGGCTTCCTGGTGGCATTGCTCTCAGCTTCTGTGGCCCTTTCAAACACCAAACCATGTTAAGGTGTACAAATCTTAATCTATTAGTAACAGTTTATTCACTTTCGTAACAGACATCTGTTAATGAACGCTTCATTTTTGTTCATTTTGAAAGGTTGTTTCTAGCATTCATTCCATAGGAAACAAGAGGCAGAGATTCTTTTAGGTTAATTCTAGTGGCAAACAGTCAAGAGTTTTTATATTTGAGGAAACAGTGCATAGTGGTGAGGGATAATTGAGAACTTTATTAGAAACGTTGATACTTAAGTTATTTTTTAAAACGATACATGGGATGATCCACATATTGTTCTGTCACTGCTGATAGTGGCAGGATAAGCTAGTGCTTCTTTTTCATATGTGGATTTTAAATTAGAACTGCGTTAATTGACTGTTACAACATTGAAACATAGCAAGAGGAGAAGCACAGGGCTCTGGAGAACAAAGTCTAACTGTCAAGTATACAGACTTTCTTCCATAGCATGATGTGGACACTCTGCTCATATGTTGGGAAACTCAACGTGGCTTGAAGCATTCCTAAATGTCTATCAGTAAAAGAAGCAGTAGATCAATACGTTTAATAAGGAATGGAAGAAATAACTATGCTGGGAACTTACAGAGTAGATTTTAAAAACTCTCCATATGTCTTCATTATTTTTAGCCATTCTATATTTTTAGAGTTATTACATCATTTTTAGACATCCTGTGGAGGGAGTGAAGGCTGGTTAACAGTATATAAGCACATTGTCTTAATTGGGATATGTGAGGAGCCTGTTTTGGGGGTGAGAATCCATCAGGTGAATGCACCAAGCATTCCCATGGGCACCTGCCAGGAAGCAAACCCACACAAATACTGCGCAGGTGGCACTCCTCTTCCAAGCACATGATCTGCAGGCTTTGTTTGTGCTGCACATACTGTGGAAGAAGTTCCTCTTGGCTCAGCTCACTTCCTAGGTGAGGGCAAAGCACAAGAAGAAGTCTAATGGGCAGAAGAGGACTGGAGTCCAGGGAGAATCTTGCGACCTTAGCCTTAATTTCTCAAAGAAAAACAAACTAAACAAAAATGGTCCTCAAGGAGGGGGATGAGGGACGACATTTTTTTCCTGAATTTTCCAAGCCTTTTGCAGGCTTTTACATCTCCTTCTAAAGTTGTTGTTGTTGTTGTTGTTGTTGTTGTTGTTGTTGTTATTATTATTATTATTATAACATTTCTATGCCGCCCCTTGCCGAAACCTCGGGGCGGCTTACAACATGATAAAATACATTGAAATACAATAGTACATAATAAATTACCATTAAATATAAAAATACAAAAAATACATTGATTTACAAATACAAAATTAAAATTATCAGTATAAAATAAAAATATAGGAGGAGAAAGAGAAGGAAGAAGAAGTTGCCCAGGCCAGATCATATGTTTTAACAATTGAAAAGTTGCAGTCGCAAAAGACTTGTATTTGACCCCTTGCACCAGGAGTTCTGCACAGGGCCTTGCACAGAACTCCCTTTCTCTGAAGTTCGACTTGGATGCTGGCTGCCAAGTGTGGAGCTTCGCATTCCTGGAGGCCAGTCCGGGAGTCTGGTGAAGGAAAAATGGAGCATCCTTTTCTTCTGTCACCAGATCTTGGTGCTTTTGCCTGCAAACAATTTTACTACTTTGGTTCTCCCCCACTCCCCTTATAAGAGGGTTGCTTATTCTAACCAAAAAGTAGGCAAATAAAACATTTTGCAGGCTAGCAGTTTGTGGGTGCTTAGGTACAAGACTGTGTAAGAGGCAGTCCTTTTGCTGTTGTTGTTTAAATGTCCAACATATAGAATAGGCATGCAAAGGGTGAAGGACAGCCCCAGGCCCAAACTGACCGTTCTGCATGCTTCCTTTGAAATAAATGCCAGTCAAATCCTGACTGGCATTATCGAAAGAGAGGTGCTGGCCAACCCATCCAAGGGCTAAACTACAGGTTACATAATAGGCTCCCCTGACAGGATATTCTTTGTTTTGTTTTGTTATTTTAAATAAAGAAATAACCACAGGAAGTTGCAACTAGGGTGGAAGAATGGCATGCAGAAGAAGGGCAGAAGGGATTGCTTAACCCTTCGATTTCTAAGCCATTTTCCACTAAAAATCTACTCCCCCAAGCTGTTTTCCACCCATGGGGAAACATACTTTATCATCTGTTTCCAGTCACTGGCACCTGCGGCCACTTTTCACTATAGAAATGAAAGGAACACCCTACCACCACTACAAGCCAGTTAATCTGTTGTATGTTCCTGCTGTGTAAGATCCAGTTTGCTCCTGAGTGTTGTCAGGCCTTTGACATCAGGCCACTGCAGATACAACTCCAGAAAAAAAGTTAGCCAGATATGCATCAAAAAGCCGCAACAGCAGATTTAAAGAGAACAGTCTTCAAGTCCTGACTCTTACAGCTGAATGTAACTTACAGGTTTCCACATTCTCAGAGATAATACCCTGGGTTTTCCATGTGCCACTTTCTGACTATGAAAGTGGCATTCTGAGGTTTGCTTCTGTTCCTGCTTGCTAGGAAATATAAAGGTCCATCTCTGTGTACTCACAGATAGATTCACCGAAGGTAGTAAGTTACTGGGACCTGAGCTGATAGTGAGGGTCTGAGACCAGCAAGGTTGGACTGAGGCCCTGAAAATGCGCTACTTGTTTGGATAACCTTGAGAAAGAAAGATACAGTGAAGCACTCTAGTAAAAAAGATTTTGGAGCTTCTGTCAGGGCTGCAGAGTTCATGTGTAGCTGCTTCTTAAAAATGTTGTAGGATGGATTTAGGGTTTAACAGCTAAATGAGGACATTAAGAAGGATGTTGACATGTTAGAAATATCAGTTGGCTCTTGACTGATCTCAATCATTCTAATAGCTAAGGAATGTGATTTCTTAGTTGCACTAATAGGGGATTAATTAGCCACCTCCTGCTATTTTCATCAGACCACTGAAATGGAAGAATTTATGAAGGGGCTCCTGCACTTTGTTCCTGTATGGGAAATGTATGATCACACTTGATATGTGGTCCTTCAGCTGCTCCATATATTGAATTTTGATTAAACTCACAGAGGAGCAGACTCATTCAGGTGTCATGTTCCAGAAGAATTACCATATTTGTTGGTTATAGCAGAAACAAATTGATTACAACTTCCAAGGGATCTTTGAAGATGAATAGGTTTACTGTATCACAGACTTTCACAACCAAGTGCCTATTTATGCTATGCATAAAATGAATATTTTAAATTATTTTACTGCCAACGCTCAATAGGTGGTTCCCAATTAAAATAATAAAATACAACCTGAAATACTTTAGAAAAGTTTAAAATAACAACATTAAATAGAAACAAAAACCAAAGAAAAATCTACAATAACACTAAGATTAAAACTCAAGAACAAATTTGAAACTGAAACTGAATTACAAAAACGCCTGAGAAATTATAGCAGTCTTCACCTGGGGCCAGAAATATCACACTGTACATTCCACAGCTGGAGCGCCAGAAGAAAAGGCCCTCTTCTTAGTTGCTACCGGTTCCCTTCCTTTGATGGGGGTTGCTGGAGAGAGAAAGCACTGAAAACAATCTTAGAGTACAGGCAGGCATGTAAGGCAGAGACTGTACAACTGGCCCAAGCCATATAAGACTTCGAATGTTGATACCAGCACTTCAGATTGGGTACAGCCATGGAGTGGCAGCCAGTGCAGATGGTAAAGCACTGGTGCAACCTGGTCACATTGACCAGTCCCTCTTGCTGCAGTTTCTGGACAATTTTCAGTGACTGCCCCATGTAGAACACATTGCAGTAATCCAAAGGAGAGGAACACGGATAACTAGCTAGGCTACAGCTGTCCAGATGGATGTAGTTGCTGTGTCAGCCTAAGCTGATTGAAGGTGCTTCATGCCACTTAGGGCACCCATAACTCTAGAGACATTGCTGGATCCCAGATCCTAAACTACAGGCATGATCTCTAGGAGGACTGGAATTCTAACAGAACAGGGAATACCATTCATTCAAAGCAGGTGCATCACTCATTAACAGTACCTCCATGTATGCCGGATTGAATCTCAGTTTATTTACCCTTATCCAGTCCATTACCAACCCCAAGCACCAGTTCAGAAAAGTGACTGCCTCATCTGGATTTGATTGAAAGGCAAGACAGATATGCTTATTGAGGACACTTCAGGCCACATCTCTAGAAATCTTCCCTGACAGTTTCACGTAATTGTTTAACAGCATGCTAGATAAAACAGGATCCTGTAGAACACCATAGTGTAGCTGCCAAGACACAGAGTGGTAATCTCTCAGCATCCTCTTCTGGAATTGGCCGTCCAAATAGGGACTGGTTTACTGTTGTACAGTGCCAGACAGCCTTTTCCAGGCAGATTGTAGAGCACCCTCAGCTTAGAAAGCCTATCCAGGAGAACACCATGGTCAATAGTGTCAAAAGCCGCTGAGATCTAAGAGAACCAACCAGGTTGTATTCTCCCTGTCCCTGTCTCTGCAAGGATATCCTACAGGGCAATCAAGGCAGTTTCTTTTCCACAGCCAGGGCTGGAAACCTGAGTGAAATGGATCTAGAGTGTCTGGAATCAAGGGGATATTGGCTATGGGCAACTGTAGTTGTCACCATTTTTCAGGAGTGGCCTAGCTACCATCTCCTCTATAGAGGATGGCACTGATCCCTCTCTGAAGAACTTCCTGAGAACTCAGCCTGTTACGGCCTCCATATGAGAGGTAATAAGCCATTAAGGGCAAGGGCGAAGGTGATTAACAGCCCTGGGCCCAACAGCTTGGTCTGCACCCTTGAGCTTCGGCAACGTCCTCAGGCATGGCACACGAGAGGGGAGACAGGCCTTGTGCCACGTGAACAGTGAACAGCGCTGTTAATTCTGGAAATGTAAAGAAACAGCTCTCATTTACACATGGATATAAAGAACAAGTACCACAATCATTTTCTTTTGTTTATTTGTTGTCTTTGTTCTGGAGGAAAAGAATAGGAAATTCAGTAAATGGCTCTAGAGGGACCAGGATTCATATGAGAAATTTCTCATAGGAACTGCCACGTATACCTGAAACTTTTTCCCTCTTCTTCATGGTCTCCGTGCAAATCACACACCAATGGGGCTTGACATGCAGCACAGGCTTCATCTGGTGGAAACTTCCAGAGCTGGTCGCCATGAAGTGGCTGGGAGCAGGGATCGCCCTGTGCCCTGAGTGGTACATAGGTGGCAGCTCCCACCCATTCCCTCAGCTCCTTTTCGACCACGCTGGATTTCGCTCTCCGGATCGGACCTCTCCAGCTTAAACGGTTCGAGAAAAGTGTGCGCAGATCAGTTCCCACTGTTGAACTGGGTGAGAATCCCATTTAACACTAGACCATCAATTAATCTTTCTGACAGTCTCTCCCTGGCTAGTACCCTCAATGTGTTGTACTACAACTCCCATCATGCTCATACAATTTAGAAACCCTTTAGAAATGCTATTAGCATTATTAAATGGCATTTAAATCTTTTAAAAATTATTATCGAAGACTTCAGTTGAAGAAGGTTTCAACTGATTTACATCTAGAAAGATGTAAAAAAAAGATGTAAATATTTGTGAGCAGAGAGATGTAAATCATTAAAACTGGGACTGTTCCGCTTGAAGCCTTTGTGTGTGTGCAGATTCTGAGTGTTTGCACTGCTGTCAAGACACTAGATCCAGACACTGGGTTATTAGGCTGGTGTGGAGGAAATATATCATGAATCATAATTAACCTGTCCTGGATAAGTAATATATGTTGCAAAACTTTCCTGGCATAAAGTCCCTTAATAAGCTGAAACTGCAGCTGAGTTGCCTTTTTGAATGAAACGAGACTCCCTCCTCCTTCACTAATGACTAGCTAGAGCGCAGTTCATGAAAAGAAGGAATGTGTGCAATGAATATTCCACGGGTATATCACACACATGGCAATCAGCAGTCTCAGCACACCATCCGTGCTCCTTGGCGGAACAATATGATATGAGGCACACGGCATTCTTGGTAACAGTTGTGACCCATTTCCTTTGCTGTGCAAATGCTTCCCTGACTCCAGCACAGAGGTGAACGAAACGGTTGTTTTCAAATCAAGTGTGTGATTTTACTTTAACTTGCTGTAAACCTCAATGCATTAATTAGGCAGAAACTCTCTGTGCGTGCAATTTCTGAATTGTTCAATGCATGGTGAATAAGATTTTATAAACCATCTTACACGATCTGACCTTAAGAGATTTAGCAATATGAGAGGATAGCAGGCTTGCATTTCACAAGATGCCTGTTCTGGGAGTGTTTGTTATGGAAACATCAGCATCTCCAAGACTAAGAATATGGAATTTATTGTAATCCAGTTACTCTGAAATATTTTAGGGAGTTCGACACAGCAAACACATTTTGTTGATCTCTTAAATGCCCCACTCCCATTTCAAGTAGAAGGAATTAAGTTTAATTTTGGCCCTCTTTAACTGACATATGATAAAACAATTATTTGTTAACAAAGGTAGTTGTTGATTGTTAAAATAGTTGTTTATGCCCAGATAGTAACCTAAAGAAGATGGATGTGCCACTTTGCCATGTAAACTCTATTACCAAAATGAGAAATCTCATTATTAGCATTAAGCACTGAAGTTCAGGCTAATCATGGGCTGGTTGCTGTGAGCACCTCACATGGTTGTAATTATCAGACTAGCATAGTAAGGCCAAGGTTTTCTGCATGAGTTGGTTTCCACCCAACTCCACGCTTGACATGGATGACTGCGAGACCAGCATGGGCTCTACGGTTTGCATTGTTGGCTTCCCACTTTGAAGAAGAGGTCTCTCAGAAAAACAGTCCCTGACTTTGCCAGGGACTTGAGATCCATTCCAGTTTGGGCAGAAGGGAATTCAAGACACACTGTAATTTTGAAACATCATTTTATGATCCTTCAGTACAGTGTCTGTTTAAACAAACAGCTTCTGTGATATATTAAAGGATCTCACTTTGCTGCATAAAAAGTTTAAATAAAAGGCTACTGTGACAGTTATTGAAATCAGGAACTGCTTCCATTTTGCATTTCCCTGTACTTCTGGCATCTAAATGGCTCCATTATCCTGTAGGGGGGAGGGTATTCCATGAATTGCAGAATGCATTATGAATGGAGTTGCCAGATTACCACCTGGAAAATTGTCTTCTTGTTCCAGCTGCAGCTCATTTTCCAGTTTTAATGCCTCTGCTAGCCCGCTTGCCTGCCAACAGGGCCCTCCTTCCTGCTGTGGGTGTTTGTCCAGTGGGACCGAAGGGTGGGCCATTGGAGTAGAGCCGAGCTGCCATGGCTGCCTTTTCTCTTGCCCTAGCGTTGCTGTTAAGACAGGAGCAGTTCTCCAGGCTGTGACCCAATTCTTCTTCTCATGAGCATGTGAGCTTCCTTAAGCACTATTCAATAGAAAGGATGGCTAAAAACATAACCAATAAACTACTAAGCAGAAGTGCAGTGCTTGTATAAATCAACAGCTTCCCTGTTGAATCCCAGTGACATGTTGCAACCCAACAGCCATCTGAGCAAGTAGCTTTAACTGGGCATCTGATAGCCCTCTGGTCCCTTCCAGCTCTACTGTTCCGTGATTCTATAGATACAAGCTGCAGGCGATTTTATGGGATAAGTCAATGGAAGCTCCTCAGCCATTTAGAGGGTGGCGCAAGCACAAAACTGGATCCAAAATGTATCTGTTCTAAAATTAGCTAGTGCTTCCAAGGCTTTCCTCCAACAATCCCACAGTTCAGTTTGTTAGAAACTGCCAAAAAGGATCTCCCTCCCTCTCTCTCTCTCTCTCTCTCTGCCTCACAGATGCTTCTTCAGCCCCTAGAGTTTGGCCCCTTTTCTTTCTGTGTCAGTGTTTCTCCTACTACAGGACTTCTTTTACACTAGAGCAGGGGATGCTGGGAAATGTAGCTCTCAGAAGTTGTAAGGTTCCACAGATGTATCACAGAAGGATGGTGGAAAGTTCCTTTTCCTTTATAACTCTCAAATTAAGAACCTGATGGAACCAATTAGGTTACCCTCTTCACTTATGATATTTCATATCTATATGCCAGCATGTGATATAAGACAATGGATGCCTGTCTGCTCACAAAGTCTCTTGGATTGTCCTATTATTAAAGGAAGAAACCAAAACACAACTTGGTTCGCAACTTCTCTGGAGGGCTGAAACATTAGGTTCCCCTCTTTGCTTCTCCTCAAGCTCAGATGCTTTTTATTAGTCTGTATAGTCACTTTTGCCAATAAAGAATAATCTTGGGAGTGTTGGTCTGGCTCTTGAATAAAACATTTAAGAAAAACAGGCTCAGTTTCAGCATTCCTGTGGTGGCAGAACAATGCCTTCTAAAATTTAAATGTAAGAAATCCACATTCGAGGACTTACTTGTAAAATAAGCAGTTTTAGTGCATATGGTCTTCTTAATGAATAAGTACTCTTAGCATCCTATTTAATGAAGCCATCCTACAGAATTTATCCCTGCATTTACCTCAAGTAAGTCCTACTGAGTTCATTGCTTGTGTTCAAATACTGAGGTTGGTTTACTTAATTCAGATATACAGCACACCCCATATTAAAGCTGAGAAGTAAGGACTTGTTTCTGTGAAGCTCAGTATAATAATACGCACAAGGCAATACAATGCACATCAGCTTATGTCTATCTCCTGTACATACTAGATCTCACACCTGCCCACATGTGTACATGCACATGCACACACAACTAGCATTTGTGCCTTTGCAAGGACTCTGTTCTGCCCCAGTTAAATGCTTGCTCATACTCATCTTTGCACTTATAAGAATTAAATGACCAAACAATGTTAATTGTTCTTTATGTGCTATAAGGTTTATAGATGTATAGTTTGATCATTCTAAAAGGGCAGGCTCTCAGTGAAGCATCACATTTCTTCACAATATTTTGTGGGAGTGTGGCAAATAGACTTCAGAGCCCTACTTGTGCCTGTTTTTATTGTTCATATTGGAGAGAACATAATTTTGTGAATTTCCCTTTAATCCTATCCTTCTTGAGCATAGGAAGAATGAAATTGGTAGTTGGGGGTTTTTTGTTTGTTTGTTTCTTGCTGGATTTTGTAAATTCCCTACCCTTGACAAATGCTTGCAAGATTGCTTTAGAAAATGTTGACAGATCTGCATTTACAATATAATGTCTGATTTGCAAGTGGATTCTAAATTCCCTTTCAAGGCAAGAGAGAGAGAGAGAGAGAGAGAGAGAGAGAGAGAGAGAGAGAGAGAGAGAGAGAGAGAGAGAGAGAGAGAAGGGCCAGGAAGGGAAGGAAGGGCTGCCATTTTGGTACAACAGTGAAACAGAGCTTGGATTGTATGTACAACCAACACACAAGGGATTTTCCACCCTGCCCCACCCCCAGGAACCAGAAGAGCTCCAATTCAAATTTAGGACGAAGTCCTAAGGGTGATGGTGGGACTATTCAATGACAGAGGAGTTAAACTACTAAAGGAGAAAAAGGCAATTGCAGACAAGCTGAATTCGTTTTCATCTGTTCTAACTATAGAATATGTAGGGTAGAACTGTGTGGGTGAGAGATGATGTTCTAGGACTTTCTGACAAATACCAGAGAAACAAGATGACATCTTTCTGAGAGTTCTTGAAGTGCTCAGGTATGAAATGGCTGATCTTAAAACAAGTAACGTCCCTAAGATTGGCCTTTGTACCCAAGTCCTGTTAAGAGGCCAGTGTAGCACATTTTGCAGAGTTTCCACAAGGATAGTTTTACTATTTTGTTGCAGGAAAACCAACAATTTACTATTCTGGCACCTTTAAAATTTAACAACTTAAGCCCTGTTGGACTCCAACCCTCTTCAGCAGATACACAAAGTATCTTGAGTTGTAGGTATACCCATGAGAAAACATTGAGGTCAGAGCGGTTACAGAAAATTACAGGCTGGATAGCCTAACATCTATTCCAACTGGTGGAAGATATTATTCAAGATGAAATTGTCAAGCATATAGAAAGCCAAATCTTCCTGAACAAGAGTCAGTGTGTTTTTGCGAAGAGGAGCTTTGTCTCACTGAGCTGGATCCTATTTCTGGGGTCAGAAGCAGTATGATATCTGTTTCCACTGTGGAAACAAACTGCCATTCCGGATGGGCCTTTTGCCAATATCTGTTTTGAGGTGTCATCATCATCATCATCGTCACAACCACCACCACCACCAGCATCATCACCTTGTATTTACATCCCCACCCCCTTTTCCTCTGCTGAGGAACCAAGGCAGCTCACACAGCTCCGGTTCATCCTCACAACAGCCCTGTGAGCTGGCTGAGCTGAGATTCTCTGACTGGCCCAAGGTCGCCCAGTGAGCTTCACGGCTGAGTAGGGACTAGGAGCCAGTTCGCCTGGGGCTCCAGTCCAACTGTCTCACCACCACATCACACTGGCTCTCGTCCCACCCCATATTGTTTTAAAGATTAAAAGGTGAGGGCATGGCTAGTTCGCAGCCAAGACAGATGTCTCGATCTGTAACTCTCCTCCACACCTGGGTTTTTAATTTTTAACTCCCAGCACCCCTCATAAAAATGCAGATGAAACAAGGTCTCCAATGAACTCCCAGTTCACACCTGACAGCATATTTCCACCCCAAAGATCATGCAGATCCTCAGGCCCTGGAGAGTCAAAAGACACCAAAAGCAAGGATGGCCATCAGCCCTGAAAGAACTTTCTCAGCCATTTCCCAGAGGTCTGGCGACTTGCACTGGACCCACTAGACAGGAAAGTAACAGCTGTCAGTGAAATGGACTAATACAGAAACCCTTGCAAACAGGGCCATGGAAGTTAAAGCCATGACTCAAAATGAGAAAATGTTCAAACTTACTGCCCTCACTCAGGATCTTCAGAACAGAGTGGAAAATCTGAAGAACCGCAGGCAGCTGTTCAAATGCATATCTGTGGTATGGAGGAACGTGAAGAACTGTGGGATAGGATCTCATGGCCAGCTTTGCTGAAATCTGTCTAGGTTTAAATTTCACAGATCTAAATGAGCTCACCCCAACTCCCCAAGCCAGTCTAGGGACATAATCCATTTTGCAAGATATCCCCAGAGACATGAAACCATGCAGGCCCTGAACAAACTTGGGAGCATAAAAGCATCAAAGTGCAAACTTATCAGGAACTTGCTCCTGAAAAACTTAATGAAACAATGCAATTGTTATGGATTTGGAAACAAAGGAACAAAGTTACTTGCTAGGACCCTCAAACAAAGGAATTAGAGCCCCAATCCACAATTCTAACAAAGGAGAATCAATACAAACCAAATCTAAGCTTATTACTGAAACTTTAAAGAATTCATATGCCACACTGACTATATATTTCAGAAAACTCTGTTCTCTGGGCTGTAAATTCCTTGAATGTATAGACAGTTGAAACTAAACACAGATCAATGTTTAACCCACCTATAACAGAACAGGAGGTTACTGATCCTACAGAGCACCTGAAAGCAAGCAAATGCCCCCAGCATAGATGGTTTTGCTGGGAATTTTGTAAAGCTTTTGCCACCTCACTTTCACCACACTTCATGACCCTCTTCAATGAAATCCTGGATTTCATTATTCATGAAGCCTGGGGAAAAACAAAGTTGATAGTTATTCCTAGGGATGGTGAAGACCTAAAATTACTGCCCAATCACACTGCTTAGCTAAGATGCCACACTGCTTGCCTCCATCCTGGCCAAGCAGTGGATCGAACGAATTCATTGGTGCATCCATACAGAGCAGACTGACTGAACAGATCAAACTGAGTTCTTCCCATGCTGTCAGATGACTAATGCTATCCAGCAGGTCTCACGCTTTGTCCATCATAGCAAATGCACTAAATCTATTGTATTCTTAGGACGCGGTCTTACCATGACTTGAAATGATTCTCAGGGCAGGCGTTGTTATTAGGAGTCCAAGCTCTGAGGTCCTCCAACCTTGATGCTGAGAATTTGAATGCAGTCCCCCTGCCCCACAGAGCTGGCATAGAAAGAGCTGTGCTTCCGCAAAGTTGGAAACAAACGTCCAGGTGAAATGCAGGCTGTGGAGTGTGGGTTAAAGGAGATTGCCTCTATCATGATTACTGCCTTGCACTGGGTACATATCAGCTTCTATGTTGATATGTATCCAGAGTGGAGGACTTTGGATCATCCCCAGAGATGCTCTTGAAAGCCTTTGGCCAAGTAAAATGACCCTGTCTGCTGAGAGTTTTACAAAAAATGGGCATGAGTGAATGCTTGCAGACAGCAGTGGTGCAGCTCTGCACTTCCCTAAGAGCACTCATCCCTACACATCAAAAGGACTTTCAAACTATCCAATTGCTTAGGGGTACGAAACAAGGGCACCCTCTTTCTGCTCTTCTTTTCCCCATTGTTATAGAACCCAGGGCACAAATGATTAATCACAGCCCCCTAAAATTAAAGGGGTCACAACAGAGCCCACAACACTCTTGATTATTTTTTGCATTGATGTCCTTGTATTTCTTTTAATCCTGAAACAGCTGTATTGGCACTTACATTGCCCACTTTCCCTCACCAAATTGATCTTATAATGAATGATGAAAGAATCGACTTACTTTGCCTACAGAAAATGCTTCAGAACCAAAAGAAACTGCAAATATATCTCTGCCTGCTTCGAGGCATTCCTGTCTAAAATATTTGTGCAGAAGGACTCGCAACCGCTAGTTCCATGATACTTTCACCTATTATAAAGTGGAAGCTAAATTAAAAGCATGCACTAACATGAAGCTATCCTTTCTGAGCAACATTGCCTCTGTAAACAAGATGGTTCTGCTCAAACTGCTTTTCTTTTCACATGATTCCCAGCACCAGCAGGTGACAAATGGAAAAAAAATGGCAACAACTACTAGAAAGATTTATCCACAAGGGGAAAAGGTCTAGAATAATTAAGACTGCACAGAATTGCATCCAATTGAGAGAACAATTGGCTATACTCAGTTTAGGATTTCATCTTGCTTTTTTCCCAAACAAGCATCACAAACAACGATAAGGACATATCCTGTTATTAAAACATTTCTGTGGAAACTACCCAACACTAGTGCTTCCCTTAAGTTTTCTAAGGCTTAAAGAGAGGGTTAAAACCCCCTTCTGTAAAGCATGACTCAATATTTGGAGAACATGGAATCATGGGCAAAATTTATTGTTCCATTTGTCCCCACCTGTGTCCAGTTTTAATACTCCCTACATTGTTGCACCTGACAAACCAGCAGGATTTATGGATTGGAGAGAGAGGTGTTTTTCCATGTTACAGATTTGTTTATAAAGGGACAACCCATCTCCCTCCTTATCCTGGAGGTACATTTATAAGGGGTGAAGATTTCCTGCGCACAAAAACACAAAATAATCATTTTAACTAAAACACTAGCTATACAAAAAGGTATTCATTGAGCACAAACGATATTTGAGAATGCCCAGAGCAGCTCCATGAAAGGCCTAGCATCCACATTATAGAAATAGTTCATCAATTTCATTTATAGAAATACACCAAATATAAATGCACCAGACAATGAAAATGGAACATGGATGGTCTTGGCTCTGGGCTTTTCCCCCACAACACACACACAATTTCAGCACAAATAAGAAAAGCCACAGTGAAGGTAGTTCACTGGTTGTGCTTCACCGTGCTTTTAATAAATCTCTTTCACCCTTGTGCTGCAGAGCATGTGGGCAGATTGGTTCCTTGATACATCTGTGGCTATTGTACCCCAGAGCTGTAGAAATTTGAAGACAAGTTCTTTCTATAACAGGCACAGTTATTGAGCAGCAACTTTTAAAATTACGCCACCCTGCTTTCAAATTATGGAGCCCTATTTCTCACTTTCAGAGATGTGAATGACCTCCTTTCCTATAAAGACTTGATTGCTGTTATACTTGCATCTGCTGACTTGAGATTGTGTTAAATTGCGAATCATCCACTGGACTATTCATCCAAAAATGGATGAACAGAATCTGGAAAATTGTTCTTCCTGAATAGCTGACCATTGCTGGAAACTTATAAAAGAACCAGAAGATTGAGACTTATTCATAGAAGTGTGATGTCCACTGATTGCATATGCTAATACACATTCCACAATTCTCTGAGATGTTTCACTGTAACACCGCTAGTCTTACAATCTGTCCTTTTTCATTGTTGTGCCATACTAAAACTCAATAAAAACAAATTGGAAATTCTTTTGTTGGAATTCTTAGATAGGAATATCCAGTCCCAGGGCAGGTGATTAGAGTGGAGGATTCTTGGGATCCCTCCAGTCCCAGGGCAGGTGATTAGAGTGGAGGATTCTTGGGATCCCTCACAATTTTGTAATCTATTATGGTTACCTGAAGTTCTTTACCTTGGCAGCCTGTGGTGGCTATAGTTTAAGGGTGAAAGAAAACAGGTATTTTACAATGTAGCAGAAATATTTTAGACCTTTGCCAGTTGCATTCCCAGCATTAGTTTTCAGGGCCAAGCATGCGTGTTCAATGCACTTTCACCACACTGAAAATGTACGTCTGTCTTCACTCGAAGATTTTGCTGTTGGGCGTTAAGGCCAATCTGTAGAAGACCTGGCCATATGCCAGGCTGGGATGGAGCTCAGAGATTGTCTGTGCTGAACTGCCACCCACTGTTTGAGGATCTTGCCTTTATGGCTGAAGTCAGCGGGTGATCGTGCATTTGCTGTGGTATGCATCTCCCACAGTGGTTGAACTCTCCCTGCCCCAAGATCCATATCTGTTTCTCTATTCTTGTCTTTTAAAAAAACAAAAAACATCCTTGGAAACACTGGAGCTCTGCTTTTGTGTATCGTTCCTTCCATTGTCTTTTTTGTTAAAAAAAATGTAGGTGATTTCATTCTTCAATGTAAGCACTATAAAATGCTGACTTTATTTGATTGCATTTTGTAAAAGTGCCCCAGGCAACAGCTGGTACAGAACACTATATATAAATAGAATTATTTCTGTTACTCACATTGGCTCTCCGTGGTGTGTTTCCATTTATAATGTCTCACAGTTCACATAGCTCAAACATGAGTGTCTACTCTGCAGCTAACTCTGTAATCCTATACATGCCTTCTCAGAAGTAAGTACCTATAATACTCAGACATAAGTGTCCAGGTAAGTGGATGTAGGATTGCAGCCTAAATAAATATCATTTTGAGCTAATGGTTCATGGCAAGGATATTTAGGTAGATAAAACAATGATGGGTCAAAGTTTGTCATGAGCCATTTTCAGATTGCGAAAACTCTGGGGAAGCATATAGACAGATTCAGCATTCCCAGCACAGAACTATGCAAAACTCTCATTTCTGTGGTTTGATTTATGTTGTACTTTTTCTTTGAGGCAAGGGAGGGGTGTAGCAAAGAAGATGACTTGGAGTTGTCCATTCAAAACCCTTCTACCCTCTCACTTATTTTCAAGTTGTTCCTTGAAGTTTGTCAGCTGAAGTCCTGGTTTCAGTATTCACCTCCACTAATGGGAATTAAGGCCAAATTGTGACCACATGCTCAGTTTTTATTACCGAAGTCAGAATCGGGAAACATGCTGGAGGAAATTGGATCAGAACTGTTCAGTGAAATGTTTCCAGCCTTCTGATGATCAGGTTCCAAGAAAGGATAATGCAAGTTTCATAAATTCGGACCAGCTGCTTTTCTTTAAAGCAGCATAATATTTTCCTTCAGCAATGGGACAGCCATCTCAACATGATGAAGAATAAGTGCTTGCATATATGTGTGTCTGAGTGTGTATAGAACAGCTGCTTTTTATCTTCATATTGCTTCATTTAAGAAATCATTGGCATAAAGCCTTCAACTGATTGACTTTACCTAATAACTGTTCTCAGAATTGATGCTATGCTATGAAAAAATTAGTTGTTTACCTAAACATACATAGAAGCCCACAGGTTATTACAAGGGAGGAAGAGACTTGGGAGGAGAAAAGAAGATCCCCCCGTCTTCTGTCCTGTGGGGAAGTGTGCTCCCCTGGAAAAGATTAGGCTTGAGGAAGCCTCCCAGAGCACCTGGGATGCCTGCTCGAAACCCACCTTTTCCATGAACATGCCCCACTGCCACTAAAGCCCGTGTGTGTGCAATCGCAACTGTTGCACGTTGCCCTCCTCTCCCCTTGTGCAACATATAGAGGGTCATGATTATCCATAATAAAATACTTGGCTGTCCCTCCGGCCATTCTAAAGGTTAATGGCTCGGAAGGGGTGGAACATGCAAAACACTGTCCCTGAAAAGAGTTCCATGATGGGTTGGGACTGGAGAGTGGCTGAGAGATCCAGAAACACAGCAGAACTAGGGGGAGGTTCAGTGAAGCCACACAAATGGTTATAGCATGGTAAAGCTAGGTGCATGACTCTAAGGGGGAAACCAGGCCAGCTAAGAGGAGGAAGGGGGTGGCTCCTGCCCTTCCCTGGGCAATGTTAAATCCTTCTAGACCAAGCTTTCCCAACCTGGTATCCTGATCCAGATGTGGTTGTCTGGAACTTTGAGCACTTTTGTGGGCATCTTGGCTGGGAACGATGAGAACCAAGTCACTAGGCTGAGGAAGGCAGTTCTAGACCTCCCTTCTCAACTCCGATAAGGGAACGAGCCTATCCTCAGTTCACTTAGTGCTGCCATATAACGTAGCCATTGGCAATAATTATCCAGTGTTTACTGAAAACTCACTTCATCCATTCTCCAACAAAGACATTTCCAAGGGAGACTCCTGTAATAAGACTTTGATTCTATTAATTCAGCTTGTAATCAGTGCAAGGCTTGCCTGTTCTGACAGCGAAGTTGGGGATGATGTTGGTAACACAAGTGGCTGCTACTCTCTCGGCCAAAGCAGGCGTTGCTGTAAATTGACAGCCAGCACCTCCATTCAGTTTTTTCTTTTGAGCAGGCACAGAGACACTGATTTGGATCAGGACACTAGCTTGGTAGGGACAGCCTTTAAGATCTGGATTGCGCCCTTGTGCCTACGTTAGATGAAAAATGGGGGGAGATGTATTTACCAAGGCTAGATTTAAAGAAATGTGCTGTTTTGAGTGCAACCGGGCACTTTGCTTATCTTAACCTTTACATAAATTGTCGCAGACTGTCCTGTCTGCATTCCATGGCTCTCTGGACCCATTTCTGCACTGTTCCCATGCATTCAGATCCCTGCCAATTGAGGATCACATGCCATCCATCCAGACAAAGTGGACTCTCTTGTTTTAAGTGTGATTTGGGAGAGTGAAAATAAAGTGGAGGCAGTTTGTGGTGCCAGGAGAAAATAGTGTTGTGCTATAAGAGTGGGAAAGTGGGAGTCTGGGATGGAAACTTTCAACACACTAATATATGCAGACAGAACCTGCTATGAGAGTGTTTGCAGTGTGAACACCCGGCCAGAATAAACACACGGACTGTCAACAGACATAGGAAACTGTGAGTTACTAAGAGGGTTGTTAGATCTGTGTATGCCTTTAGTTCTTAGGTGATGCAAGTTTTGATTTTGACATCAGTCTTTTTGTAGCCCACTTGATTGTGCTTTCAGTGCTTGTAAGCCTGGAACCTTGGAGGCTTATGAACATTCTGTGCAGAGCAGGAGAGGTGGAGGCAATCGCTGGATGGCCATTTTCAGCCATATTGCTGATGTGCTTCAGGGAAGGATGGAAGGAGGATGAAACACTGTCGGGACACATTATATCCTGGAGACCCCAGTCTCCTCCCCTCCCTGCCCATGAAATGCTCTCTTTACCCACTTTCCAAGGCCAGTTTCCCTACCTTAGGAAGCTAGCACAGTTCTTTCCATGCTGGCTGTGATGGGGTGGGGTGGAAAGCGATCTGAGCATGGAGTACCAGCTCTGTCATTGGACCTCTACCTGTGATCATGAATCTGAGGATCTGAATTATCCTATGGCCCCTCCTGTGCTCTCCAGGGGCCATAGGATCAATCTTCAAGTTTTCCCGTAGTTGTAAATTATCCTTCCAATACCAGTCATATAACTGGTTCTGAAGCTCAGGTAAGTTGCAACTGTTTCTTGTTATGTAGTATTACATTGTGTGGGAAGGGGGGAGAGAAAGAGAAAACACTTTGGGAGTTTTTTAAAAAAGTATTATTTATATAAGGATGCAACACTATGCATGTCTGGATGCAAAGAAGGTCTCTGATTCCCAGCATCTCCGCATTGGCATGGCTAGCGGTGGCATGCTGATTATTGAGGGACATTTTCTGTCTGCTATATAAATGTTATTAATGAATAAATGTCATAAATACAGTGGAGGCAGGTGGGGTGAAGGGCAGATCAGCAAAGGTCACAAGAGGCATAACCAAGGGGTCAAAAAGGTGGAACAGTCTGATTTGCCAACATTCACAGCCCATACCAGTGAAAGAGAAAACTGAGACCAAACAAATGCCAAGGGGATTGGGAAATCACACAGCCATCTGAAAATACTCCTCGGACATTCTCCTGTTGCAGCAGCAACTTCTACCCCGAAGATAATCAAGGGGCTCTGAGCTGATGAGTGGGAAGAGAGAATCCACACAGACATAACAATGATGGAGTAATTAAAACAATTTATTGTCAGAGCCTCACTGAAACACAGCAGAACTAGGGGAAGTAGCAGACTTTGGAATATGGGGACAAGTGCGGAAAGCAACCCAAGATACATGCCCTTCGGTCACAAAGGATCCACCTAGCAGGCCTGCAGAGAAGCTGCATGGTACAGAAGGACAGGTTATGCGGATCATGTTAGAAGTAAGACAAATTCAAGAGAAGGTATGGCAATTTTGTGTTACGCAGTCTTGTCTTCCCCATCACCTTCCTCATCCTACCCTTCTTCTTACTCTATCTCTTGTAAAGCAGCAGGGACCTACTGCAAAACCCACGGATGCCTTCTTTGCATACACAAATGCACACTCACCCCACCCAAAGAACACACACACAACCCCCCAAGTGTACACCTCCTGCAGAGCACACACACAGCACCCAAGAATGCAGCCCAGAGCATACACACGCATATCTTAGAACACACAATTATACACTCAAACCCCAGTGCATACACACACAGAAGCCCCAAAAGTATATTCATTCTCTCTCTCATGCCCATACACAGAACCCTTCAGAGATTAAACAACGTAACAGTAATGAAATTATAATGCCACCAGGAAACCAAGAACAAGCACATGACTGGAGCTGGCGTTACTGTGGCTTTGGCTTCCAGCACATCCCTGCTGTTTTACCTGCACTAGGCTCGCTTGGCACAGCGAATTATCCAGTATGCGCCAGCCAGCAGATGGTGTGAAGGAAGCTGCTGAATGTGTGCTGGCTGCTAGGTGCGTCAGCCTTGCCCAGAACGACTCTTTCTCTTGGGAAAGACGGGGTCTGCTCTGACGGAGCCACTTCTTGTTCTGCTTCCCCTCTCAATGAGTGGTGCTCGCATCAAATGCTGCTGGATGTGAGGGAGACCCTGCAAAGGCTCTGGAGTGCTCTGCAGAGGTGCAGGTGTTCATGCATGCATAGCTTCAGACATGAAATGGCCAGGCCAGGCCAGGCCAGGGCTCCAGTGTGGAGGCACAGTGGGACCCGGCCTCTGCAGAAAAGCCACTGGCAGTTTGCAAAGGCCTTTCTTTTCTCCTTAAAGGTACACAGGAGGGAGGAGTGGTGGCAGCCCAGGCATTGCCCAGGCGGCCCTCTGATTAGGACCGCTGCTGAGATCTCTGGAGGAGCTGGAGCCCTCCAGTTGCCAAGAGAGCAGTCTGGAATGGCCATTGGACTTGCTGATAGTCTGCTTCATGGTGTGAAGTGTATCCTGCCCATCATAGTCCAGTTCTTCTAGAAATGGGTCTTGTATAACAGTAGGAACCAACTAGTAATTAGATGCAAGCAGCTACTGAAGTTACATGGACCTCCATGTGAAATATGGCGAGCCGGTGTGGTGCAGTGGTTAAGAGTGCAGGACGGGGACTCAGGCAGCCTGGGCCTTAGTCATGTCATGGAGCCAACTGGGTAACGTTGGGCCAGTCATGGACTCTTGACCCAAGCTACCTATCGTGGGGTTAAGATTGAGAGCAGGAAGGAGAGAATGGTGTAAGCCCATTTGAATTCTTTCAAAAAAATTAAAAAGTGGGCTATAAATCTAATAAATAAATTAAATATGTTTTGTGCCCTGGCATTCCTTCTGTGAAAGGAACACGATTCGGCTTCAGCACACAGGGCTTTCCTGCCACCCTCTTCTCTCAGTAACTTCCTGTGCCCACCACCCCATCCGTTCTTTGCAGGATGGGATGTGGCAGAAGCGGATTCTAGAAACAGCAGAGCATCCAGTGTCCAAGGTCATGTTCTGATGGAATTTTATGTATAACCTTTCTTGGTCAAATGGAGTGAAGCCTTTAGCAAACAGAACCGGTTCGGCAGCCAGTTTGGGTCACTGTTTGTGACTTGGCTACTGTGCTGTGCTTCTGCTGGACATTGAGATAGAGGCACGAATGAATGGGAAGATGGAATCCAGCCTGCACATTCAAGACAAAAATGATCAGGTCCATCCTCCTTAGAATGATCAGGTCCTTAGAATCAGGTCCATTCTCTGTGGCAGAGGGCCATAAGCAAGTCAAGTCACTCAAGCACTGTGCTTAATTGGTTACTGACACAGTTCTGTCAGTGTCCACAATGCTTTGCAAAATTTAATTTACAAAGACAAGCAAAAAACAAAGGAGAGTACAATCTAAGATTCACAGCAGACAACCTAAACTATGGCCCAATGTGCTTTCGTTTCACTGCAGGGAGTGCATGTGTGGGAGTTGGATTATCCAGAGCTGTAGGATGGACATGTGCAGAGAGTCGGATGCTTCAGTCTTGGGCAAAGCACTCTTCTCTCTCAGAATCATATGGGGATAATAGTACTGATCAACCCTATGTGGTTATTGGAATGGTTACGTACATGAGGTACATGAAACATGCGGAACATTTGAAAGGAACTGTTTAGATCTGAAGCTTTTAACATAAACAGCATTCTTCCAACACCCTTCATGTCAATTTGTATGGATCTGCTTATGTTGCAACTAGCATTGCCGTTACGCATTCACAGGGAGGGAAGATGGGTTATCCTTGCCATCTGTGCAAAGATAAGGACCTTGCATCCAGATAAGCTCAGAGGAAGGAACTCTGCCGCTGTTGCATCACTTGACTGGAGGCTGGGCAAGAAAAGTAAACAGAGAGGACTGGGGCCCCTCTGCTTATGAGCTGATTATGCCACTTCTGGACAGGAGCTATATCAACAATTCTGAATGTTACCGGTGGTGGTGGGATTTGCCAGTATTTTTTAAAGACACTCAACCAAACTTCCTTTTACTGTCTCTGCACACAGCTGTGTGTACATGTCTCAAGCACTAATAGCATCGCATGCATTTTGCACAACATTTTGGCTTCCATTTACATCCGTTTCCTTGAAATTGAGCAGAATAGCAAGAAGACGCTCTCTTCTCCAGTAACGGCTAGATGTTTCCATGCAGACTTAACAATTGTGCTTTTTGACCAAGCTAAGATAACAGTTTAAGTCTTTTTGGCAGGGGTCTTGTCCCATCTGCTTATTGCAGTGCCTCATTCCTAAAAGGACTTGGTCCTGCCAGGAAGTCATGGCACTTGACGCGGACTTCTACCCCAAGTCCCAGATGTATGGGATGTAGTCACTCAGTTGTGCAGGAAATGCCCTTAACAGGTGCTTAAAGAGACCCTCCATTTTACTACCACTGCACATAATTCCTGGACTGTAAAATGAGTTCTGGGCAACCGGACACTGACAGACTACGCACTGCACAGCAGGTATCACACTGCTGATTTGTAAATATGGAGTAGCATTCAAACAAAAATGGGGGAAAGGCAGTATGTCAGATATGTGTAAAGAGGAACAGGTCATGCTTATAACCTTTTTCTTTGGAAGTTTATTTGTTTTGTAAGCCGCCCCAAGGCTTTTTGCGAATGGGGCAGCATAAAAATGTTATAGATAGATAGATAGATAGATAGATAGATAGATAGATAGATAGATAGATAGATAGATAGTTGTGGTGTACACTTCACCTGATTTGGATAAGCTGAGGCTTTTGATTCTGTAGGGGATTTTGCTTTTCTACCTGCAATGCTCTGTTTGTCTGGATATTTCACCGAATCAATCATAGAATCATAGAATAGTAGAGTTGGAAGGGGCCATGAAGGCCATCGAGTCCAACCTCCTGCTGTTGCAGGACACCATGTTACACCATCCCACTCAGATGGCTGTCCAGTTTCTTTCTGAATGTCGCTAGTGTGGGAGAGCCCACCTCCTCTCTGGGCAGCTGGTTCCACTGTCCTATTGCTCTGACAGTGAGGAAGCTTTTCCTGATATCTAGCCTGATCCTGAGTTGTCGCAGCTTGACTTGATTATTCCATGTCCTGCATTCCAATATCAGCGAGAAGAGATCTTCACCTCCCTCTTTGTGACAGCCTTTGAGGTACTTATAGAGGGAAATCATGTCCCCCCTCAGTCTTCTCTTCTCAAGGCCAAACATGCCCAGTTCCCTCAGTTCCTCCTCATAGGGCAGTGTTTCCAAATCCTAGATCATTTTTGTTGTCCTCCTCTGGACTCTTTTTAATTTACCTGCATTTTTCTTAAAACTTGGTGCCCTGAACTGGACACAGTATTTATAGTGGTATTGCGATGTTTCTAATCTTTATTTTGTTGCATTTTCTTGCTTCCTTGCTGTATTAACATTTGCTGCTCTGACAATTGCTTTGGGTGAAAAAGCAGCCTGTACATATGAATATCCTCAGCTAAAGTGTTTGGCTTGGGCTAAAGGTAGCGAGAATGTCTCAGACAATCCTCCAGGGTCTCAGGCAAAAGCCTTTCCAGCCCTGCAATGCCAAATCCTGTAACCGGAGGTACCATGGATTGTTCAGGGCCTGCAAACCATCTGCTCTTCCACTAGAAGTGTGATCTAGGTGACCCTGCTGAAATAAGCAGAGGGTGGGATTTTTGTTCTGTTTTTTGCCACCAGCTACAGTGGGAGGAGAGCTTGCGAATTTTCTCTGGTTAATACAACTGTATATGTATCTCTGGCCCAGGTCCCAAAAGCGACTTCTTTCATCACACTGAAATGCGAAACCTCCCATTCGAGTTCATGTCAGTTGCTAGTCCTCCTCTAATGAGCAGACCCACGAGGCCACAATTAACTTATGGGCACAGTGCCATAGCACACAAAGATAGTCAGCAAGGAAAGCAATACTTGACCCGCTGCAATTAAAAGATGACTTTGATGAGAAAAGTAAAAACACCAGGCAGCTGTAAGACGAAGCTTGTACGTAGCAGTACCTGCACCTTCCAAGCGTAGAAAGCATGTTACAGAAAGCAGCTCTGCTGGGTGCATCTATGCAGAGTCAGTAGACAAAGCACTTCTCGCTGGCGCTGGTAGCCATGAAATTGTCGGTCTGGAAACCAAAGGCCTGGGTTTGGAGCTGCTTAAAATCGTGTGTCCTACCTACTGCATTGCTTTCCATGGTAGAGATCCAAGTGTCACCAACCCGGTCCACCAGTGATCAGAAAGCTTCTTCTGGGAATGTACATGGGCAACAATCCACCCCTGCCATTTTACCCAGGTCCAACAAGGTTCAACTGCAGGTTCAACAACAGGAAAGCGTTGCTGCTCACGCTAGTTCCCCAGAAGGATCCTTGTGGCTGCCGTTGAACCAGGGAGGTGACTGCATGCAACTGCACTGCAGGAACCTTGAGATGTTGGAGTGGAAACAATAGATTAGGTGAGGCACCTGAATATACTGTATGGTTCCAGCAGAGCCTGCAAGTGCTTTGCCTACTGATGCTGTGATGGATATGTGTATATCTGTGCCCTTCCAAAAGATACAGGTGCATGGCCATGGCTACACCTTGAGGCATTGAACTGTGTGACTGCAGCTGCTGCCCCTTCAGAAGCCGAAGCTTCTTAGTAATCATGGATCCAGGAGGTCGAGAATGAACTGTCCCCTCCATGGTTATATGACTGGTTTTGTGTCGTCCGTAGCCAGGTCTGTTCTCTACCTCTGTCTGCTTCCCTATTTATGCTGGCACTGGATGGTCTTTTGGGCGTCGTGGTGTCCGGCTTTCTGTTCATCTGTCTGGATTGCGCCAGCCACATTCATTTGGCTTTGTCTTAACTGCACGAGGGGAGGCTCATGATGACAAATGCAGAGAAGCACGGCTCACGGAGGCCGGGGCTGCCAAGTACAGAAGCCTGCTGGAGCCTACTGATCCCCTGACGGCTGAAGCAGAGGCCATCAAGGTACACCTCAGGCACTGAGCCATCCAAGGCAAAATCCCGTTCTTGCCTCCCGGGAGATTATTTATACTGCTCTCCACAGACAATGGAAACTGCAGCGTTGGCTAAAGCCAAAGACCTGCAAGGATGTGGGATTAAATGTGCTGTTGCCCACCCTTAGAAAAGCACCGCTTTTTTTCCATAATAGAAAAATCAGCCTACATGATTCCCCCTACCTGAAAATGGCTGTGGCCTGATCTGAGTCAGGCATATACCTGCTGCTGCAGGTTAAAACATTTGTGCAAAAGCTTTGCCTAAATTCTGCCCTTGCTCTTGCAGCATTTTTTCTAACTGCCAGAAGCAGCTACAGAAAATGCCATAGCCTACTATAATGTTTCTCTCCCTAGCTGCTTTCCCAAGGTGCACTGCAGCCGTTTTTGCACAGGGGAATCGATGGTGTGAACCAGCCCAAATAGCAGTTTGCAGAGGAGAAACTGTGTAAATTAAAACATTCTGGTTCCCTTGTGCATTAGAAAAACTGTGTTTTCCTTTCTGAACAGCTGATCAAGCTTTCGCTGGCAGTATTGCCAGCAGAGTCCCTTTTGGATCTTGAACGGAATCCTGAGCTCTTAGAATCTCGGGTTGTGACTTTCCTCACAGCCTTGATTTGGCTGCCTCTCCAAATGTCACCACTTGCGCAGTCATGATGAGGAGAAAGGAGCGCATTCTGCCCTCCAGTCCTTACTCTTGGCCTTCACTGCTTCCTTTTTAGGAGCAAGAGGCTGCCCCAAACAGTTAGGGCACATCTAAGAATGGGGCTGTGTTAGGAGGACGCGGGGCTGTGGTTCTGTTCCGCCTCTCTCTTTCCCTGCACCCCTCCGGGGCAGCAACATCTCTGGACGTGCTCAGCTGCTGTAATGAGATCGCCCTGCTGCTTGCTGCTGTGGGCCTTGTTTGTCTTGGCGTTTCACTCACTGAGGCACTTCAGTGCAGAGAGCCAGCCCGAGAGCCGTCTGGGGTATAGCCTTGCCTCTTCTCCCTTCCTGAACTAGTTTTGCAAATAAAACGGCCATGTTATCTTTGAGATGCTTCCATTTACAACAGTGAATGGGGAATTTTTGAGTTAGGCGTGTGTGAAACCTGCAGAAGAGTGCACGCTTCACACTTCGCACTGAGGCTGAAAGTCCATTTGGGGCAACTGTGTGAATCCCTCGAGATAAAGTGGTGCACATAAAACAATAAATGGAAATTTTGAACTTTTTCCCTGCATTAGCATCTAAATAATAAAGAACCATTTGTTGTACTGGTGTTCAGATGGGAAGCCATCCAAACAGTATAATTTGTTTGTTCAAATGTGTAGCCTGGCAAATCTTGAAATCGGGGTGGTAAGCCGTGACCCACCACCAGGCACTGGGGCCTACTCTCTTGTTCCTCAAAAGCAGCCTCCAAAGTCCTTTCTAAGTTCCCCTACTTCCACCTGTCACAATAAATATAACCCGCAGCAGCCAGGCCACAGAGTCAAGAGATCTAAGAGTCAAGGATGCTCATGCTGTCTTTCAAGCTGCTGGACCACTTTACCTATGATGAATTAGGGGCATGAGTATCACTTCCATGCAGGAAACGGCACATCCCGGGAGTGTGATCGTGACATACCTCTTTTGCCACATGGACATGCCACAGGATCCTAAATACTCAGGAACAGTGAACTCAGGTCTCTGGTTTGAATCCTCAGGGATTTTCACATCTGCTTTCCTTACTCTGATTCAAGATCAGACTGCTTAACAGTGAAAACAAATGTGCATCACTTCTAATGGAGCAAATTCCTACCCATTTTCCCTGATATAGTGTGTTCGTTAGAAGATACATGATGTAAAGCACACACACTAAGTTTCCACAGTCCCCCGCCCAATATTTGTTGTCTTCCCTTTTTATTCCACCACCCACCCCTCTGTGACTACTGTCTGCTAAACCAAAACTGTAAAATATTTATTTGCTTGACTAACAGATGCCTTCAGTCTTGTCTTCGGTCAATACAGTGGTTCCTAGTTAGCATCTTGTTCTTACGTTGGAATAGGTGAGAATTTGGATAAGAGTTCACCTGAATTTACAAATTTTTCCATATTTGGAATGAAAGGAATTTGAGTTTTAAGAACTTGAATATCAACGTTAAAAAAATAGCAAATGTAGGAGAGACTAAACTGGGCAGAATCATCTATCCAGGCCCAGGGTTTAACGTGCTTTGTTCCAACAAGTCTGTCTGTTTGGCCACGTTAGTGCTGAATCGGGTTGATACCTTGTTTTTTCTTACAGGTACTTGGGAATATCAACTGCTGTAGAAGGATTAGAATTTTGATTCTATCACCTTTGTAAGAATGTTTTAAAATTCACAAAGTTCTTCATATTTGAGAGAGAATGGACTTGCTATTTTTAAAAAATGATTGCAGGAGAAAGCCAAACTATCACATTTCCACATCCCTAATCAGCTTTAGGCTGGAAACTGGGGGAACCTTTGCATGGACTGGCCTCATAAGAATGCGTGTGGATGCCGCATTCCAGTGTCCGCCTGGAATCTGCTGGGCTCTTCCCCACCCCTAAGTTACAGCTTAGCAGTGGAATCAAGGACTGTCTGCCAAGTCTCTCAGGGTCACATCTTCTTTAGTAGTTCTGAACTCTGTTTGTTTTCTTTACAGGAGTATTATAATGCCCATAGAATCCAAGGATGAAACCATTGTGCTTCTTTATGCAATGCAATTATCCAGTAAATTGCGATCATAAAAGCTTATTGGTAATATACTAATAGTATTTCTCAATCCTTGCAACTAGTATGTGTCTATTCTTGCTTGGAGGTTCCAAAAGAAATGTCTTATGGCCAGTGTGGCAAAGTAAATGCCAAGTCCCTTTTCTGGAAGTAGGAAATTGGAATTAGAGCTCCCATCATAATCATGGGCATTGGCAGTGAGAACCCACCACCCGTTTAACTGGTTGTATCCAAATATGTGGTTTGTGAAAAATTATGGCATAATTGCTTATGGAACACAATCCTGGTTTCTCTGAACACCTCAGCAGGAGCTAGAAACATCACGCTGTCCATTATTAACCTGAGTAGAACTGTAGACTTGCAGACACACAGGTGTGTGACAACAGCTGGATGACCCATTTTTATTCTAAATGCTGCCTTGGGCTGGGCACTAAAGAATGTGAAAGCAGCAGAGGCCAGGAGATGCTTAACCTTGCCCATAGCAACCCTTTACCTGTTTCACACCACACATCCCTCCCATTGCTTGTTCACTTGCAGGATGTTTTGGTTCTCTTGTGAGGAAAAGAACTTGGGTGACTCATCTGGAGCAGGAAGAGGGTCTGTTTGCTCCTGCCTGCTCTGCTTTCCCTCCCTACTGAAGGGTCTTTTGAAACACAAAAAGGACCATTTGTCCAATTTGGCCACCCACCTGGTCAATGGCTAGGGTGGAGACTGCTCCGAAGCCTCAGGCTCATACAGCTTACACTGACCATGTAATACGGCCTCTCCAGCACTTGGAAATGGACCCAACCTTTTTTCATTTAACTCCCAGGTGGGAAAAAACAAATGAACACGTGTCAAGACTCTAGCAGATCTCCATGGGTAACAAGTGGCCTGCAGAATGGGCCTATGGTTCACAAGGTGGCCTAGTGAAGGAAAGGGGCATTTGCTGAACGTTTCTGTATAGTTTAAGAAATGTCAGAAAAGAGAGAGGATGAGACATGAATGTGCCCTAATCAGTAAGACTGTGTCAATAAGCAGGTCAGTGACCATGTCGGGAAGCAGAAAATAGTTTAACAAGAACTCCAGGTCTTAGAAGTAGAGCTGTACTTGAACAAGCTGTTTGGGGACTTTTTCATCTCAACTTCTGAATTTTGGAAAGAGTGCTGGAGGGGCACTTGCAGAAGACTTTTAAAACATGGGCATTATCCAATGTGTACTTTCTACTTGTAAAACGATGTTTCACCAATGGAAACTAGGGTCACGATTTTGCCGATGCATCCATTTATAGACATGGGCCAACTGTTCCACTAGTGCATTGGCTGCCAGCTCATTGCATAAGTGCGTGCACAAGTGAAAGATCTGGCATAGCTCCATTAATATTATTTGTGCTTATGGAATGACACCACTGGGAATCACCCATGGCATTTTGTATGCTTTTGTAGGCTGTGCTGGTCCTTGATGGCCTGCCTAGTTATATCATTCTGCAATTTTTGTAGATGAAAGGAAATGCAGCAACATTCACTCTTCCAGCCCTGTTGAAAAAAAACCACATTAACTTGTGCCAGCAAATTGGTATATTTTTTCATGATGTCGTTGTCAAAGTGCTGATATGGCCAACAGCAGTGTAAAACAGACAGGGTTCTAAGGGATGACAGTAAGGGACTGCTCAAAATATTTGCACTGCCGCATATTGGGATGAGTTTGAACTAATACCTGTGCTGTTCATGTGCCTTTGGAGCCAGAGCAAAAAAGTAAATGCAGGCATGTGTTTTTCATTAGTACAACAATAATGTTAATATATTGTGTCCCTGTTTAATTTAATAGAAAACAGAATACTTGCATTGCAAGTGGTTGTCATTATAAGAATGTAACCATTATGTGCCAAGATTGGCCAGAATGTCTTTCTGTGGAGTAAGGCCTAAGGGTAAGAAGTGTAACGGGGTAAAAACACATTTGGTTTGATAAATGTCTTTTTAGATCATTAAGCTCAAAACAAAACCGAGCATGAGCTTCAGCTGCGTTCAGGGTCGTCACATGCAGTGTAGCCCTATGAAGGGCACCACTGGGATTGTCCTGCCTGAGACAGAGCAACACGTGAGAAGGCCTGGGGAGCAAGGCAAGGGGGGAGCGGACGGCTGGCCTCCCCAGCCACCTTTGGAAGGGGTGGCTCATCTGGGCTACTTCTCCATAGTTCTAAGCACCAATGACTATTCGAGGTTGAGTCCAACCTTTCCAGGAACGTCCCACCTTACGCTGCTTAAGCCATATTCATATTTTCTCTATTTTTCTTCAGTCTGCGCTGGGTGGATTTGCATAATGTCTTTGGTGCATTTCCAATGACTGTACACACCTCTTGTCAAGTTGAAGTGTTCTTCTTCTCCTTGAGATGGTCACTCTTTCTCACGCCACTTCCAACCTATGGGAAGCAAACATTCTGAATATCATAGCAGCTCAGGACATTCCTGCCTGTATTTTCCTTCTCCTCCTCCCCCCCCCTCCTTTCTTTATATACAGGGCCAACCCAGGATATTTTTCTGCCTGTGGCAAGGGCAAGATGGGAACCCCAATTCCCTGTGCAGAATCTGGTTAGACTGACAGTCCTATTTCAGCATCCACAAGGCACAGCATTCCCCACTACACCTGAAGGCAGCAGGCTAATTCAGTGTGCATAGGCCAGGCTGCCTGACTTGCAGTGCTCCAAAAGATGGGGATGACTAAGGTAGATGGGGAGTTCCGGAGGAATGGCCAGGCAGGTTGCGGCTGCCCTGGCCATCTCCCTCAGCACTCCCACCTGAGACAGCAGCATCCACACCCAGACCCATACCTTTCATTCATAGGGTTACCATAAATCAGAGACAACCTGATGGCACATAACAACCTTCCCTCCCTCCCCCTCATATACATATACACATACATGGAGCTGCCAGTGTCCCATATGGGCCAGTATTGCGTACTGCCTGATCATTTTAAATAGATTAATTCTACACCTTCTGTGTGCAAAGCTTGTGCTCTGGGGTGGCACTGTGCTTCTCACTCTCATTCTTAATCTGTCTTCTGGGGGCTCATAAGAGGGGCCCAATGATGCCCATTCAATTTCTTTGTATCGAGTGGATTCAGACATCCTTTCAAGAACATGTTATTAAATTAATAATAGTTTCTTCATTAAGGAAGTTTTCATTAGCTTCTTTAAAAACCTATTTTTGCTGTTTTGTTTAAGTGTCAAACAACCATGTAACGGTGAAAGTAACATAAATAGCTCGATTCTGAATCCAAGTCAGTGGAGAACCTGAATTCCTGTTTGTGGGCTGGCTATAAAGAGAAGCTGGCCAGGGTTGCTCTAGGCAGTTAGGAGTGACAAAAATAGGCTTGAAGAGAATGCCACGGGATTTAATGTGTCACTGCACATGTAAATATATATTCTGCCTTTAGGTTGGGAGTAAAGAGTAAGAGGACGAGTTAGTACCAGCAGACCATTTAAACATCAGAGAGGGGCATTGGCACATGGGTGTGCTGACAAAAACTTCTGTCTCCATCGCTGTGGTCCTTACATGGCTTCCGTGGTCACTGGGAATGTTTTGGCCCTGTGTGCTAAGTCCAGATGGTGGGAAGTTCCAAATTCCTTGTGGGCCAGCTGGTCGTTCTCCTCTCTTGCACCACTGCGGAGATAGCAAAGGTTAGGAGGATCCTAGAAAAATAAATATCCTTCCCCTCCTACTGCCGCTGTAGTCCCCCATCAGCCAGCTAAGGGAATGACCAAGGCAAGGTGGCATCTCAGGAGGGAGGATCCGTACGAAGGTGGTTGCTCAGCAACGGTAGTGAAAAGGCCCTGCTTCCCATCGTTCCGTTGGTGGCGTCTGAGTATCTTTAGGGGTTGTGCCGTGGTTCAGCTGCCACATTCGGCTTCCTGCCTCCACACAGCGCCAACAGTGAGTGAGCTGGGAATTTTGACCTGGCACATCATGTGGCCGCATTTGCCCAGAAGCATCACCTAATCAGAAGGTGGGCCAGAGAATTGTGCTGACAAGTGGATAGCTGATCATGCTGAATTAATTGGGCCCTGAATAGTGGAGAACAACCTAATCTTCAAAATGTTACGAGAACTTTCTCAGTATCATTTGGAATGAGAAGAGAAGTTTATTTAGGTGGCAAGCCTAACCACACTTTTCTGGGAGTAAGTCTGACTGAATTCAGTCAGGCTTCTTTCTGCGTAGACGTGCATAGGATTGCTAACTGTTGAAAACTGATGCACAGGTTACAATACTTTCTGCTGGATTAACTATCGACGGAGGTGCTACCATGTGCTTTTGCACATATAATGCAAATATCTTATATGGTTTCTTGCTTGGAGAGAGAGAGAGAGAGAGAGAGAGAGAGAGAGAGAGAGAGAGAGAGAGAGAGATGGTAAGCCGAGAAAGGGGATATATTAGAATGGCCTGAAGACCTGAGATTTTTCTGAGGTCATCATCCCTCCCCACTGCTCCCATGACCCTACACAGTTCTGGCTTGCAAGAATCCAGGGGTGGCAGGCATTCTATGTATGTGGTTGCTTTGGGGACGGAGAAACCCTGGCTTAACTCTCCATATAAATTCACCACCACACTTGTGGGATGTTGACACATGCTTCCTCTGGAAGCTGTTAATTTGTACAGAAGAGAGTACTTTAAATGGCATTCCAAAGAACGAAGAACTCGATGGAGCCTCATGTTCCAAATCCTCAGCTGTGGCCATGCCTCCCCTTTGGCCTGGGGATTCAGAATGATCAGCAGCCATTCTCCTGGCAGATGTCAGGGAGAGGCCAGATGCTGCAAAGAAGGGGCCTGCCCCAAAGGAACGAAACGGCTAGTGCAGGGGTGCTTGACTTCATGTGTTTGCTTCTGTTTGTAGCTCTGGTTACTGGTCTGACGTTTTGAGGTAATAAATAATAAATAAATAAAGGTAATAAATAAAGCAGCACTTAAAGCAGCACTTTTCCACTGGCGACTGAGGTAATAGAAACACAGTTCCCAGAACACCAGCATGTGGGTCCCTGGCTTTGAAAAACAACATGGCGTAAGTGAGGTGCTGAAGGACGTTTTCAATATCCCAGTGTATCCAAGAGACTTTCCACTGGAAAGCAGAATGTCACTTTGCCTATGAGTAAACTACTGATGCATATGGAAAGTGCATTGCGTTCCATAGGAAGAGTGATAGTGGATAATGCGCTGGACTGATGGCCAAACTACATGCTGTATGTCATTAATATCATGTGGTGCTCTTAAGTGTAAGATTTTTCTTTTCGGCATAGGACAGAGTGGAGGTTGGGTAGCAGCGTGAGTTTAACATGTTTCTTACATTTGGGCTGATTTGGAAATCCTGCCCAGATACAAAAGAGCAGGCACCTCTATAAGTCTGCAAGATACTAAAAGACCACAGTGCATGGGTGGACTACATGTTTTCAGAAAATGGAACAGAGGAAGCTTTTCCCATTTCAACATCACCTGGTCAGGAAATGCTTCACTTTTAAAGGCTCAGAGCCTCTTTCTGTCAAAAGGGACTGTCCTTGGTGAACAGTGTTATGCAAGCAGAACAGTAATCTGACCGTATGAGCTTTTCTACATAAGCCTGTTTATTGGCTGCATCTGCCATTGGTTTTGTCACAGAACTGAGATCCAAACACTACACAAGGAGGGTTTCCATTCCTGTTATTCTGCTATGTAACCTCTAGGTGGCACTGTGGTGCAGTAATTCAGCATGAATAAGCAAGGAAACAAAACACTTTATTTTGCTTTAACAATTAAATACTGCATTTCCACTGTTCTTAAAACAAATAAAAATCCTTGAAATATACAGAAACATAATGGAGGGTACAATATTGTCTAAAGAATCTATATTTAGCCATAAGTTAGGACTGATAAGTGCATAATAAATGACTCATATCAAAAGCCCCATGAATAAGGCTGGGCAAAATAAGTGAGTTAGAAACCTCCTTTATTGTTGATTTGCCTCAATTTCTGAAGTTCCTGTCAAAGAAAGAAATAGGAAGATTAAAAGAAGCTTGACTTACAATGTGCTCCTTCTGACTTAGGTCACTAAATCTTAAATCTTGCCAAAAAGTGTTTGGTAAAATATAAGCTTAATTAAGACAGAAGGACTGATGGGGGTATTGGCTTTACTTTTATAAATCCTTCATTGTTGGTTCATTTAACTCTGCCCATGAATCTTATTCCCTTTGATGTTCATGTAATAGGATTAAAATCAACTTGTTACAGTGAAGAGTGAGGTCGCAGGAAGATTCATTAGGACCAGAGTCTGATTAACATGGCTACTTTTCTGGAAAAGCAGAACTATGACAGAGCTTATTAGTCCAATAAGCCTTCACTTCTTCTTTCATGCATCACCTGGTTTCACTCAGATGTACTGAATCTTACTGTGATAGCAGAAGAGTGCTGAGATGACCGACCATTATTTTGACTCGAGAAAAAGCTGCTCTTGGAATGGATGTGCAGCAGTCCATGCATGTGACTTACATTCTGTCTTTAGTAACTTGCCCTCCCAAGGCAGCTGAGTAAACCACGGCTTCATCCATGTGCTGTCCCTTAAATGTTACATTATACCAGAAAGTAGATAATGCCAGGACAAATGCCCTGGCTTGGAATGCCACCTGAATGCTTCAGTGAATTCTGATAGTACAAGTCGAACAAATGATGAAGAACAGTGCAAGCTCGGAATACAGAGTCCTCAACCAGCATTTTCCCATGTGCCCTGGCATTTAGCACAAATCTAGAAATTCTATGCCTATTCACTATTTAGCATGAATAGATACAATTCCACGCCCTAGCCTTTTGTGTCTGTGTCCCTGGAACACGCCTGAGTCATGCTGCAATCCTACACTCGTTTAGCAAGCAGGTGCGTGCTTTATTCAATTCAATAGGACTTACACCTGAGTGGACATTGTAGGGTTGTGTTGTCAGTCAATAACTCACCCATCCATGGTCTCCAAAGTTTCGTTCTCCACAGCTGAAAAAACTGATTATATCTGTCTCTTCTCTGGCACCTTGCAATAATTTTAGCAAGTTAAAATGTTGAGGGAACTATCGAGGGGGGTGGGGACTACTCTTCCTCTGCCTTTTTCCTGCCTGCCTCATTTTCAAGGATTCATTAGATCTGGTGCTGGTGCTGGCATATCATCTGCTATTCGCATGGTTATTGCAAAGATGTCCGTTCGTCATTTTTTTCTGATTTATGCTTTTAATCATGCTTTGTCCCTCACTTTGTTTTGCTGGTAAAGGATGACAAACGGCTTAACTGTGAGGATGAGGAGTGGTGGAGGGTTGGGAAAACAAACCTTTGATGGCTGGGATGGGGCTTTCTATCTACATAAATGAACTTTGCACGCCCCTGAGGATACCGTGGCCCAGCAAGTCGGTTGAGACAAGGTATCCCATATCATACAGAAGAGTGCACATGAAGTAGGCTTGGAAGAAATCTTCCTGTCATGATGAAGTATTAGTCATTAGTATTAGCTCCGTTTCGTAACCTATATCAAGTTGCAACTTTGTCTTGGGCCTCTAAGATTTAATGCAATTTTATATTGAACGTATTAACCATTTATCTTGAGATTCAATGTGTTAATAACCTAATGTGATTTATAATGTACTTCTATGTAAGTATTAACCTTTAGTGGTTTTATTATATTGGAATAGTCTCGGGTGACAATTTATGTTTTATACACATGGGTGTTAAATGGTAAAAACCATCTGTGGTATGAAGTATTATTTCATATATAAGATTTTATATATAATATAACAGCACACATTAGCTGTGCTTAGCCAGCTAAGCATGTCTGGAAACTGATTCAACTATCAGTCTTATTTTTCCTCTAGGCAAGATGCTTGTGCGGCCATTCTTACATCATATGACATGTCATAAATAATGCTACAACCAGGGTCATGCAGTGATGCTGATTGGTGGCAGATTCTGGAAAGATAAAAAGAAGTACTTCACACAAACTATGAAATGTGCTACCAGATGATGTAGTGATGCTCACCAATAAGAATGGCTTTAAAGGAGGAGCAGAAGAAGGCCATGAATGGCTACTTGTCATGGTGGAGGTATATTCCCACCAGTCTCACAGGCAGAAAGCCTGTGTGTGCCAGATCCTAGGGAACATCGTGCCCTGCCGGTTGGCCACTGTGCAAGCAGAATCACGGACTAGATAGACCTGTGGTCTGAACCGTCATGGCCTTTGTTCCTTTCCTATGTGAAGTACTCGCCGTGTGTTTGGCTCCAGACAGCCTGCAGCAGAAGCCCTGTAGTGTAGTTCACACATCCCAGCACTTATTAAATTAATTGGCAGATGCTTGAGCTGTGCCGTTTCATCTCTTGCTCTGCTATCCATTTTCTATTTTTCTTTTTCTTAAACTGGCCCACAAACACTCTGTGTTTCCCTCTGCTCCCAGCCATAGGTTCGATGGCTGAGTCAAGCAGGCTTTTTTATTTGTTTAGGCCCTCTTCCCCACCACCATGCCTTTGTCGTTTGAGGCAATCCTTCAGCCCCTCCTCCCCTTGCAGTCAGAATTCAGCACGAGGAAAAGCTGGCCCTCTCTTTTGCCTCTGTTGCATCCTCTGTGGTCCCAGTCCTACCACGTACGCAGTGCTGGATGGCGGGAGCCTGCTGTACTTGCGTAGGCTGCTGGGGCACTTTAGAACCTGTGCAGTGTAGCCAGTACCCCACCGTAGGCACTTCCCTCTAACGCCTAGAAGGTAGCAGGGCCAGAGTCTCCCTTGTTCAGATCGGATCATGTGGCAGGATGAGCAACCACATGCACCTTACCTACCTGTAGCTTCAGGTGTCCACATCCTCTAAGCTCACCACCGGGAAATTTGGTTGTTCTTGCTGTTTGAAACCACATTTTCATTTAATTCCCAAATGTGTGGTCTAAGTTGGACCTAGAGTGTCCCCTGAGGCTATAGAAGGCACTACCTTATTTCGGGTGACTTCCAGACATGCAGCCATCTGCATGTGCTATTAGAGGGAATGATGGTTACATTGACTTTGGAACCTTCTCTTCTTTTTTCTAAGCAGTTGTTATTTAACTAGCATGTTACCGAAAAACCCACTTGAATTAGTGATGATGTGGCAAGTTCTCCACTGACTTCAGTGCAGCTGTTGGGATTCACCCCAGCTGTGGGTGTTTCCTGTTGATTTATTAATCCTAGCTGTTCCTCTTCTTTCCATCTCAACAACTCTAGCTTTATTGTGGTGCCATATCCATTTAAGTAACAAATTTATTAAATTGTGCAGTTACTTATATTGCTGATTATTTCCATGGATCATTAGCTCTATATTTCCTCCATATGCACACAGACACACACGGAGTGATCACTCCTAGAGCCCATCTGAAATGGGCACAATTGTGCATGGCACATTTGTGATTTTGATGGGATAATGTCCTGCATTAAAGGGACTTTGATGTGCTACTGTGTTACTTTTCATATTCAAATAAGAATTAAAAATAGATGAAGATATCACTCAGACAACTACCTCAGTAAATCTCATTTATTCATAAAAAGCTAATTTTGCTTGTGGAATCCATTCACTGTTAGGATCTGAAACTGACTTGCTTATATAGGCACTTGCTGAACCCTTGTTTAAGCAAGAACACCACCCTCAAGGTCAAAGTATAATATGTTAGGCACGATACTATAAATTAACCTGTTAACCTTGGGCAAAGACGTGTGTGTGTAAAATTTCATGTATTTGCTCAAAGTTTATACTTTTATCGCATGCAATAGAATAGAGCAAGAGTACTGAAAGAAGTTATCAGTGGATCATCACTTTCCATATTGTTATTCCACATTTCCCTTGTCCCAATGACTTCTCTGGCAAAACCAGCAATGGTGGTTTCTGAAACAGGGCAAAAGCTGTGAAACTTGTTTGACCGGAGGAAAAAAGTGAGATGGACCAATACATCATTTGCAGCAAGCCTTCTTTCAAAATGTTTGCAAAAGAGCTATGTTCCAGCCATGAATTGTAAATTTTATTCACACTTCTTAAATAAGAGATGGTTTGTATGTATTTTAACAAATCACCAGAAGCATATGCATCATTAGACTCTATTGACTATAAAAATGCTTCCATTCAGATTCTCTTATATTATTTGTTTACATCCTTCCCATCCTGGTTCACGATGATCCCTATTCTCTGGGTAACTCAGATATACAGCTGTTTTCTTTTGACTGTGGATTTCTGGTGCCAAGAATGTTTGAGCGTGAATATCTCCTCCTCCTCGAGAAAACACCTGGAAAATATGCCAGGGATTCTGGTTTGATGCGCGGCTGCTTCACAATGCTTAACTAAAGGGGAACAAGAGGCCCAACAGTCAACATGCCTTTCTCACCCCTATTGTAGATTGCCTTGACTGTAGTACAGATACTATCTATATTGATCTAATACTTTCTATAATCCCTGTTAAATAATCACTTGGTGCTAGCCTGAAACCATAAAAGCTATAAAGTCAGCGTACTTGTTTCCCTTCAAGTACCGCAAGCAATTACAGGCTTTCGGGATAACTAGTTTCATCTGAACTTCAAAAAGAGCGTCAAGCCATTTTAATCTTTGCTCTGGGTTGCATGAAAGTAGTAGCTGTGCTGTTGGAGGGATTAACTGGCTGCTGCCTTAAGCTGGCCGCTCCTGCAAGGTAGTGTCCCAAGTCAAGTTCCAGCCAAGCATGAACTTAAAAAGCCAAATGGGGCATGGGCAAGAAGCGGGCGCTCTTGCATGGTATGCTTCCTTGGTTTTGAGTGGAAAGCCCTTGACTCGGAAAGGCTTGAACTCCGACCTTGACCTCAGCAACTCAAGCTGGCATAAATAATTTGTTAGGGGGTTTTGTGTGTGTAGAATCCAGTCTGTTGGGCCTTAGTAGCTTCGAAAGCAAAGAGCAAGTAGTTCTGATGTTCTGATGACCCAGAACGACACTTTCTGTTTACATGTGAACATAAAACAAGCCATGCTGAATGAGAGCAAGGGTGCAGCTAGTCCAGCATTCTGTTCACACTGTAGCCAAAATGCTCCCCATGGAATCCACAAACAGGACATCAGTGCAACAGTGTGCCCCACATCCATGTTCCCCAGGAACTGCCTCTGAGTCTGGAAGTAGCTCGTTGTCATCAGGACTGGCAGCCTTGGTAGCCTTCTCCCCCACCAACCTGTCCAATCTGATTTAAAGCCATCAATATAATTTGACCATATATTGATGGTAGCCATCAATCTATTTTGTGGAAGTGAATTCCATAGTTTCTCCTCAATCTATCCTGAATCTTCCACCAAATGCCCTCTTACACTACTAGAATCATGGGATAATGCTGGATTTCAGTATTATGAAACAGAGGAAAATGCCTCCCTTCCATTTCCTCCATGGCTTGCATAATTTTGTACACCTCCGTCACATCTCCCCATGCTCCGTTTAGTTTTCTGTTTTTTCCAAAGGGGTTTATGTAAAATGCCTTTACCACTGTTCAGCGCATGCGGATCCTGTATCTTACACAAATGCAGTTGTGAGAGAAGTAGGAGGAGTTGGAAAAGAAATGTGTGCTATGTAACAGCCCTTTAACAGCAAAATTTTTATTTTAGGTATAGATTGTTTTTAAAGGGGAGGCAGCTGTTCTTGCTCCATTCCCCGGCAAAAAAGGAGAAGAAGGAGGGGAGGGGAGAAGAGGAGGGGACTCTGCTTCTACTTGCTCTGCCCCCTCACTTCCCATGGGCACGGTCAGCAGGATCAGCACCCCCATTGCCTCTGCTGAAAGCAGTTCTTGAAAGCAAATATGGCCCCTTTCCCATAGGGACTGACCCAAAAGTGCCACTGAAGATAGGTGGTTTACTTTCAATCTCCAGTTCACTGGATAAGTCAAGAGAGGGAGAAACAGAGAAGCTGAATGGGAGAAGAAGGGAGGAAGGAGAACAACTGGAGGTGGTCCAGCATCTCTCCTTCCCAGAGCGGCTGCTGTTTTGTCAAACCCCCACAGGACACCTGCTTCTAAGGCCACTGCTCACCTGCCTGCTGAAGCCACTCCGACCCCATCAAACAACACACTGGGACATGCGCCTCAGAAAAAACAAAACATAAAATGAAGTCCCTGCCTTAAGCAGGTGAAAAGGATGGCAAATAGAAGAAGGGCCTTCTCAGTGGCTGCCCCTCAATTATGGAATTGGGTTCCCCAAACAAATCTGCCTGGCCCCTATGTTGTTCTCCTTTTGGCACCAGGTGAAGATGAGTATTTTAATAAATGATTTGAGATCTGTTATCTAGGGTGATATCTTGTCGCCCTGCTTATTTGATATAATTTTACTTTTTAATGTTTTTGTTGTTGTGAGTTTATATATAATTGGTTTTATTATTGCTACTGTTTTTAGTATTGATACCATTGATTTTACTGTAAGTCGCCTAAAGAGTCCTTTTTGGACTAGTGGACAATGTATAAATTCAAAAATAAATAAATACAATAAATAAATTAGTAACTAGTCTGAAAAATTCCAGGATAAAGGGACAGAAATGGGGTGAGGAACACAGTTTGGGGTGAGCCACACGTGATGTGCTAGTGAGTCAAGCATTACAACATCAGTAACATGTCTGATGTAGAATCCCACCCACCGACCCCTTTGTCATTTTGTTTTGTTTCTATGATTGGCACCTAATTAGTCTTTTGTTATACTGATTCCATTCTTTCCCTTGAATAGTTAAGCAAAACTATGTATAAAATATACACGTACACCCTCCTTTTCTTTTGACAGAAATTACATTCTGTCAAATGCTCATTCAGTATCGGCAAGAGAGATGTTAATAACATTTGTCCTGTGTGATGAGCAGCAACAATTTTATGGTTTACGTCACATTTCCTATACTTGCAGAGGATACATGACTGATTCTCAAAGGGTAAAAAGGCCCCCAAGGTGAGTGGGAGGTCCTAAGGGTGCTTTACTTCTGGGACTGGACTGCAGCAGTGGAAGAATGACCTGTTTGCACTAGAGTAGCTCTCCTCACCCCATCTGTTCAAAAGGCACACTAATGCTCTGTATCTCCTGAAGTTAAAATATGGCATTAAAAGTAGCTCAGGTGCTGAAATGCAGGAAGGATGCGGAGCCTGGAATCCCCACAGCATCCAGCTGCTCTTCCGTGGTCTTTTGGTGACTGATTAAGCCCAGTTTTGACATCATTGGCTCTGTCTGGGTGCCCCGATTTGCATCCCATGGGGTGGCCCTTCACTACACTCATATCACTGCCCCTTTTTTGAAATGCCTTTCTTAATTTCAAGGGGTTCATTATGACACAGCTTAAAACCACAACCTTAAAAGAAGCTCTTCAAGCTCTATAGAGAATAAAGAATTCCAGAAGGACCCCTCATGTAAGTGTGTGTGTGTGTGTGTGTGTGTGTGTGTCCATCTTTGGAATGTTGTTACCTGTGTGTTTAGTTTATCGGTTTTGGTGCTTTCTGAAGGAACATGCTGTGCAGCTAAACTGAATGGAAAGTAGACAGTAAGATAATGAGGACATTTATGTTAAAACTTATTGACAAGCTACAGTGGCACATAACCTTGCTGAGGTGGGAGTCCTCTGGGAGTTATTCAACAACTGACTCCAGTGTGGAATTGTTGGTGTTTCCAGTATGGAATTGTTGGGGATTTAACTAAAATGTGCAGGCCAGGACTACAGTGAACCTTTTTGTGAGAAGATTGGAAGATAACTAATCTTTAGGGTTTTAAAAGTATCTTGGGGAAGGGTTTCACGGGAAAGAGGGGTGTCTTTTGAAAATAATGAAAATTAAATCAGAATTAAATATTTTTCTTCAGCTCAACTCTACTTTGGTGTTTCATTCTTTTAATGTCAAAGTCACTGTTACTCCTCTACCCTACCCCAAATATAGACTGTTTGGTTGTAAATGTATGCCAATCTTTGGCCAGTAGAGAATGCTCCTGCAGAGCTTAATCTGAATTAATTAAATTATAGAATGCCAATAATGGCAGCTCCTTTCAAAATGAAGGCCTACTTGGTGGGCCTTACCTTGAGAAATCTCTCTGAGGAATAACTGATCTTACATCAAAGCAACCAGTGATGACCAAGTGCTCTTTCATTTTTTAATAAAGAGATTTTCTGCTCTTAAAGGGGTACACCTGACATTGTTTGCATCCATAGCAAGTGGTCTGTAATAAGTGGCCCAATGGAAGCTTAAGCCTGCTTTCAGGGGTCATTGACTTTCCTGACTGGTGCTTGATCTGCTGATCTGCCTAATTTGCTAATCAGAGGAAGGCTTAAATCTTACCAGGACTGCCTGCTGAATGCTGTCGCAGCACTATTTTGCATCTTAGAAAAGTATGAAGGGTTAAGATTTTCATGCAGCTGAATAAAATGGAATGTACACAAGCAGAGTTGACCTGCTAGTGAATATACTTGCGGAAGGTGGTGTTTCTTTTTTGCAATAATTTTCCATCTTCGGTTTCCAATTATACATAGAGAATTTGTTTGCAGCTAATTCATTAAGCTTATTCTAGAGTTCATAATTAATATATCCTTTGCTTTAGTGATGCCAGTCTAGACTATGCTTCACTTCATGGCCCAAACAACCTCTTCCCATGGGTTGAGGGTGGAATAAATTTGAGACTGAACACCAGCACTTGCATCAGTAGCTAAGCTTGTATGTTGTATCCTCAATCCACAGAGACATTGTTTGGAAAACTGGAAATGTGCTGTGAGCTCTCTCTCTCACACCCACACCCTTCTCTCCTCCACTCTGATACAGGAATTCCCCTCTCTGCTGCATGCTTGGCATGACCATAATTTGCTTTGATGTCTGAATTGCACGAATTATGGTTGGCAGTCACTGTTGCCTCCAAACTATGATTTGAAGTCACAGTTTAAAGTGTGTTTGCCAGCCATGGTTTGGAGGCAGTGCTGGGTATTGTGAAAGAAGAGCCACAAACTCTATGGGCCAGGATTGCTATCCTTTGCTCACCTTCCGAGGAGAGATTAGACACTGCTGTTTCCAACCTGTGATGGAGCAGTCCTTTCCCATTATTTCTTTCCTGTTTTCGAAGACCACAGGGTACCTGATGGAGTCTTTTCTTCCTCAGGCAGTGGAACAAAAGCACTCCCATGTCAGATGGCATTTTTTTCCTCATGCTTTTGACTTTTCTGAGTTCCATCCTGGTTATCTAATTTCTTCTCCCCTTGGTGCCGAGGCAAAGGGCCGGCAACCCTTGCTTAGGGTATAGGCTGATGCTGTAGGTCCTCCCTTTGTTCTTTCTTTGTTTATTTTTTATTTAAATTTTAAACAAATACAAAGATCATTTAATAAAGAAAAAAGAGCACTTGCTTCACAAAATCAAGTTTAAAAAAAGAAAAACAAATCACCCTTAGTGCACCCCTCCACCAGGACCATGGCTGCCTAATTTTTTTCCACTCTTTCCAAGATACCCTCTTCCAACCAAAATTTCAATACATCCTTTGAAGGTTTATTACCCTCCCTTTTATTAATACATATTCAATAAACATACCCCATATATTATCAAAATCATTCCTCTTTACCAATCCTATTTTCACCCTTATCTCACACATCAACCTGTCATTAACCACTATAATCCAAACTTCTTTATACCATTGATTTAACTGGAGATCCCTTTTCTCCTTCAGGTCTTTGCTATTACCAATTTTGCTGCAGATACCAAAGTTATTATTCATTCTTTGGTATTCCATTTCCATTTCTTTTCACTAAAAGGCTATGCCAGGATCCGCTTCAACTTTAGATCTCTTTCTTCTTTGGAAAGTGGAGAGGATTGTCTCTCTTAACAGTCATCTGTCCTGTGCTGTTCCTAGTTGGGGTATCTGCGAAAAGCCCTGCTTCCCCACCGCTCTTGTTGAAAGGGAGAAGCAGATGCTTCCCCCTCTCTTTTCTAACACCACTGGACTTTCCTCCTGAAGAAACAGAGAAGTCCTTGCGACCTCGAATGGCACTTCCTCCAGGTAAACAGTTCCTAGGATCTGCTGTAAGGTTGCTGTTTTGCCTCTGCCATGGCGATGGGCACCGCAAGCTCTTCATGAGGATACAGACTTCTGTTGCTGGGATCTGCAGTCATGCTTATGCTTCTAGCAGACTGTGGAAGAGCAGCTCCGACTGGCCATTATGTGGAACCTTCCATGGAAGAACCATGGAGATAAAAGAGAAGTGTTGTGCAAGGCCTCCCTGGAGGAGGGAGATGAGCCTGCGGCACCTCCCCATGTTCCCCAACAGGAGGGACTGGGAGCACTATATCTGAACTGAGCCAGTATGTATGCACAAGACAGGTTGATAGTCATTTTTAGTTCAAGGAAATTACTATTTTTAGGTTGGAGTATAATGTTGGGAAAGTATTTATGACTCCTCCCCAGACTTGGCTTTCAGAAGCAAACAGCTTGACAAAACATCATCTATAAGCAGGATGTTCCAAGCTATTTTGTAATGGCAGGTATACATTTAAGAGGCTTCTGAAAAAATGAAGTGTTATTTTGGAAAGTCTCTTGGAAAGACACTTGACCTCTGCTCAGCAGCATCTGGTTTCCGACTTAGTTTGCACCCCTCTGGGTCCAATTCGCCAAGCGCTGTTCCAGTACAAACTATATTCATTTCAGTCAAGTTCATGTGGAAAGCACTCAGTGGGTTGTGTTCGTTTGCTTATACCTATAACCAAGGTGAATAATATGGTTTTGTCAGTAGCCTCTCACCTGTTCATCTGCTAGAAACAAACATCGCCTCCTGTTGACGAGTCATGGCAACTTCTGCAAGCTTTCCACCCCAGCCACCAGTTTGCCGCAAAAAAGATACATTTGGTGTGGACAGGTGAGGGGGGAGTTTGTGGGGTGGAGGGCTATTAAGTCTTCTACACATTTTGAAGGAATGATACCCCAGAGGCATTGTTTGGAATCATGAATCACTGCTCCTCACTGGAAAAGGTTCCTGTAAGGTGGGAGCTTAACCATGTGACAATCCTGTTAACTGTCAGCATTTGTCCCATGTGATTTGATCGGCTATACATGGAAATGACCACACCAGTGCTGCTGGCTTCCAAGGCGATATGTCATAGCGCATGATCTCATGAAAGCACAAGGACAGCCAGTTATAGATGCTGCAAGTAGGATTTGCAAAAAAAATTTTCAGTGTGGGCTGCTTCTGTTCAGGTTCAAGTCAGTCAGACATTCCCACCTCTAGGAAACTCCATTCTGTTCTACCACTCACCCATCCTCTTGGTCACCAAGCATCTTCAGTCCTCTTTGGATTGTTTGAAAGGTTTTTCCTTTTAAAGTTTTCTTGTACTTCTTCAAACCTCAGTGTTTCCTGAAGCCTCTTAATCTGTGTTTTTTTGGGTTACCTAAAGAACTTCACTCACATCTAAGCCTAAGAAAAGAAAGGAAAGATGGTTGTTGCCCAGCAGACAGCAAAACTTACTGAGAATTAATGGAAAATAGTGATACATTTTGCTCCAAGGTAATTTGCACAAAGAGCTTGGCCTCCTCTAGTTTCTTGGAAACCAGGTCATGGTCCTCCATCATTGTCATTGTCTTTTGAGGTCAGACCCATTTAATGAAATAAAGCGTAGCCCAGGACCATTAACCTTTCGCGGAATTACTGTGGTTAAACAGTAACTATGATAGAGTTCACACTACTGGGATCAGCTGAAGTAGGAAACATGCAAGGTTATTCTTCAGGAGAAGTTGGGGCAAGTGGAAATTAACACCAAAGAAGGTATACTTCTAAATTTGCACACCTAAGAGAATCTGTGAACAAGCAGCAACTTCTGGAGCACTCCAGCCATGCGGCCTCTATTGTCCCGCTCCACCTAGGAACCCACATGCCACTGCCTGGCCAACTCCTACAGGCTGCTCTCTGGTCCCATGACCTTCCAGCTTCTCTGCTGTCCCCTGGATGGCCCCTGCACATCCTGCCTTTCAAGGTGCTTTTTCACGTGGAGAACACACGGGCAACACACAGGGCATTCAGAAGACAAAGTGTTCCTGAAGGAATGCTGATCTCCGTCCTGCCTTCCTTCCCTCCTCCAAGTTGCACGTGCCCTATATGACATATCTCGGGATTGTCAGCAAGGCCCACCACCACCAGCACCACCAAGCAAACACCAGCCACAGTCCGTTTTCCTTACAAACATTGCTCATTTTCTCTAGTTCAAGTCACCCAGACGGAATTTTTGAGCACGCACAGAGTGGTTGGTGAACCCAACCTAGTGATTGCTTCCAAGAACTCTCCTTATGCACAGGGCCAGGGGAGGCACCTCCAGGACTGCAGGGCTCTGTCCCAGCCAGCCCCATGGAAGGCATTCCCTAGGGAAATGCAATCAGAACTGGGCCTGGGAGCAGGAGGGCATGGACGTTGCATCTCAACAGCCTCTGCTACCCGGGCAGCTGCCTCTGATGCAGGAGTGGCAGCGGGCACAGAAACCATTACCAGTCTGGGCAAGATGGTGTTCTGCACCCTTGCCACCACAGGGCAACCACAGGGTCACCATGTGAGTTGGCAAATTGAAAGCGTCTTCATCCCACATTTCTCATGTCCTGGCAATGAGGGCGCTTCACCAGGAGTGAAACTGGGCACACAGGAGCAACTTGGTGTACAAGATTAGTATCGTGATGGAACAAGAGAGGAGAGTCTAGAAGGTTGTTCAGAAGACAAAGATGCATAGCTCTATTTTTGTCCTGATATATATAACAAATAACTGTATTTTAAAAGACATACTGCTGACTCTTTTGTGGCTTACTTGGTTTCTCTGGGCAACCCTAACCGATATGGTTCAGAATTCTGCTGCCTGAATATATGTGAATGAATTGCCTACAACAAAAGAATGAGGCAAATTTCTGCTACATAAGCATTTATTTTAATGTTTATACCTGGCCTCATTGCCTGTAGAAATAGGTCAGCAGCTGTCATTTCTCCTTTTTGACTCCTTTAAATCTCTGGTAGCTGGGCAAAGTGCTTGGGTGCTGATAGGGTTGACCCCAAAAGGCATCACCTGTGTCCCATGGTAGGGGTTCGTGCCCCTGTTGAAGTCATCAGGTCAGTGGCACCAATGGGGGGCGGGGGGCTTCTGTGGGCCAGAACTGTGCAGTAAACCTACCTGTGCATCAAAGCCTATATGTTGAGTTCATGCCTCAACAATTGATGTTGGCATCAGCCACACCATGGCTGCTGCATATACAAAGATGTGAACCATGCAGAAGATATAATATGGTTGATATCCCAGGAAGCCTGAAAAAGAAACGGAATGCAGAAGGATCCTCTCTCCCCCTGTATTTTCTCTCGTCTCATAGTGCTTGTGCTACTGTAGTGGTGAAACTGTGGTAGTCCATTCACATATCACAAGGCATCTTTGGATCTCACTGTGGTGCCTTGGTTAAGGCCCACAGCACTGTGAGGTGAGTTGCAGGGAGTTTTACGCTGGCTTTCATTGAAGCTGTTTTCTTCATCCTCTCAAATAATATCTCTTTTCCTTAACGTTGTGCTTTGACAACTAATATATGTGAATTATGCACAAATTCAAACCTGGAAGCAGGTATTTCTGGCAAACATTGCCTGATTTTAAAAAAAACAGCTGGTGCTCATGGGATATTAAAACAGGCTTAAAATATATTAATTTTTCATCAGACCTTTAATGGAGTTGTCTCAATGTAGTCTCACTAAATAAATTAGAAAGGGATTTGTTTATACTGTAAGCCTGGTTAGCTCTTAGAAGTAATAAATTATTTGCTATAACTCTATATTCAATTAGCAAGCCATGGTAGTCCCCGGGCTTAACTTTAGGGCAGACTCAAGTAGGATGAGTCTGCCCAGCACTTCTCCTGAGAAGCAGCTGCAAATTTTGAAGTGCAGGGCTCATTAGGACAGTCCCCATAGCCATGTCTCTGCAAAGAGGCCAAAAATTCAGGCAGGACCATTTATCCATATCCACAGACCAATTCTAGCAGTTTTCACCTCTACCACAAGCAGGTCTTTTGTCAAGCTAATAGATATTAATATCTCTTTTGAGACCAAGTAACCCCAAAATCTTTTGCATCACCATAGGAATAGCTCCCAAGGATAAATCTTCGCTTTGCAAAATTCATTCTCCCTTCTCCCACAACATACAGTATATCTTAACCCGGAGGGAACAAGGATTCACAGTGACTGGCCAAACACTTCAGCATCCCTGTCAATCAAAAACGAGCTGGAGCTACATCATCACTACATGCACTGCTGTCAGGACTGCCCCCTTCTACTGGGAAATAAAAAGATACAACTAATTCTAATATATTCTAAAAGAATAATGTCAGCCCGTTCCTTTTCTATCCACTCAGTGCTTGCTTTCAATCCACTGTCCTTTTTCATTGCTTTAGCCAGCTTCAGCCCCCATGCCACTGCCTTGACGGGCTTTCTCTCCCGCCCAGTTTTTGTGGTCCACCACCTCATTTTCTCCTCCCCAGCCTCAAGGTTAGCTGAAGCCAGCTGTGCCAAGAGCAAATTGGGAACCACAGAAGTATCAGCACCCTCTGTGATCAGCTGTGTGTGTGTGTGTGTGTGCGAGAGAGAGAGAGAGAGAGAGCGAGAGAGAAGAGAGAGAGAGAGAGAGTGCAATAGGCCCTCAGGAGATTTTGAAGAATTAAAGAACAACACTTTATGCATGTATATTATGAGGAATTGTTGACTCAGTTTGCCAAATGGGGCTGGCTTGCTTATTTATTTATTTATTTATTTATTTTATTACCTTTCCATCCTGCCCTTTTTCCTTTTTTTCAAAGAACCCAAGGGATGAACATGGCCCTTCTCCATCCCACTTTTTATCTTCACAACAACCACCTTGTGAGATATGTTCAGTCCAGTGACCAGCCCAAAGTTACCCGGTGAGCTTCGTGGCCAAGTGGAGGGAAGAACCAGGATCTCCCAAGTCCCAGTCCAACACTCAAGTCATCCTGCCACACTGGCTTTCTTTTCTGTCCACTTGAACTTTATTCTATTATAATCATCATTTTTAAAAAATTATATAGCAGGAAAATCTAACATGGTGAGCAACATGCTTATTATTTGTTAAGCTAAGCATATGGTAGGTACGCCCCTGCCAACACATGTTTTTAATAAGAATAATAAGAGAGCCTTTAGATTTAAATTTCATTTTGCATAGTGTTGCTGTTCCTATGCTGTAAAATTAGGCTCAGTTATACCATGTTTCCTGCAGCAGCAAGACTGCTAGCCCATCCCTCTGCTCCAAGACACCTACCACCCTTCACCCAGAGGTCAAGGGCCTAACTCAAGGAATCAAAATGCATTTAGCAACTGGGTGGGATTACATCTCCTGCCTTACATATGGGGCCCTTAAGTCAAACTATAAGCAAAGCTCACTTCAACCAGCCTCTTCTGAAAATACAACATCCTATCTCTGATTTAGTCCCAAGGTTTGCAAGTTTTCCTCTTAAAAAGCAGCATAGTTTCTAACATTGCAATGGGCTTCTCTGTACATATGCAAGAAATGTGAGTCTTACTGAGCCATCTGTGGACTTTTAATCTACAAGGCATTCTTCAAATCAAACCCATAATGTCTCAGTAGCTGTTTTGTGCAGAAATACGTAGAGACACAGAAAAATAAAATCTGCCATCTTTTGAATGGAGCTTACCAAAATCAGACCCTAGCTACCTTATGTTTACATCATTAAATATGCTGGAAAACCAACACTGGAAAGGTGTTTTAATATATAAAGTATAAAATCTGTGTGTGTTCTACCTGGCTTCCCCTAGTTTTTACACAGGAGACCTTTTGCTCCCCCCAGAAAATTCACAGTGGGGCAATTAGGACTTAGTATGCCCCCCTGAAGCTGCCTTTGTTTAGATGGTCATGTGCATCCCTACAGATCTGAGGCCCCCCTGCTCAGCCTGCCAAGCGGGGCCCCAGACCTCCATCTCCAAATGCTGTCCTGGAGTTCAGTACCACTGAAGCCCGACACCTCATGTGCTGTCATGTGTGAAGCTTCCTGACTCCTACACACAAACATGATTTTGGAGAATTTCTCTAATGACAGGACTTCAAATCTGCTCCACAGAGAGGTTCACCTGGCACCGACTCTTTATTCATTTTGGCGCCAGGCAAAACCCCTTTTTATTTTCCCTGCATTTTAAGACCTAACTATGATTTTAAAGCTGTTTTTATTGACATATTATTTATTGTATGCTGCCACTTTGTTTTGTATTGCCATCCTGAGACGCCTGTAAAGAACAGGGTAAAAATGCTTTTAAATAAATAAATAAATAAAATCCAGTTTTCCTTTCTGACTAACTTAATTCTTAAGACTTATTGCTGAAACCAGTGCTGCTCTGCGGGAGCTGTATGTGGATATCCAAGCAGGGCCAGGCCCGCATAATAGGCAGGCAGAAGGTCCCAGATGTAACACTGGCATTGGCCACATGAGCTGAAGAATCCCTTCTGCCCGAGAATCGCTCCATCCTGCTTGAAGGTTCTCACACTGGAATGAGCAATAAAGCGAAGAATCTGGAGTGTACCACATGCCCACAGAACACAGAACTTTACTGCCTCTCTCCATCTGCGCAAGTGTTTGCATCAGAGGCTGCCGTGCTCCATGGCAAGCTTCTTTACACTGGGGGTGAGCGCGTACAAAGCGGAGAATCGTAATATATGGAGCAGACCGTTCCCCAGCCATACACATTTCTCACATTAAAATCATCTGCTGATGTGGATTTTTCATTGCATTGCAATGCTTTCTGCGTGCATTCCTCCCCGTGTGGTTTTCAATGGAGTCTAATCATTACATGGGAAACTGCTTTGTATTTACCCAAAGAACCTCCCAACTCCATCTTGTTAGAGAGAGGACTTTTTGACCAGGCTTGTTTTTTAAAGGGCTCTGCTGGTTCAGGGGCACGGAACATGACGAACGACCCCTTTGCTTAAAATTAGATGATGTTTAAAGATTAACTCGGCTTCGAAGAGTGTGCAGCAGGGGCTGCCTACATGATTTGTTTATCATTACCTTTAATGGCAATGTTTTATGATTCAGAACACACTCCTTGCTGTGGATCCCACCCCTGTGCAGGCTGCATTTATTAGTCCTGTGCAAGCCGTGGTGAGGGCTTTGAACACAGAACCATGCGAGATCACAGAGCCATAAGATCAAAAAGGACATGGTACAGCACCGTGGCTCAGGGAGAAAAAATATAGCCAAAACGAAACATTCAGGCTGCTTTCTCAGAGAACCACCATATGCTTTTTATAGCTTTGACTTGTCCAAGCTATTTGAGGAGACGTTGAGTATCAGATCTGGGATAGTTCACATTGCACACATTATAGCCCCTGTTCATTAGTGTTTATGAAAACTGTGATTTCAAACTGATCTGCTCCAAAACTTATAGTATGCGCACAGTGACGATACTTTACCACAGGAGCCCAGGTGTTTCCTGTCTGAAGTTTGGAATGGCTGTTTAGCTTACAGTGGGTTTACTGAGACATGCTTTTTTATATGTTGAATATATAGCAAAGAAATATTTTACTTTGAGTCTACCTCAGCAAAACACAAATGGCAGAAAGTACTGAATGAAGCCAAGTCATAACAGAAATAACATGCAGCTAATAAACACTCCGAACAAATGGATGCATTGTGCTCTACCATCATAAAGGTGGCTTCCTGGGGAATTGTTTTTGAAGTGGAAAAAGAAGACTACACTAGTGAAAGTACTTGTGTATCGGGATCTAATCTATGGGTTTTTAATCTACTGTGCAGCTAATGTCTTAGAATTGAGCAGACAAAAGGTTAGGGTTGTTGCAAAAACAGGATTGGACTGTGTACTTCCAGTTACTCACTTAGGACTATGGTAAGTGGCACATCCTCAGCAAGGATATAGTACTTCAACCACTTAGTTGTACAAACAATCAGGTTGGTAAAAGGATCGTAGAATTTTGTCCAAGTTTCATCTGCATAGTCACGGGTAGAGTGACGTTCTGATCTGTGTTAATGAGTGTAAGTACAGTTTGAGGGATGATAATTCTTTGAAGTTCATGGGTTTGAAATCAGACACATGACATGTCACAGTGCATTGTTTTTTACAAGAGAGCAGAGATTTTGCCTTCATTGATAGTCTGTTAGAAGCGTTAAAGAAGATGGGACAGATTTTTTATAACTAACCTGAAAAGTTCTAGATCACTAGTATACTTCAGATATGCATGAAACCTACGCCTAGATCACAGACGTAGAAGAAGCTATTGTAAATGTGCTGGGGCTCTCCAGTGACTCACAAAACATTACGGTCACTGCCAACAATCGAGACAGAGATTCCTTATTTCCCTTGTTTTGTGGGAAAAGTCTCAATATTGTAAATGACCATTAGTATATAATCAGATTTGTATACAAATAAAGGGCAAAGATCAGCTTCCAAAAATATATATTGCAATGTAGGAACTGCAAGGAATCAGCAAAATAACACGTTTAAAAATCCTTTAGATCTGCATGTGATTCTTCACAAAATTGCCAAGTAAAAGAATATCTTATTCAAATTCTTTACCCCATTAAGTACCACTGTAGTCCAGACTACAACTTCACCATTAGCTCCTTTTCACAGAAGCATTGCTCACCATATTTGATTAGGTTATAACTCTTTGGACAAGCTTATGTGGTTGTGTTATTAATTTTGTGTATCATCTACTTTTGAGTTCTCAGTGAATATTAAGCATATTGTTTTAAGCCTATAACTGGGATGTCTCTCTTAACCATTTCACTAGGGTCAAATTCAGCGGAGTGAAATTCTTGAAAAGTTGAAGAACGCATGACTGATAAACCAAGATCTGTTTTTCAGTTTTAGTAGGATGCCGTTAAAGTTGAAATCAAGCCTTTGGCACTTGTAGTTATAACATGACTATTCGTTACAACTCTAAATTCATTATTAGGAAGCCATCTAGTGGTCATTCATTTCCTGATTTATGTACTAATCCCAAGCATGTTACATCAGAGTTCGCTATAAAACAAAGTAAGCCATGTTGGTTTCATGATACGATTTTGGAAGTATGCAAGCATGCAATTTCTTTATCACCAGCCAAAAATTGCACAGTCCTGTGAGCAACCCTTTGCAATTCCCAGATCTCTTCATCAGGCTGGATGTGTCACAAAGGGGGCAGGGGATGGGGGAAGCTGAGCAGGCATAGCACTGAGTCAGCTGAAGTGGAACAACAGATGCACGCTGAAGTGGGTTAGGCACCACCGGGGGTTCTGCTGGGTTCATGTTACACATAAGACTGTTGGGATAAAGAAAGATGCAATAGCTGTTTTTCCCAAATGCGGATCCTTATATGGGCCAAACACCACCAACCATGCACAAGAGAGAGATGTGGAAAAGCTTGGGAAAACACCAAGGCTTGCAGGAGTACAAAAAGTCTATAGAAAAACAACCCTGGGGAAGTGAGCACATGTATTGGCCATATGGTTCCTATGCATCTAAATGGTCCCTGCAGATGATTCATCTAGATGATTGTTCTGTTTGACAAGAAGTGATCACTTGGAGCATCTGTTATCACTTCTCAGGGGTGAAGTAGCTGAGCCAGGACTGACAGAAATGTAGCATTGGCCCCTTTTGATTAGAAGGAAAGTGATGTCATCTGCCCCCACCACTCCCAAGTTCACCAGACCTCTCTGTTCACTCTGAACTTAGCTGCAGTCCTCACAGCAGCTGCCTTGTCCATGGTTTAAACAACCTAAAGTTAACCTACGATTACTTTTTAGGGTAATTTTGGGTTAACCTACAGATAGTCCACAGTGTCGTGGTCCACATGTCATGAACAACCTATGGACAAGGTGATTATACAAAACAGAAACAGCTCAGACACAGCACAGCTAATTAATGCTCAGTTTGCTGCCAGTATGTATGAAAAAGACCATTGTTCACTCTTGCCATGCCAAATATTTTGAGGTGGCTCAGTCTGGAATGGGGAACAAAACCCAATCAGCTTTACAGAAACCTGGAGGGCATGAACACTGATTTGTTGATATGTATCAACACCACTGGCTGATTTATTTGTACTTTTCTTGGGTTCTCTCATAATGAGCACCCACACATCAACATTTACCACTATAGCACTGTGTCTTGATAAAATGAAAGCATTAGCGATGCTTAATGCTTTCATTTTGAGTAACTGTTCTGAGAATCAGAACGTAACTATTCTGAGTATCGCTGCAAAATATTTAGTGAGAGTTTGATCAGGCTTGCTGTAAATAAAGCACCACCCGTGATTGCCATTCTGGCAGAAATATAGATCAAATAATTCAACATGGCTCCTAGGACAGTCTGAAGGTATGATGCAACTTGTTGAGGCTGAGCAGGGCTGATCCTGGATAATGGATTAACTGGGAATCTTGTCTTACACCACCTTTAGCTCCACCATGAAAAGGAATGTGGAGAACCAATAAAATGCTGTTAGTTTGCTACCATCATGCCTATTTAACCTAGTGCTGGCCGTACATCATGACTTCCTCTATATTTGGCACAATTCTATGTATATCCTCTCTATATAAGCACAATTCTCAGTACATTATGTGACACTATGAATACGTTCAGACTTCTCTAAGTGGTTATTCAGAAGTGCAAAATCTATGCCCCCGTGAACCCATGTTGGCCAAAGAAAACTTGGCTTCTGGCTTGGGAAAGCACCTGCGGCAGACGGAAGGGAGGTCGTCTTCTGACACATGCAGATGCGCCCTCCTTCGACTGCTTCCACCATGAGGCTTCTCTTCAGCCCTGAGCAGTGATGCTCATGTCTGTGGCTGTGCTAGAGAGCCGGCAGACAAAAGAGAGCCTCCTCTTGATGAAAGGAGGTGCCCTGCCTTTGCCCCCAAACCTTCATTCTCTTGGTTGGTGATCCAGCGTATGGACTGATTTTAACTGCAAAAATTAAGCCAGCGTTTCCAGCTCTCCAAATAAACGGTGCGATATGAAGCTGTTCCAGTTGGCTTGTTCTGCTTAAATGAATGGAAACAACCTTGATAAGCCATCAGGGAGCATAAGGGTATGAAGCCAGATTTCTTACTGTGGAGTTTATCTGCCCCTTCCTCTGAGCTAATGCAAAAGTTTTGACTTGTTTTTATTTTGCAATGGCTTCTCAGAATGTAAACTCCAGCATGGCTTTTGTGATTTGAGCGATTTAAAGGACAATATGTTATGTTTGTGTACATCCTGATTCATTTCCTTTTTGCTTGTTTCAACATAGAGGACCTAAGCAGAAATGTAATCATGTAATCACACAACAGTACACTTTTAATGAGTAACACATTGTATTTTCGAGCCCCGTCTGAGAACAACTCCTTGTAAATAAGGTATATTTGCCCTGAGATCAAGAAACCACTTTTGAATAACATCATTAAATAATGTATGCTGTGTACACATAATTACTTGCCAAAATATTAAACGCTGCATAACTTATCCATATGATCTAAGTTAATATAATTTTATGCTCAATTAAATAAACTTTTATGCCACTTTTAAAACATTTGCTTAGTTTCCCCCTAGTGTCTACAGGGGTTTCTCTGAGCCAAAGAACATTACAACATTTGTTAAAAATGCCAGAAGTCTTAGAAAAGAGCCAATACATATTAAGAAAAATTCTTAAGTCACCAAATGGTCATTGCTAGGCAGAAACCATTATGCTAAATAATTGCTGGTTAATAAATATATTTTAAACACATTATTAAGTCACATGTTAAATGTGACTTAAATGTGTTACAACTAATGAAATGTTCATTGCAAAAGGACAGAAGTAAAATAGCTGCGTTTTATCCCATGCGTGTTGCCATGGAAACAAAACTTTTTTCTAGGCAATAAAAAGTCTTCCTGTCCATGGAACTAGACTGGCTCAACTATTTTCACAGGTGTTTTTCTTAGCAGACTGGTCAAGGCAAATCTGTTCTTCCTCCACGCTTTCAAACTGTATTCCTATAACATTGCATTTGATTTCAGTGTGATTAATAGGCCATCATCAAATAATTAAGCTACACTTAGATTTTATATGGGTTCATATGTTACCCTGCATTGATTGACCAAGCCTCTTTTCCTAGGTGTGTTAAGCCCTACAACCATTTCATTTATTAGTGAGGGTGGGCCCAGTATTGCACGCCAGCCAGCAACTTCAGACTTCATATGTTGCACTGGAGGCTGTTCCCCACGCCTAACTAGTAAAACTGCTGTCAGTGAGCAGTTTTATTACACATGAAATGCAATCTTGCACATAGCTTCTTAGATGGAAGTCCTATTGAGTTCAATGGAGTATCTTGCAGCCTTGCAGTAGGATGTGGAACAATTCTGTTGACTTGATTCCATCTCTTCAGGAGAAGGTACCAGGAAATATCAGCTCGTATAGCTCCCTTTCTCTGCCAGCCTTGGATCATAGCTGAGGCAGAACATGTGTCCTCCTGCAAGGCAAAGCTGTTGTTGCCAAATTGAGGTACATTTCTGCTACAAAGCAAATCATTGTTCCCAACTTAAAGCACACTGGTTCCTCTGTGGAGAGACTTTTGGAAATTTATTGTATTTAATTTAGCACTAATTCTCCATTAGAAATCAAAGTGGCATAGAACATATGTAGCATAATCAGTATGCTGCTAAACAACAATGATTAAACTTTAATCATTAAATTCATGTTTCAAAACCTTTAAAAGTATATCTGATCAGGTGTAAGAAACCTGGGTCAGATATTCAATTGATCTGAATAATATTTTATACATGTTAAAGTCTAGCTTTTTAACCCACTTTAGAAACCAAACAATGTTTCTCTAAGAAAGCTGTAGAACATAAATAGCTGTTGCTTTATTATTTATTTGTTTGTTTTATTACCTTTTTAATCCACCCAATAGCCCAAGAGCTGTCTGGGTGGTTAACAAGATTTAAAATATAAAACAAATACAACAAAACAATAAAACCAGTAAAATCACTAAAACAACCAATAACAACAGGTCACCATTGCTGTATCAAAACATCAGCACAATAATACAATCCATTAAGGCCACTGCCTCCATATTGATAGTAAAAATATATGTAGGCACTGTAATGATATACAATACAATACTAAAACAAAAGTTTAGCTATTAAAATATCCGGGAAATTAAAAGATTTTCACCTAGCCCTGGAGAGAGAAAAGGGTAGGTGCCAAGTGTACCTCTTTTGGTAGCTGATTCCATAAATGAGGTGCTGCAACTGAAAAGGCCCTTTTTTGGTCACCACTCTCCTTACTTCCCTCAGGGGGCTCCCTAAGAAGGATGTCAGAAGATGATCTTAAGGCCCCAACAGGTAGACTACAGGTAACCTGGCCGCAGGCCATTTAGGGCTTTAAATGATAGCACAAGCACTTTGAATTGGGCCTGGATCTCAACCAGGATCTAGATATGACATAATAGGATCTTGTAGGCCATTCCCTATTAATTAGCCATGTTGCCCTCTTTTGAGCAGCCCCAAATAGAGCATGTTACAATAGTTCAAGCAAGAGCTTACCAGAGTGTGGATTACTATAACCAGCCCCTGTCTGTCCAGATAGGATCGTAGTTGGTAAATCAGCCTAAGCTCAGTGCCACTGAGTTCACTTGTGATTTAAGCCAAAATTCTGGATCCAGGAGCATGCCCAAATGACGAATCCTGCCCTTTGGGGTGTGCAACCCCATCCAGAACATGTTGGATGTCCCCCAGCTGGACTGATGACCCACCCACCGACATCACCTCTACCTTGTCTGACTGAGTCTCAGTTTGTTGGCCCTCATTCAGCCCAGACACGGATTCAGTGGTCACTGTCTCAGTCAGGTTTGGTGAAAATGAGAAGTAGAGCTGAGCGTCATCTGCAAGTACTTCCAGATAACCTCTCCCAGCGGTTTCATGTAGAAGTGGAAAAGCTTGGGGAAATAGGATGGAGCCCTGCAGAATTCCATGTAATTGCCAGGGCACAGAGCAACAATCCCCCAGCACCATCTTCTGGAATCGGTCAGTCAGGTAGAAGTGGAGCCACTGTAATGCAGTGCCTCCTACTCCCAACGCAACCAGCCTACCCAGAAGGATACCATTGTCAATGGTATTGAAAGGTCTGGAAGAATCAACTTTAGAAATGCTGTGTAAAGGAAGGAACTTAAGATCAGTAGCACAAAGTTTCCTGAAGTGCACACATACAGAACGCCTTAAGTTCTTACCCCAATTGCCATGGCAGGCTTGAGTTCTGCAATTTCACTGGATTCCAGATTTGCAAACTGGGAATGATGTGCTTCTGACCATGATTGATGCAATGGGGGCACAAGCTTGTCAGCTTTCAGTTTTGTTTGCAACACAACAGCTCTGTGGAAGATTGAGATACTGAAATGGATTCAGGTTGCACTTGAAACTGGGGTGAAAAAAGAAGCCTTGATTATCCATATGCTCTTTCTCTTTTTTCTTTTTCACCTCAGCTCTGATTAATTCCTGATTGTATACAAAAATCAGCAGTTGAATCACATTAACAGTTCCCTCTAAATTGCTGATCACATAAGCAAATCATGTAGTGTTTATATGAGTCAGAATACCAGAGAATGGAGAAGTCCAGAGTCAAATAAATGTTTAAGGATCACTGGAGGGGATTGTGCTTCTTTTGTTGAGTTTTTCAAAATAACAAAAATCAAAGTTTACTAGGATAGCATCTATCACTTTTGCAAAAATTTGCCACATGTATTCATCATGACTGCAGTCTTTCACTAGATGGCAGTAGAATGCCACAAACCTTTCATGAAATCTTTAATAATATAACAGTTTAGCTATATACTAAAAATTGCCAGCTGTCCAGAATTAAGAGTTCCTTCCTGAGGTGACTCAGAAATCAGAATATGTGCCATGGATTCATGTTTTTTTCTGGCCTTGTTAAAATGGAAAAATTCAGGTTTTATCTTTTGTCATCTTATAGTATTATGAAATCACTATGCATAGGTGTGAAAGCTGGACAGGAGGAAATTTGATGCACTTGAAACATGGTGCTGGAGGAGAGCTCTGTGATAGCCTGCACCACCAGAAGGGCAAACATGTGGGTCCTAGGTCAAAACAAGCCAGAACCTTCCCTAGAAGACAAAATTGAGACTGGCATACTTTAGACACGTCATGGCTATACTCTCTGGAGAAGACAATCATGCTAGGAAATCTCAAAGGCCAAAAAGAAAAGGAAGACCCAGTAAGAGATGAATTGACTCCATAAAGGAAGCACAGTGCTGAAATAGAAAAGCTAAGCAAGGATGTCATTGGGCATTTCGGAGACCTTTCATTCACAGGGTCACCACAGGTTGGAGACAACTGGCATCACAGAACAACAAAGTATTATGAAGCTGTGTGAGTGTTTGGATAAACTTTTGCTTAAGCACATCATTGTTGTCATCTACAGCTTCCCAGCCAAGAGCAAAGTAATCATAAAGAGAAATTACTGTGGGAAGGAATGAGTGAAAATTTTAATCCCAAAGGAAGTGTAACATGGCAGTAACTTGTACCTAATGCCTCAGACACAGGAATGCAGATGAGGTGCTGTTGGAATAACAGAAACATCACAATTTCTGCATGAAGAACTCAGCTCAATGGGGCAGCTGTTGCAGAGAGATACCCCCATCTGCACGATGAAGCCCATTCCTTCTTCCTGTTTACTGGCCAGATGTGCCCTATGCTGCAGATAAGTATCCTGGCCACCAAGTGTTAGCTGTGTTTATTTGTGTCAAGACAATAGTATGTCTATATACTGGTATAAGTACTGGAAGGTGCTATCTTAAGAATATCAAACACTGGCACAGCAAGTTTTATGAGTCTTGAGCTAATGAGACTTCCAGGGGCTTGTCACCTCAGTTGGAGCCAGCAAAGAAAATCACCAAGATTCTGTTAGGAAGGCATTTTAGGGAATGGCCAGTGAAGACACAGTAAGAAGGGGAGCAAGAAAAGGGAAGCATCTGTTCGGGACCAAGAAGGTAGAACTTGAAAATTTGGGAAATGCTGTCCTGTCCAAAAGTTTAGGTTCCTTTTCAATAAAAGAAGACAGGGTTCATAATAGCAAAGTTCTTGATACGGAAGGGCACATGTCTTCTCCCATATCTCTGCCAAGCAAGAGTTTGATAGAGTGTTGATTCAGTAGCATCTAAGTGAACATCTTTCACTGAACTTCTTACCATCTTGACCCTGTTCTTGCATTTTCCAAGAGATGATTAAAGCAGCAAGCTGTATTCTTAACAGCCAAACAAAGAGTTGTGCTTTTTCTGAGTCTCTCATCCAATTTCAGATGAGGTGAAAGCCATGACTGATCGGGGCTGGCCCCGGGCTTTTGAGGGATGTTGGCTGAGGCACGGCTAGCCTTACCTCTCCCTGCCATTGCCGGCTGCTGCTGTTGCTGCTCCCTGCCTTTCCTAAGTGTTCCTTCTTGCGTGCCTGACAGCGCACATGTAGCTGATGGTGTCCAGTCCTCCTCACCACCACTGCCATGGTCTGGGCCACAGTGAGAAGCAGATGAACAAGCGGGTTGCAGCGGTGAAGGAGAGAAGCAACTCCAAGGAGCTTTGCCATGGCACCCCGCTGGAGTGTGTGACCTTGGCAGAGGCCCACCAGGCCCACCTTTACAGGACTTAGGCCAGGCAAATAAACGTGGACAGTACACATCCTTCCTGAATTGGCCTAACTATTTAAGGTCCACACTTTCCAAAAAGGGAAAAGATAAGCCCTCCTTGGGTGTGGCTCCTTCTTTGGTGGTCTTTAGCGTCATTCAAACTTTAGTAGAGTCTGTGATATATTCGATATATATATTTTTCTGGCAACGGTTTTTGTTTGTTTACTTTTAGTACTCTTTCCACCCTCTCGGTTCCTTGCCTCACCCTTTTTTGACTTTTAAAAATGTTGTACACTATTTTGGAAACTAAGTTGCAGAGACGGGGTGGAAAGCTCTTAAATAAATGTGTCAATATACTTGACTTATAATGCAATCCTATATGTGTCTAGCAAGAAACAGATCCCATTGGGTTCGATGGGGTTTACTCCTAGCTAAGCTGGTACAGGTTTGTAGCCTTACTTGTACAGCTGGGTCTTTAATATTGTGTTGAGTAAAAAACAGCATTGCAGCCTAAATAATCTCAGTTCTGGTGTACTTGTTACAGGACACCACTGTGTAAATATTCAAGCATTTCACATTTCTAAATAATCAACTTAAAGGTTGTGCCTCCCCTCTGCAAATGCATCTTGCCCTCCTCCTAATTTTTATAGCAGATTTTACCTGATAATCTCATTTAAAAGCATGCAGTGGACACAAAACTATAATTTACCTGGTGTTACAGATTCGTTAAACATCAAAACGGAACTTGATGGAGTAGAATAATCCTATTTTGCACCCTTCATTGAACATCTTCTCAAAATAATTTTATTCATTTAATTAGAAGGTTTCCCTTAGTGAAGATTGCATTGGCTTTGCCAGCCTAACAGAATTTGCATTTGTTATTCAAAGCGTTCACTATTTCTCTCCACTTTAGAGTGTTAGAGCGCATGCTGGAAAATATCTGAGCAAATTGGTACTTATTTTCAAAAATGGTGTTACTTAATACTCATTCAAAAGTAAAGAAGCGGAGAAGGTCCCATTAGGGCTTCCTATGTGGAATTTCCCCTTCAGTGCCACGGATTAGTCATGGCAAACAATGACATTTACTCAACATTAAATGGGATTATTCAATATCTTTTTCACACTGGAAAGTCACATGCATAATACTTTGTATCAAATAGCAGAGGGCAGCAAATTGGCTCCATTTCTCCTCTCTCCTTAAGAATGACTAAATACCAAAGGAATACTTGTAGTCCTCAGAAGTGTCTAGATCATCTCAATATGAAGGTGACATTTTCCAGTGTTCACAACTTGCACCGCACACTTGCCATTTTGCCAGTAATGATCGTGATGGCAAGAGCTGGAATGCTGTGATTCTGTGTACGCAGCCTGCATTTACAGCATCGTGCACACCTCGCCTGTGCATCAGGGACGATGTGATCCTTACGGGAAACATTCACGGCAACCCAGGAGTCTTGCCATCATCAGAGGAACATGCAGGAGTGCTAGAAGCAGGGTGGAAGTGGAGAGACTTCTCCCAAGCTGCCCGATGCCCTTTCAGCGGTTAGCAGGTTAGTCTGGACCAGCTCCTTGAAGAAAACTCTGTGCAGGTCGCAGGAAGCCCACCAGCATCACAATGGCTTGCTTGGTGCAGTTGGGGGCTTTGTTACACCAAGCAGGGCTTACCTTCTCTGACAGTGCAGGCTCAACGAACTTGATACTAGGCCACCAAAGCATAGGCCCCACTCCTGCAGACAGAGTTGAAGCACTTAATCTTTACCCCCATGAAAGGCATTGCAATTTTGCTGGAATATCAGAAAAATTGCAGACTTGAAAAGGTGAGTGGACAACAAGAACAACTGCTGGAGTGCCATGGTTTAAAATTTAATGGAAGAGAAGAAAGGGGCAAGAGGAAAGATAGAGATGACAGACTGGGATAATCACAGGTGAATCTGATCAGTGGTGAGAGCGCTCTTTAAACCCAGCAAGAGCAAGTAACTTTTTTACTGCCGAAAAACAAGACAAGATCTGTCAGAGCCGTAACATGGGGGAGCAGAGGGCATAACATTCATGAATCCATTAACATACACTCCAGGCACCTATGGACACACTTCCCACCCCCATGTTTCACACATACAGGCACACACATTCATTCTCTGTTGCTCACAAACACACATGCACAGTGCCTTGGATGCCCTTTGAAAGCACGGATCCTACTGGATCAAGAATGTCTATAGGCTCTTCTCTCCCTGCTTTGGTATGGAGGGGGCACCCACCCCTTTGAAAATATAGTTCTGGTGGGATCCAGTCATCCAAAGGTCTCTGTTCTCCCAACTTAGGAGAAATCCAAGAGCTCTCAAAAGAGTTGGCAGGGCAAGACTGGAGGAAGCTGCATTGCCCAGAACCAATTCTATCAGCTATGAAATAGCAATTGGATTTACTTCTCATTTCTTTTCCATTTTCAGTCCAATCCACAACATTTATCAAATAGTTATATGCAGTCTGAATTAATCATGAGCTTTATTAAAGTTGCTAAATGTGAGCATCCCATTGAGCAGCTAAAATACTATAAAGTCTGGGAAATTAGGCCCATTGTGTCTATTAGCCATATTGTGACATCACAATGGCTATATTATCCAGTTAGTTATTCATACAGATACACTTATGGATCTTAAAGCCCTGCCAATTGTTTTATTTATTGGCAATTTTGTTCAATGTCATAGAAGAACAGAATAATTGGACTTTGCTGGTGGCTGCCAACGTAGACTTTAATATGTGATTATTTCTCATTTTAAACACAGTTTGACTTAATGGGCAGCTCAGCACATGTCAGTGAGCATGTGCTTGTCACTGACAGAATTTCTATAAAATAACACTGTCACCCAAGAGGACTCCCACTTGTGTAATTGAACTTCTTGTTCTCTTTCTCCCTTCCCACATCCAAGTCAACTCTGGAGGGTGCCCCAAGTCTCCACGGCAGATTGGGAGGCATGCCGGAAGGGGGGGATCTATTCTGCCAGTTTTTCTGGAATTGGATCCAACCCACTAGAACAATCAAAGCATTTCTAAACAGGTTATTTATAGGTTTTTTATCTGCTGTATTCCCATCCTACTTCTAATAATTTTATGGGCCCTAGCCATGATAGCTAACCTCCTGCCTTTCCTCAGTTGATTTTTCAATTAGGATTTGAGTAGCACAAACACTTGCAAATTTTATATTGTCTTTATTTAGAACGATCCAAGGCTGGGAGAATGTACAGCTGCAATTAGGTTACGGGACTTCTTAAATGGCAGGAGTGGTTTTTTATCAGTTGGTATACATACCTGTTCAATGTACCTTTTCTATTTTCTCATGTTACCTACCATAACTTCAGTTCAAATCAATACGATTTCTACTACAACCTGATGACTAGAGTTCTTCAGAACATAATGTGTTATTTCAAAAGATAGCATGTTTAGTAGGCCAAGTTAACCTTTCGTGGCAGTCACTGAGTGACTACATGCTTGTTAGTATGCTGAATTGCCTCCTCAAAATGTTATTTTAAAAAGAAACATACAAAAAGTAGATGGAGTAAATACTAAACTACAGTGGGAGGAGTGGAAATCCGTTGGTATCAAACGCATGGGCTCATTCCATTTTCAGTAGACATTCTACACTCCTGCCTTTTTCTCCAACATAATAGCAAGATCATTTCTGCTGCAGACAAAGTTTTATACTTGTGATGGTTATTCAAGGATATGTTCTTTCCTTTTACCTCATATGAAATATGGGGAGATTTCCAGGAATATGACGGTCAGAGTGAGAAGAGATACCCAGTTGTGTTTCCAATATTCCTAGCATACGAATGCTGCAGTTACAGGGAATAGACTTACAATGGGTATTTCCTCCTTGCCCCTGTTGGCACATGTAAAGTAGAAGCCTGATTGTTATGTCTTTGCAAAGCTAGAGCCCATTATGGCCACATTTTCTTTGGCACATAGACCTGATTGAAAGATTGAAAGATGCTATTAATCCAACTTCTAAGTGAAGAATTCTTTTGTAGTGCAAGAGCCTTTAAACTTCCTTTCAATTTCAGTAAACATAATCCATGGTCATTTTGGCATAAAGCTATATTCTTTTATTTTTCTTTTCAAAAATGCTATTTCATAGGTTATAAATATTTCCTGCAATAAATGTTATATGAGGTGCTTTAGCATCTTTAATCGTATTCTGTATGAGAGCTAATGACCTTGCAGGCTGCAGGCATAAATTATCCTTTTATGCCTTCCCCTGAGTAGTGTTATATAAATACATACAGTGACTACTGCTCTATAGTGAGCCATTTGCTTAAAGCTCATCCAGCAACCCTAAAAATATATATACAGATGTGTTCGGGCGTCATTTCACTGCCCCAAGACATATTCCAATGTATTCTGGGCAGACAAAATGCACAACAATCCCACATTTTGGTGTCAAAAGAAGTGTGTTTTGAACTCAAAATACTGGGAAAGGTGAAATGTTAGGCAACATTTTAAAATTACTAAAACTAATTTGGGGGAGGGCTCATTGTAATTTTTGTATAATCCTCTAAGAAATCTGTCTCTGGTGAAATTAACATCTAATGAAATCCCATGTTCTGTTTTAGTTCATAAAGATATCCCAATGGCAACATGAATCAATTTTTGGAACCATGGTGATTGAGAAAGGGAGTTATACCTTTGCTCTCTCTCTGGGGGAGTGAGGGCTTAAAGGAAAAAAAAAAACTTGTATTGGAGGCTTTCATTCCGTTTTAACTAACTATGCGGCAGGGGTCCACATGAAAATGGGTTGGGGGCAGAAAGTATAAACTCCTCTCCCCGTTCTTCATGGCCGGAATCCAGAGTGGGGCTGCACTTGCAAACACAGGAGTAAATAATGGATCGAGCTGATTTATCTCAGAGTAAGTATGTGTGATGCCAATTCAGTTTGACACCAGCATGCTCCAGGAGTTGGGGGAGAACCCTCCCACTTTGTGTTGAAACGCCACCCACCCACACTCCCTATGACTTTTTTTAAAGCTCCCAGGAGTTTTATCCTCCCCTTTAAAACATTCCATGGGCAGGAGGATAATGGAAGTTGGGGTAATTTAAGTCTCTCCTACCACGCCACATTCCTGATCCAAACCGGGTTACCTGCACGTACACTGAAGTACAATTTTAGTTCGGCCTTAAGAGAGGAGGCCAAGGGGAGAAGCAGAGGTGGCAACAGCAGCATCACAGCAATCCAGATGTGATGGGCAACCTGTGGGAGATTTATTTCTATTTTTAAGACAAGCTGTGGCCAGCCAAAAATTGCTCACTGTTGCAATTGCAGGGCTGGGCTGGGCTGGGGGAGCTCCCTCAGTGTCCCCTGGGATAGCTCAGCTGCAGGAGAACCACAGGTGAAAGAGTGGGAGGAGCAGCTCAGGACTCCCAGACTTGGGCACATGGGGCCTCCAGGCTAAATAGCTTCATGCGGGGCATGTGTGGTTTGTAAGTCTGCAGAGGCTGACAGGATGACAGGAGTCCACTCTCTAGCATGGTCTGTTTTCCTTTGACTTGGCAGAAAATAAATGCCTCCCCTCCCTCCAAAATTATTCCTCACTGGCTTCTCCAAACTTGTTACCTATTTCTTGGATGTGTTGTGACTTTTTGGAAAACATGCCGTGTTCTTAAAAAGGATTGGTGATTTGAGTTTGAGTGAACAGTTTCAGTGCATTAAAATGGATTTATGGTTATGTGTGAAAAAGATGGGTTTTGTTTCCTCACAATTTACAATCCACTTTAAACCCAGAACTGCCCAGAGAGCTCCAGCTATGGAGTGGTATAGAAATATACATACATACATACATACATACATACATACATACATACCATACATACAGGTACTGCCTATAAACCTGAAAGTCCCCATAGTCTTCATGCACCTGATGAAGTGGGCTACAGTCCACAAAGAGATAATGCCAGAATAAATGTGTTAGTCTTTACGCTGCCTCACTCCCTTTCCTTGCTTCTCCTGTTACGTTTCCTTGAGTTGATGTTCAGGCAGCAGGTGGAGGCGTATGAGTGTGGCATATGAGAAGCACGATTTTTCCCCATTTGGAATGCTTAATTTGAGTTATAAGAGTCAGACTTCAGGATTCCTCCCCTGAGTCCCCCTAAGATACATTTTCAAGTAGAGCACTTGATGAATATTGTCCCTGCTGCACATGCATGCAAATGCGTGGACCCAGGAATGCCATGCACCGGTGATGGTTTCACATGCTGCAGAGGCTTATTATTATTATTAGAACATTTCTATGCCTCCCCTTGCCGAAGCCACTTATTCTGAGTGATGTTTTCCTAGCAGAAAATTACTTACTTTATTTTTATTGTATCTGTGCTTTGCCTTTTCCAAGAACTAACCATCTCCCCGTCTTTACCCTCAGAATACTCCTGAGAGGTAGTGACAGGCCAAGATCATCCAGTGAGAAGCGGGAGGCATTTGCAGGTCCTCCCTGAGCCAGCCCTGGGCCAGCCCGGGGACCCTCGTGTTGAGTCCCTTGCCATGAAAGGGGCATTGACCTTTTGCTTCAAGGAACGCATGGAAGATGATTTCCACTAACTTACATAGCAGAAATTGTTGTTGCATTATTATACCTTTTTGCCTCTCTCCCTCTGAGTGTGTGGGCAAATGGCATGTCTGAGCTCACTATGAAGGACAGAGTAGGGGTCACTGCGGACAGCTGCCCCGGGACCAAACATGCCCTTGGTCCGGCCCTGGTTGTGTCGCTCTAACGATATTATCGTAGGGCTTCCTTATTCTCAGGGCCAGCACAATCATTCGGGGTGGCTGTGTGACCTCTCTCTCCCCAGCTGCTGGGCACTTATTGATGATCGTAAAGCACTTGATTCTCCGTAGAATGGGCTTGTTGCCGGAGCAGGAATGGGTGGATTCAAAGGAGGGCTTTGCAGTGGCTGTGAGCTGAGCAGCAGCTCCCCTTGCCCTTGGTGTTTGGCCCTGCATAAGATGCCCCTCCCTTCTCTTCCCCCATTCCAGGGTCCCCCCAGGGTCCCCGCCCAGGGCTTCTGCTGATGCCAGGAGAGCAGGATTGCTCATGAACAGCTTTGGCAGGATTTTAGGCCACCGTCATCCTGCTTCCCTCAGTTGTCCTGCCATTTTCCGAGGGTTACACCAGCCAACCAAGCAGGGAGGATGGACAAAGGCGCAGTGGGGGGGGGGGGAGACACACCACACATTCTGCCACTGTGCCTGATCATCTGTCGGGCAATTGGCAATTTTACCTACAGTATGTGGGTTAAACTCCTGGAAGAGGCAAGTTAAGAAGTTCTGTTGAACCCAGTGGTTAGCATCTTTGTGTTTTTGTGTTAGCCATTTTTAAAAATATACAGCTTTTCCATTTAGTTCTTTAATTTTTAAAAGATTTGTTCTTTCTTTGTTCTGTTTTAGAATTTCAGATACTCACTTAGCTGTTCACTAAGCTTAAATCACTTTGGTTTGGTGTGTTAAAAATCTTATGCTGTGTTCATATATTACAGCAGAAATAATACCGATGCACACATTTTACACCGCCAACAATGCAACACAAGCTTGGTTTGCAAATCAAGGTGAAGATGAGAAATGTTTCATGTGTATCTGCTTACAACGGTTCTCATTAAAGTGATGCTTCTTTGACCTGTGCCATTATAAACCAGGCTCAACTGCACGAAGGCTTGTACTAATGAGTAGCAAAGATATCTTGGCTTCGCACAATTAAGAGAAGTCAGTGACAAAGCCAGATGGGTCATTTATGTACTAGTTATACAGGGAAGCTAGCAGTCAACAATGGTTTAAAAAAAAAAAACACCAAATGCCAGCAATTTAACTGGATTATTTCAGGAACAGCTTTGGAGCTTCATCTCATTTTAAAGAATATACATTAGCATCTATTTATTAATTTAAGTCTTTAGTCTGCCCAGTTCCCAAAAATGGGCAGATAACATACATTTTAAATACACAAAAATAGTTGAATTACAATTAATGGAATAAGTAGCCATCAGGCAACCACAAACATTAACCCTGCCAGAAAATGCCAGATCAAATGCATTTTAGCAGATACAGAAAAATAGACTTGGATTAGAACTTGTAAATTTCTTCCCCACATTCTCTGCTTCTCCCCTGCCCTGTCAGCAATGCAGAAATGAACATCTGAACCAAGAGATCACAACTTTGTTTATTACGATGTTGGAGCTTTCTTGAACCAGTATTCCACTTAGGAATATCTAATAACTGGTCCATTTCTGCTCAAATATATAATTTTGTGCCTAGACTTGAAGGAAGGTAAGCTTCCTTGGGACTGTGAATATGTGGGGGGGGGGGGAATTCAAGTACACAGGATCAGTCCAAGAAACGGGGCCTCCTGAACCAAAGAACAAGATGGCACCCCCCACATCCCATGTACAAATGCTGGTTGGACTGGGAATTTAATCTTAGTTAATACTGGGAATGGTTCAGCATCTCCCTGAGGGGAATAGGCCAGCCTGGAGGCTCAGAGAAGGCCCTTTGCCCCACAGCTACGCTCTCTCTTCCAACTTCTTGCTGCCATCTTCTAGAATTTATTTTTTTATTTATTTTTCAATTTATATCCTGCCTTTTTCCTACAAAGGGCTCAAGGCAGCTTACATCATTCTCCTCCTCCATCTTATCCCCACAACAGCAACCCTGTGAGGTAGGTTGGGCTGAGAGTCTGTGACTGGCCCAAAGTCACCCAGTTGGCTCCATGGCCAAGCGGGGACTTGAACCCAGATCGCCTGAATCTCAGTCCCATGCTCTTAACCACTACACCACACTGGCTCTTGGAGGCAGCTGCTTCATCCTTCCTAATGGTAGGGCTGGCCCTGCTAGTTTATTAGCATGTGACCCTCAGAAAAGGAGTTTTTTCTCCTTTAAAGTTGATACTCAGAATACCCATGAAGCATCTTTGCAATCATCTCGAAAAGGACTGCAATACAGCCAAGTTCCATATCCTGTGATTAGCCTTTAGAGCCAATCATTCACGTTCTTTCATTTGTTTTCACCCCTGTGTCTGCCACGATGTCTGAATCACACTGATTAGGATAAAATTGGTGTGGATGAAAAAGACTACAGCAGTAACCTACTTAATAGTTTTGGAATTAATTTAAGAAAATAGGAGATATGATTCACATGTGACTCTTTCTAAAGAGGTCAGCAAGTAATTTGATATCGTTTCTGCTTGCTGCCTCCTTCAGTCCTTTCCTGTGCTTGTACCATTGTGGTGGGGATGCTCTTTCTTATCTCAGTGTGCCTTTCAGCTTTCCCACACCTTTTTTTATCCTCTCACTAGGAAACGTATGTAAATGTTCCAGACTGAGATTCATCAATGTTAGTTTAACAAGAATGTTTCTTTATTTGATTATAGACTGATCTGTATGAGATATATTTTGATTATATTGTGTTAGCGCAGCATTATTTGCACCCAATGTAATTACAGCTGTGTCGGTACAAAGCTGCTTTGTGGAGTTGCCCTTCCCCGACTTCTGATATTTATTTTCCCCTGTCTTGTGTCACACAGTACCAATATGCCAGGAAATAATTCTAAAATAGAAATTAGTGGATGTTAAAAGCAGCAGACAAAGATTTGGCTTTATTTGCTTTCTCTAGTCACTTTTTGTTTGCTTTCTGCTTATTTTGTTGTAATTATTTAGTTTATTCTAAAAGTTAAATCCTAAATACACTGAATTGGATCCAGCCTTAGTTGTATTTAGAGTAGACCCAATGAAATCAAGACACTTGGTCTCCCTGCCACCTTTGATTTCATTTGGTCTAGTCTAAGTATGACTACAAATTGGTAGTATGAGATTTTTAGCTTCATTGTAATAAGAGCCATGGAAATAAATGGGACCTAAATAGGACTTAGGGCAAAGTAATCCCTATTGAACCCAACAGTTACTTAATTCTGCTCAAGCAATCTTAGATCATACTGTACAGTTGGAATCTTAAATATATGCTTCCTTGAAGGTACATTCCATGTTTCACTGCCTGTCCTTTCTACATGTCGTTTCTGCCTGACCTCACTGTTTACACTCTCATCACCACCATGCTTGGGGGATCATTTCATACATTTGAAGAAAGGACTGCAAGTCCATGGTAGCTAATGAGATCAGAAATTTGTTAGAACAAAAGGGGTAGTTAGTTTTGCTGCACACGCCAAGGTCAGGCAGAGGAGGGGCCTGGGAATCAGGATTCTCAGATGTTGAACTGGAGGAAGCAGAGGGACTTACCTCTTGGGCCCCCTCCCCAGGTGTTCCAGCAGACATTGCGAATAGTCTGAATTTACAACTTCAGGGAGAGGGCAAGGGAGACAAGCCCCTGCAGCCAGCTGAGCCTGACACAACTCTTGACCCCATGATGTGACATTGGGAGAGGTAGGCCAACCAACTGGAGGAGCAGTGGACAAGGAAGAGGCTGGCCCATCTCCCATCCCAGAGGGAGGGGCTGCAGGGGTACTCAAAAGAAGAATGCTGGGAAATAGTTGCATTCAACTAACTGCTCTGGGTATGCTCAGAGACTCATTCTTTGTTGGTTTGTTTACTGGAAGTACACTGGAGAATAAAGAGCTTTTGCCAAAGAACGGTCTATGCTTGGAAGTGCCGGAGAGGGGTGGGGTTCCGACTGGCAGCATTGGTCTACAGGGGAACACAGCAGTGGGGCAGTTCTTTGGTACAACAGACTAACCTCTGGAAATTCAATCAGTGGAACTTCCAACAATCAGCAGAATGCAGACTTAGGCATGGATAGAGGCAACCGTAATTAACAAGTCCCATTGATTTCAGTGGGTCTTTTCTAAGGACAAAGAAGTCTTCTTGTATATTCCCACAGTAGTAAATGGCAAATCCATATGATGATGAAGGGCACAGATTTTTTGTGCTTGTGGGTTTTTTTTAACTCATGCTTAAGATTTTACGATGTTGTATGGATTGTACTTTTAATGCCATATTTAAACTGAAATTTTGTCAGCCACCCTGAACATTTTTTAAAGTTAAAAAGCAATGAATGGTTTAAATTTATTTAGAAACATAGTGAGTCCGAAGAGGCCTCTCAGACCATCTAGTCTGACCCCTGATTACGCTCATGTAATACCTAACATGTGGTTGTCCAGTCTTTCTGTGAACACCTCACTGATGGGGCCTCCACCATTCACTCACTCACTCAATATGATGCTATACAGGATTATCACCCCCTGTGCTACACAAGAAAAAAGAAAGTCCATATTTGAGCCTTGGCTGTTTTGGAACATTCCATGCCCACTATGTAGAATGGCCCCAGATTATTTTGCATTTAACATATGAAAGAATTCTGATTGGAGTTATAGCTGGAGATCAGTATCTAAACGCTAATATATTTCTTGGCAAATGAGCAGAGTTCTTGTATTTCTTTCCTCTCATTTTCACATCATGAATATAAGGAAGCATGCACATTCTCACAGCAAGGCAGAACACTCCAGTGGCCAGTCATTATTGACAATGGATGCTGGCTCACACCATTCTCATCCCTGTATTCTGATGTTCCTAAATGATTAACTGCTATTTTACTCACAGCTCACCAGCAAGAAATATCTGGAAGGGGAAATCTTGAAATAGGATTGTGATAACTTGCTCCGTGGCATCTGGAGAATGCTAGGAATAAATTTATCCGTGCTCCATAAACACTTAGACATTTATGAGCACTGAATGCATTTATTCCCTGATAACCTTTCTATGGCATTGGGTGTATCACTTTGCTATCATTACTCTGCTCGCTGAAACACATCTTGCAGGACCATTTCTTGTGAATCTTTACTGAAGTCCACATCAGCTGAGGTTTTAAAACCCCATAAAATTAATTGCAAGGTAGCTACAATGGACGGTGGAAGCCTGTACTCCAATATCTCTATTGTCTTTACACCTGAGCTGATGAACCAAATGACTGCCAACTTTTCCCATAGAATGGTAAAATTACTTTTAGCATGAATGATATGGCACCATTGTCCTCCCCTTATAAAACTGCTTCTGTCTTGTGAGCTGATAAGAGAAAAATAATGGTTCTTGCATTATTAGCTTTCATCGGGTCTCAATTATTATGCAGAAGCAAAAACAAGTGGGGTTTATATCACCGGAGAGTCTTAAAACTGTCCATAAAGACTAAAGGAAGCCTATTCAAAAGCTGCAAAGAAGCACCATTCCTTTCAAGTATGAGTTGGCCATGGCTGTTCATTCAGAACTGAGTGATTGCTAAACCTTCTTCACACTTGGTTTGCCGGCTATGGTTGCTGTGGCTTCCATAGCTCCTCCATTGGGTCACCAGCTCTGTGACTGCCATGCTGGTATATTGTACATAAAACTGGGATAGGCCAGGATGGCTTTTTCAGGGACCAGACAAAGTCAGGGAGGGCAGAGTCTTCCTGAGAGTCAGTGGACCCTCCATTGTCAGGCTCAGTAATTCATAATTGAATACCAGATGTCAGACACAAGACAGCAAGATTTGGACTGTCACCTTGAGACTGGCAACATAAGTTTGTAATACACATACAGATAGATATCCTGTAAATCAATTTCAAATAAGTGTTCTTAAACTTATTTGCTCTTAAACTAATAAAAGCTAGTAAATGTAAACGTATTTCAGCTTGGGACTCTGAATGTGCAGACAATGAGATGCCTTCCCTGTCCCCCCACCCCACAACCTGTTTTTTATAACGTTTTAGAGACTTTATATGCTTGCACATTTGTTGTGATTCTTTGGTTAGCCTAATAACAATATCGCATTAAAACAGATTTTGAAACATTTAGGTGGTTATGGTTCAGCTGCATTCAGGTATAAGAATTCCAAAGCCTGGAGGCCGCTCTGTGTTGACTAGGAAGGCCTGAGCCGAATGTAATTGTGATCAGGGAATGGCTGCAGCTGCACCTTAGGCCTGCCTCCATGCTTTGGGTTCTGAACACCTGAACAGTGCTCAGGTGAATGGCTCTACATGAAATTATCCCAGTGTTTTCCTCTTCCACTCATGTATCCAGTGTGAGCCTTACTACATGCTACTGCTACTGTGTTGTATGTAGCAATGTCTGCTCATTTTCTCTCATTCTCAGAAGGAAGGGTGGGAACCCCAGTCTTGATCCGGACCACAGCATAGGCCATCCTTTGTCCCCCATCCTCCATGCGGTCCGAGTTAGCATGCAAGGAGCACTTTAGCAGGGAAGCAGATGGAAGCAAATTAAGGTGTTTTCCCTAAGGAAACTGCAGATACAGAAGTCCCAACTAACATCAAGGTATAAAGGGTTGGAGCCTCTCCCCCAGTCCCAATCCAGATGAAATTCTTTTCATGTTTATTTGTTTGTTTGTTTTTAATACCATCCCATTTCCATAGGCTCCGGGTGGATTACAAGAAATAAAAGCCAACAGCAAACCCCAGTGCTAACTTCTAAGTAAGAGAAAAGTTCAGAGGTGATGATGATAGCAATGATGACATTGCCTTTATATCTGCCTCATTTTTCCTCTTGTGCGGAACCCAAGGCAGCTTACATAGCTCCATTTTATCCTCACAACAACCATGTGAGGTCAGTTGGGCTGAGAGCAAGTGACTGGCCCAAAGTCATCCAGTGAATTTCATGGGCTAGTGGAGGCTGGAAACCAGTCTTCTAGATCCCCAGTCCAACATGCTCACATGTAGCTGTATGTATTTAAGGAAACATTGAGCACGGCTCTAAATAGTGCCTTGCTTGCAAAACGTTGCCAAAAATGCTTAAACATTTGGGGCTGGAAAAGCATATCTTTAGGGTTTATTTGCAAACACATATTGGAATGTTGCCCTGTGTGTGGGCTTGGGCCTCCTGAGGGACCATATTCCTGCAGGGAAGAAGACCCATGTATTCATGTTCAGGGGATGCTCCTGTTGAATGGTCTGAACAGTGGAGGTGAGTGGAACGGAGGGATGGAGGTAGCAAGGTAAATGTGAACGATTCATGTCATCAGCCGGCAGAGGCAACCTGTGAGCATGACTGAGAAGCGCCAAAGGTGAAGCCACAGGAGGGGAGCAAACCTACATTCAATAATAAATGCACAGCGGTCGTGCAATGCATGCAGAAACAGATCGTTAGGCAAGAGTATACTGGAGAGTCATATGTAATCCAGGTGCCCTCCATTCTCCCACCACTAGCAGCATGTGCCAGTCACATGTCTGGCGATGTCCATGCTAGGGAAGCACACAGTGCATGTATCTAACCAAATATGCAGAATAAGCTGCTGTGATTAAATCCATTGAAACTGATAGGCATAAGCAAGCTTTGAGTGGGACTGTGATATTTAGATGCATGGTTTAGGGTTTTTCTAAAGTGCAGAAAAAGCATGTTGCTCCCTGCTTAACTGGAGAACCAGTGTTGGGAAGTGGTTCAGAGTGCAGAACTGCAACTTGGGAGATCTGGGTTCTAATCCCCCCTCCCTCCAGCCACGGAGCCAACTGGGTGACTTTGGGCTAGTCACAGACTCTTAGCCCAGCCAACTTCACAGGACTTTTGTTTGGAGCTCAAGATTGTGGGGAAGAGGAGAATTATGTGAGCTACTTTCGAGTTCCTTGAAAGATGGGATATAAGTATAATAAATAGATAAGTTAACTCTGGCATCACTGAGTCTTGATACACCATTTGACTATACAGAATAGTTTACTGCCACATGTGCAGCCTCTGTTTCAAGTTCTGTGTATTGCTATTTCCTACTTACTGATAAGCCTAACATATCCTTTCTTTACAATATAATGCTTATTCTTCTTCACCCACCCCCATATGTATTTATGTCAAAAATCTTGCCAGGTCCTGTTAATTTATTTTACTCAGCCATGATGTAATCGTTAAGCAGCCATAATGAAGATTGAAGGTTTAATAATGCCAAGTGTTACAAATTTCTATTTAATCATTCGTAAATTGATTAGTTACTGTTGCCCAAATGCCTGGCCATTGAAAGGAAGGAAGCTAAAGACACAAACTGCTGTGGTCGTGCTTTGATGGATGTGGCTTTGGTACAGTGGTAATTGAGTTATTGAATTTGCTCATCTTCCAAATGATGTTTGCATTGTCTCAGCCATATGTGTTTAGGGCCAAGGGAAGGTCATTAGGAGCTTTGGTCCAGGGCATGTTTAGGTTAAAGTGATTTTGAACGGCCAGCACTGAGGTTACTCAATTAAAAGAAATAGCACAGCAAGATGCTACAGGCCAGCGGGTGAGGGGGGAGTCACACACTGGTCAGTTCCTAGGTCCCAAAGGTCTATTTAAAATAGTCTGAAGGCCCTTTAAGTAAATGTCTGCTTCTGGCCTCAGGCTCTTTAGCCATTGACAAATTGCTGTTGTAACTGAGAGGCAATTTTATGTGAAGGACACCTCTAAAGAAATCCCTCAGTTTTATAGCCCAAGACAGGATAGGGCCAAGGTAAAACATTAAGCAATAAGGACTCCCAGATCTCATGAAAGAGAACTGCTTCCCAAAAACGGGCTTGTTTGATCACAATAAAGTAGGAAGATCCTGTTGGTCTTTTTCAAGCCACCTCCCTTAAGAGAATAGCAGGACTAAGAATGAGAGCTCACATTTCCTTACTAAACTTCAGGTTGCTTTAGGGTGGCTCTTAAGGACATTCCTAGCAGCCCAGTCTTCCCGGTGGTTATTTTGAGGAAAATCTGGCTGGTTTCACTAGATTGTGGCTTCCAGGCTTAGGAGTGCAGCCTAGCAGTCATGAGCAAGCAGAGTAAGGCTGAGCAATGACACAAGCATGTCATTAGGCTGGATTGGGAGGGGGATGCGTCATCGTAAATATTTAGGACTGAGATTTATAGCTACCTGTTCCAATTCCTCCAAATGTAAGAAGGTCAATAACATGCAAGCTAATATGTTTCAACTTGTACTAGTGAGAGGGGGAATTTATGTTTGTGAGCCGCCCCGAGGCTTCAGCGAATGGGGCGGCATAGAAGTTCCCTACATACATACATACATACATACATACATACATACATACATACATCTGCTGTCTGTTAGGGCTGAAACTGTGCAGTGAGGTTCTCCACAGTGCAGTCCTGAGATTCTCAAGTAACCACCTTGAATCTTATTATTTTCATATATTCTCTGTAAATCCGAAGTCCAGCTAATACAATAGTTCACATAAACAAATGAAATCAGAAGGCCTCCATATTTGTTTAGAAAAGAGAATTTTGGAGACACCCATTCTGACAACAAAAGCTTGCCAAATTTGTTGTTGTACTAGCTCAGCCTTCTTGTCTCTGGGAGACAATTGGGTGTCTCCCAGATGGTTCAGCTCCCATCAGTCTCAGCCAGAATGACCAATTTTCAGGAGACCTGGAAGGTGTAGTCAAAAACATGGATGACACCAAGTTGCAGAAAGCTGTTCTATGCCATCTATTAAAGGGTAAAAGAAATCCGTCCTCCATTATGTATTTAATCAATATATTATGAACTTTATATTCAAATGTGTTTGACGTGACTTATAACAAGAAAGAGAAGGATGGATGGAAGGAAGAAAGGAAGGAACAATTCTCAGGCACTAAACCAAATAATAGGGTTAGGATGGAGAAAGTGGGAGGGGAAGGAAGAAAGGATGTATTTAAGGCTTTTCTGTACCATCAAATATTCAAAAGAACCTCAAGATAGTTTGCAGATGTTAAAAACAACAAAGTAATTAAAACCCACACAGTGCCAGTACTTGATATTAGAACAATTATTACAGATAGTATCTAACAAGAACAAAACTGGGTAATAAAAAGGTTTTGGCAATGGAATGAATAAAGCAATGGTGCCAGGTGCACATAAGAAGTGCACATAATTGAGGTGCTGTAGCAGAAAAGGCCCTTCTTGTAAAAACCCCCCTCACCTCTTTCAAGGAGGGCTCTCAGAGAAGGACCTCTGCAGATGATCTTAAAGTCTGGGCAGCCTCATACAGAAGGAGATGTTCCTTTAGATATCCAGGCCCTAAATTGTGTAGGGCTTTATATGTTATCATCAACACCTTAAATCAGGCCCAGACCTCAATTAGTAGCCAGTGTAACTGGTATAAGACCAGTGTGAGGTGTTCCTATCCACCGGTTCCAGTCAGGAGTCTGGCAGCTCTATTTCAAACCAATTGCAGTGTCCAAACCGTTTTCCAGGGCAGCCCCATGTAAAGCGTGTTACAGTAATCCAAATGGGAGATCACCAGTGCATGAGTTACGGTTGCTAGGGCTTGTCTGTCCAGGTAACGATGCAGGGGATGAACCAGCCTCAGCTGAAAGAAAGCACTCCTTGCCACAGATGTTTCCTGGATTCTAGGGATAGCTCTGGGTCGCTCACATCCAAAGCCTTTCAGAACAAGTGGGCCACTCAGTGTTCCCTCCTGAAAGACTGAGGTGCACACCACCCAGATGGTTCCGACATGGCCTAGTTGTAAAGACTTTGTGCCTTGTGACAGAAGTTCTGAACTCCCAAGGAAAGAATAGGAGGAAGATTCTATCAGTCTTCTGTGGCTCATACTTCACATCCGGCCACCCCACTGCATGCGTGATTCTGTTTTTGAAGTACTTGTGTAATGCTGCTTTATGTATTTATTATTGCCACTTACAATCACCACCATTAATTGCTTTAGAAAAATCAAGTTGGTGCACAAAAATTAAAAATGATAAAAATTAGAATAGTACAAATATAATAAGGAGGTATCTTTGCATCATTAAAAAATGCCAAGAGAAGTGGGCCACTTTTAATTCTGAAGAAACCACAATCCACAGTTGGGAGTGACACAGGAGAAAGCATTCCAGGATTTTTCAGAGACAATTACAGTCCTAAACCTTGGAGGCATCATATATGCCATATCCCAAAGTGGGCACACCTCCTGTATTGGGAAGTGCTTTGCCTCATAGGGTACAATATATTTCAACACATTTCCATAAAACCTTCTGGCTGCTTCACTGGGGCCACTCTTAAGAAAATAGACACTGCATAAATACTGCATTGCATCTGATTTCTGTCTACTAAATGCTATTTAAATCACAACTAATATTTCCTAATCCTTCGGGGGTGGGGCAGCCTTTAATCAATAAGCATTTGATGAATACATCGCTTGGGGATATTTCACTGACTGATGGACGATAATTGTGGGACTACATTGGTACTTCTGCACTAAAACCTTTTATGAGCAACTGACTTTCCCAAGTGCCAGACACGTTTGTTGTTAATGACCATTGTACATTCAGTGTGCACGGTTAGTAGAGCTTGTCATGAGCGACTGAAACAAAGACCATTGCCTCAGTATTAAAGCCAAAGCCTGATTAATGGTCTGTACTTATGTAGCTTTAAATACGAGAGAAGGAAGTCATCCCTGAGCAGAACCATGGATCCTTTACTGATCCTGAGAAAAAGGGCAACTAAAAGCAGCTGAAATAAATGCAGGTGGTACATCGACAATGCGTAGGAGACAGTATTCTGGATGATGTGTACTTTCCTCTTTGAAGAACTACCATGTGAATTAGGTTAAGGGATGGTCACTTTCTGACCACAGTGGCAGCTGTCCTTCTATGTCTGGCCAGAAAGAAAAGGCATCAGTTCAGACAGAAAGGTCCACGCTGGCCACTTACGTGGCTATCCCAGCCACAAGGAATTGCACCTTTATTTGAAACAGTCCCCATGTATTTGATGAAGAGCATGAAGGAAGCTATTGACAAGAACAGCTCACAAAAATCTCTGAAATACTCTGAATGAATTATTGCTACCTGCCATCACCTTAGAAGAATGACTTCTGAAGGTTCAAAATCCAGAAACTACTGCTGAGACCCAACATCCCTCAGTCCTTCGGTTAAGTCAATTCTGTGCGCAAGTCAGTTATAGAATACTAATCAGTCATGTTCACCTTGTAAACATGCACCTGAGCAAAATATTTGTGACATTTCTAATCCACCTAAAGTTTTCTGGGTAGGCTGCAAACAATTAAAAGCCCCAGACTAAAAACATGGATTATTTAAACATAAGAATACCAATGCAAATATGTAAAGGAAAAGAATATCGGAAGAGCTTGCTGCATCAGCCCAGGACCCATTCACACAGTGCGCAGGGCACATGTGCAGCAGCATCTTCCTGCTCATTCCCTTGCCATCGGGGTGCCCAGGCCTGCTGTCCCTAATGCGGGAGGTTGCATGCAGCCACGTAGAATGAGGGGAAACAAGCAGAGCAGGCCTGTCCCACTTCAGAAAGACACACCGCTGCTTGTTATTTTACGGTGTTTTCCCCAGGAACTTCTCGCTCCCACTGCATTACTGTTCCATTCTGTTAGCACATGTGCAGCATAGAGTATTGCCCAGTATTTTTACTATGTCCTTTTGCAATATCATAAAACCAACCCTAAAACTGTGATTAAAAATAATAAAATCCACTAAAAGCACCATAAAGACCAAATTAATAAGGTGAGCCTCAACACCTTTTCTAAGCTAAAAAGCTGAAGTATACCCTTCCCTCAAAAAGGAGCTCCTCCAACCCTTTGATGGCTTTCAGTTGCCCTGTCTGGGGCCTTTTAAACAGATTTCTGTAAGCCCACTTTTTAATTCTCTCATTGAGTTTTATGCTGCTGCATTTTTAAACTGGTTTTACCTCATGTTATATACCAGCCAGTACCTAAATACGAATAAATAAATTAAGGCCACACGGCTTCTTGCACTGCACAATGTCCCGAAACAGCCCTTGTTAATCAAATATATCAAATATATCTTGCACTTTCCATTAGGGAGGAAAGAAAACGCTCTGTTCAGGCACCCTCTGCGCCCAGCACTTTGACAGGCCGGCCACAGGGAGGCTTCCTGCTGCATAATGTTTGCCAAGTCCATCCTGCCTGCTGTTTGCTTTGCTTCCTCGCATACTGTTTAGGATACCATATGCCATATTAGTAGGAACTTGTTCAGAACATGTGTTTTTATGTTCCTTCATGAAAGAATTATAACCCTTGTGTAGAGGGAGAAAAGATCAGAAGGGGCCATTACACCATCCCCTGCTGTGAAAGAAAGCAGATGATGCACTTGCGACAATGGGGTTTTGCCTGTAACTTGGAAATTATCTCTCGTTTCGCCTTTGTTCCAAACTGTGGGGTGGGTTTGTCAGGAAAGGAAGAGTGCAAAAAGTAGACATCCAGGTGAGCTTGCTTTTGTCCAGACAGTCATGCTTGTCAAATGTGTTCCATCGCCCAATAACGAACTGGTGCCTAAAGCGAGGAAAATTAGTTGTTTGGCTTTTTAATGAAAGTACCCCAAATATTAGGAGTCTTTGGGGATTCTAATATGGCATCCCCTGTATATTAATTTCCCTGCTGCTCCAGCTATCACTATCCAGGGCAGCATCTCAGATGACAACCAGGCAATTAAGGAAGAATCTGTCCAGGCTTTGCCCCCGTCACACTGAATCGTGACCCTCCCTTTGGCAGCCCCATACATGGATGTCTCCCCTGGGGTGAGCTATAGACAGCCATCCCGTCAGCTGATATGACATGGACCGTTGCATGCATGCATGTCACATTAGTGATCTTACGCCCTCATTGGAAAGCAAGCATGCCATGCCTCAGTAACAGAGTGTTTTAATTAGCTGTTAGGGACTGTTTCGTGAATAACGGTTGGATCCAAACTAGGAATAGTGGATGCGATGGAGATTTCCTTTCCTGTCCCAGGATATGGATGTGCTCGCTCATGGGGCAGGATCTAACGCTGCTCCGCTTGTGCGGTTGACGTAGCACTAGTGCAGGTGGCTTCTAGAGCTACACTGCCGAAAATGGGCAGAAATCCCATCACACCAGCTGACGTTAACGGCACAGCGCTAAGGGTCTTTTCCGTGATCGCGAGAACAATCGGAGTGGCCAAGCTGCAGAGTTGGACACTGCCCCATGGTGTGCAGTTTTATCATTTTCTAGGTAGCAAATACACCTGGTAGGGGAAAAGCAGAGTCTGCATCATTATAAGATACAGCTTCTCCCAGCCAGTGAAGATGAAATGGGTGGCAGCAAACTGGCAAAGAAAGGCGGCCGTATAGACCCAGTTGATGCTGTAGCAGGGGCGATGAAGGTTCCTTCTTTAATCCGATGTGGTACAAACTCCTCCCAGGCCTTACATGGTCACCCCTCTCTGCTTTTCATCCTGTATGATGTTGCACTTCTTAATTTCTTGAAGAGTAAATGCAGAAGGTGTACCTTCTAACTTGAAAACCCTGCAGGATGGAGACATGGGGCATAAATGTTCTTACCGAATAAGTACTCTGCATGTTACTGCTTTTGCACAAAAGAGGAACTTGTTACCAATCTGTAACCAATATTTCCACTGTAGCTTACCGAGCTGCAACTTCGTATTTTCCTCTTAAAAATCTAATTTATTGTGTTCATTATGCTGAAAAATATAAATGAAAATGAGATTGTTGCTTTCTGACAAATAAGTTTCTTCTCCTTACCACACTTCATCGCATTTGCAACAGAATTGACTATTCACCTGAGAATAATTTATTAATGCAAAGTGCAATAGATGCTCAGGGTATGTCAGATTGAAAAAGAGCAACGCACATCTGAGGCAGCCAAAACTTGGCAGCCATCTGGTGAAAGCATCTAGAACAGACTACCACATACAAGTCACAGCACGTCTGGCTGCTTCACATGGACAGGCCAACAAGCAACATGCAAGCCACCTTATGTCAAGCATTCCAGTCTCTGTGTCCGCCCAGTGCCTCCGAGACATACTGGATGTGACCCTGAGCGCCCAGTCCAACTGGGATGCCCGTAGCCCTCCAAACTCAGAGGACTGTGGACAATCCTGCACACAGCTGGAGGCCTGCAGAGGCAAAGCTCGCCCCATGCCCCGCAAAACCCCTCAACAGCTAATTTGTGCTGCATCTCAGAGGGAAGGCCTCTATCATGGCTGTGCTAGTCCCCTTCTTCCACAGAAAAATGCAGTTCTCCTCCCCTCCCTGTTTCTTGGAATGCCAGCTGTCGCAGGGAATGAAGCATGCCCCGAGCTTGGAGACACAGTTTCCAAGGTCAGAACTGGGACGTGGAATACCCCTGTGGCCATCTAGACGCAGCAGGATTGTGCTGCCTGACATTAACCACAGGCCTTTGGAACCACGGCATTCAAGGAGGAGAGGTCCCGTCCTTCCCACCCCAGCCGCAATCCAGTGAGCTTTTCTTCAAGGGAAGAGCTTACATTAGCACCAATGGGAATTTTTCTTAATGATTTAATAACAAAATTGGAAGAGCATTTTTTCTTTGAAGTTCCAGTTGGAGAAGGAAACTTTTAAGTCCATCTCCTTGTTCATTGAAGTCCTAATGAGGTCCTTTTTATTTAAACGTCATTTTAATGGTTAATATTATTTGCTTATTTTATCTGGCCAGGGCGACTTATTTTATATTGTTAATTTGTTTTATATTTTGAATGTATTATATTTTAATTTTATGTTGTGAGCCGCCCCAAGGCTTCGGCGAATGGGGCGGCATAGAAATGTTTTAAATAAAATAAATAATAAATAAATAATGAATATTGCATCTATTGTGCTCTCCCCCCCCCCCCACAAGAAATCTTGTTTGCTTTGGGGTGATACATTTAATGGCATACCTGGTTTGGCCCTCCAACCTCCAGCTAGGAAGCCTTTAGCTGAAGAAGAGAGCATGGGACTTTTCCATGCACCACATGTGCATTATGCCTAAGCGGTGGCCCACCCCTTGGGAGAAGGAGTTTCCAGGTTTAGAAATCTTGCTGCAAATTCCACAGAGAGGCTCCCTGCCCCATAAAGGCTGCACAACAGACCCAAGTGGCCTTGATTTTTCGGGTAAGCTCTATACCCTGGGGAATAAAATGTGTTCAGACACTGAAATGATTTGCCAGCTATCTTAAAGGAGGAAAACATGATTAGCACAGCAGAATTGGGAGGAAGGTCCCAAATTCTGTGCCTATCCATGCCCTTCATATTGTGCAGAATGTATTAGTACTTCCCTCTTCAGGGCTGCCTGCAAAGAAACACCAATTCTGAGATCACATAACTTAATGGCAAGCTCAGTAATTCAGGACATGATTCAGGAAAGCAAAACCAGTAGATCTTTTCAGCCTCAGCGGGCTCAGGTTATATATTCACACATGTTTGCTTGCTGCAATCATTTTTCTGCGCACCAAAAATAAATGATTACTTTTTTGTTTATCTCAGCGGCGATCATAGTCATTTTTCAAAAGTGGTGTTTTCATTCCCACATTTTGGACCATGCACACACCAGGTAAAATTGACAAATGGGTACTTTGTGGTAAGCAAGGTGAAATTACTTTTTTCCTAATTAGTCTTGAGACAGTGTTATGTTACAAGTTGAAGGAGGGAAGGACTTTGCTTCGAATTTCAAAGAGGTGTACATCTCAGCTTAATTCTGCTAATGGCAATTAACACAGATGGCTAAAAAAAGTAATTATCTTTTCTAGTTTTCTGCCACCTGTCACAAGTGAACTGTTTTCTTTAATTGCTCCAAATTACTCTTAATCACACAAAACAGCTATTTAAATCAGAGTCACATCTTGAAGCTCACTAAGAAGATTTAACACCTGAGTGGTAGAACTTGAGGAAGCCATAATGGTAGCAGAAGCTAAAAATCTTTCATACCTGCTTTAAGGATCAGAAATGCAAGTACTGATCCAGTACTTAACAAAGCATAGCCTGATCTAAGTAATAACAAAGCCAAGCAGATTATCTCCCTATGCCGTAATTATAAAACTTTACTGTTAACAATGAAGAAGAAAATATTGTGAAATATTTTACATGCCTCAGCTCAGTCATCAACTCAAATAGAGACTATAGCTAAGAAATCCAAAGAAGACTGAGACTTTGGAAGGGCAGCAATGAACAGCCTAGAAAAACTCAACAAGTGAAAGATTTTTCATTGGAGACCAAGCAGAAGGGGGAAAACTTTTGAGGGATTGGGGGAAGGGGGTTTGTTGTTCTGATCACACACTATTGGAAAATCATACACTTACTGGGGAAGGAGGATTATAGTTCCGATCATACACTATTGTATTGCTGATCACCATATATGAGTGTGAAAGCTGGACAGTGAGGCAAGCTGACAGGAAGAAAATGGATACATTTGAAACATGGTGCTGGAGGAGAGCTTTGAGAATACCCTGGACCACCGCAAGGACAAGTGACTGCATCCTGGATTAAATCAAGCCACAGCCTTCCTTAGAAGACTGAGGCTGTTTTACTTTGGACACATCGTGAGAAGACTAGACTCTCTGAAGAAGACAATTGTGCTAGGGAAAGTTAAAGGCACAAGAAAAAAAGGAAGACCACATATGAGATGGATTGATTCCATAAAGGGAGACACAACCTTAAATTTACAAGAGCTAAGTAGGGATATCATGGATAGGTAATTCCTTTCCTACATAGGGCTTTCACACATAGGGTCGCCACAACAGATGCAGTCACATCCTTAAATCCAGGGTGCTCTTGCTGTCTGGGGGCAAGAAGACTGAAATCTGTATAACGTCCTAGGTGGACACCTCCCTGTTTCAGCCCCAGCACATGCAAAAGTAAGAGAGATGGGTTGGTGGTCTTCCTAGGGCTACTGCAGGCTGATCCCACCCCTGTCTGCCATGGCTGCTTCTCAGCCTCTTTCCCATTTCAGCTACCTCATGGCTATTGGGTCATAGCACTTCTCCACTTTATAGAAAAGAGGCCAGGATCAAGGGATAGAGCTCATGTGCCGTATATGGCAAGCTCACCTTTCCCTCTGAGATTAGAAAGGATAAAAGTTCGGGGAAGAATGTTCCAAATACCTCATGCTGGTATCCAGTATCATGGGGCAAATGGCAGGGCCAGCAGAGGCTTCCAGCAAGGCAGCCCTGCCAGTGGAGCACCAGGCCCACACCATGAACTTGTAGCAGCTGCTCTTGCGCTGCTCATTCCAGGAATACACGGACGTACGGACGTTGGAGCACCGCCTGCATCTTTGATAGGCAGGCATGTGCCAAAGTGAGTCTGGATCTCTGTGCAGTGCTGCAGACCTAACCACAGTGTGCAGCAGGGGACAGCTGCTCCTTGCCCAAGGTGTCCTGGCCCTGGAGCCAGCCCAGGCACCCTGGAAGCTTCCTGCACTCCTATGGAGGACCAAGAGACAAAGACCCGTCCCCTTTCTCCCCTCCACTGGGCTTTACTGCACCTTCGAGGTTTATGTAAGATCCACAGCAAGAGAAAGTCGTTTCTCAGTGCGTTATCTGCATATTGTACAATTGCTTTTTTTAGTGTAGTTATGTAGCACAACAAGAAGATAAAGCCATGAAAACTATAGTATCAGTGGAAATGTGCAGGAGGAAAACCATCACAAGACTCTTACACTTACAGACTGTGTTTTAGCGATGAAGAAGCGTCCATGATTCAAATAAAAGCACAGACAGTTTGCCCATCTGTGGCAATGTAATAAAACCACATAGTGGGATGCTTTCTGCCTTTCCAGATGATTTTCCTTTGGCATTTGGTTTCTGTTCATTTAATTCCTTAGTGGGACCGCTGGTAAGCATCACACTGCCATGCCCCAAAGTGACAGGCTCTTCTCTCTGTTGGCTTAATCACTGTGCCTTCTGACCCATCCCATGTGCTCCCCAAAGACACGTGAAGCCAAAATATTCAGCAGTTGTAGGCTGACAGTTGATTTTCTAGTGTTAAACTATTTGATGGATACATTATTCTTCTGATTTTTTAAAAAACTTTTTTCTAACACAGTGAGCGGCATACTATATAATTATGTATGTCTGTATGGAAGTTTACATTTTTTGTTGTATCAGTTTTGTCCATACATGCTGTCTTTTTGTTTTATTTATTTGTTATATTTTAATCTGCCCAATAACTAATGCTCCCTGGGCATATTGCAAACCATTAATGGACTAAGGTACCAAACAAATAGTTAAAAGGGATACAAGACAATATAACAGACAGCACAGGAATCAATAAAAAGCCTTAATTTTTAAAAGTTGGTTCTCTGAAATGCCTGAGGGAAAAGACAGGGCTTTTCCTGATTAGTCACTTTGGCACAACATGTGCTTCAAATATGAAGCCTCACTGTCAGAAGATGATACTGACCACTGCAGAGATCCCGAAAGCTTTGCAGAAGAAATAGCAGCTGAAAGACACTTGATGGGGCAGGTGAATGTGGCAGAGAGGGGATGAAGGGGCTGTGGAAGCTCAGGTAGTTTTCTTTTTCTCTCTTAAGAATATTCTTCCCTTGTGATTGTGGCAACAAACCTTTGCACTTCCTTGAGCAGACTTTCTTCTAAAAATGCAATGCAATGCAATGTGGAGTTTGAAACTGTGAAATGGGATTACCGTCCCTCAGACGGTAGGGGTCAGATCTTGCTGCGATCATGACAGTAGTAATGCCGACTTTGGCCAGCATATGAACCCCGCCTGAGCATGCATATCAGTACCATGCTGTGAAAGATGCACTAGGATATCCGAGCCAAAATCCAGAAGAAATGGAAAGGCAGGGGATTCATACATATTGACACTTGAATTCACATAAAAGCCCTTCATCACTTGCTCTGGGGTGCCTTTTTTTTAAACAAACCAGGATCTTTGAAATGCTATCGGTTGATCTCATTGACTGTCAGATAAAAGAAAATTGGCTAGATCCTGGAAAAGAAGTGGCAGTCTCAAATGTGAGGAGATAATTATATTATCGATCCTTAAAGATTATTGTTCTTGTGGGAATGAGAATTTTGCAAAGACTGCCCTTGGATTGCAACTGATGAGGTAGAACAAATTCATCTCAACCTGCTCATGACAGGGGCTTTATTAAATTGCATATTCATCTCTTGTGTGAAATTAAAAGCAGAAGGGTTGTGTTACAGAGCACTACACACATCTTTTCCTAATTTAACATTGTAAGTCTTTGCATGATTAACAGTGTGGCAAGAAAAAAATGTGGGGAGCTTCCCTCCCCCAATGTGCGGCTTTTCACAATCATGCAGAAATCCATATGCACCCTTGGAGAATTCGCCTCACCCACACACCCAACCATCTCAACAACAGATTATGCAATTCAGGGTGGCCTTCACTCATTTGCTTATGAGCGGGGAAGCTGAGAATACCTGGGGGTAAACCAGGCATTGTTTTAAAAAAGAAAATGTTTAACTATAACCACTGGGACTGGAATCATTGCTTCCAATGCCCTAATGTGAATATCAATAAGACACTGGTCCATGGAGCCTCTTGCTTGATTTGACAGTTTAAAGGATCACTTAGTTAATTAGGAGATGACATGGTTCCTTTGCATTCCCTAGCTGTGCCCTGCCTTCTGCCTCCTCTTTTCATTTTCCTTTTTTTCCCTTTTTTGACATGCTAGATTACATCATTACTGGTGGTTTCACTTGTTAACCACACCAGAAACTGAGAATATTTTAAGCGTTAATTATCTGTGGTTTCTCATAAGACTTGACTTTCCTTCAGAATCAAAAGAAACACTGAGTTCCATGTTTAAAGCCTTTGATGGTGCGTAATGTTACCCAAGCTTTGCCTGGATAGGGTTTTAATGGCTTATTAAAAAATAACAACACTGAAACCTTCATTGTTCCATCTAATGGTCTGCACCTTGAAATCTGAAGTTGCCTTTTCGTTTTCTTCTTGCACTTCAGTTCCCTTCCCCATGTTCTTACACATTTCCTTCTGATTTAAAGTGTTCTTGTACATTAGCCACAAACAAGCCTCTGTCTTGACAGGCGTCTCTGTGATACGGTACATTAACTGCTCTGTCCAACGCTCATGCTATTCAAGCCATCCTTGTAGGATGTGCTGAAAAGTGGTTTGAGTTCATAACTGTGTGTCATATAACAGCAAGCTCCATTCATAGGTTTGAGTCAAAGCAGTATCTCACAGAGAGGGGAGAACAAAAATTCCTAAAAATCCTCCACTACATTCAGTAAATCTTCATTCCAGTTGTTTACAAAACACATTCCCTTACAAAAAAGAAAAGATAGGTGACAAAGATGTCTCCAGGCTTACATGGTCCTGTATAAAGTTCAAGCGTAACATTAGAGAATCTCATCCTGCGCTCCTTGGAGAAAGGCAAGATACAAATGCGACAGCTGAACAGGCCTCAGCCTGACTAAATCCTGACTAACCGGCTCTCCTCAGCTGGGAGGCACCTGTACAGAGAAGGGCTTTCCCCATACCCTATAGAGGGATAAAGGGGAAATTTTTCATTATTTGTTTTCAAAATCTTTTAAAGCCATGCCTCATCCTTCAAGATAACAGGGTGGGGTTTAAATATTGTTATTATAATGTACAATATGATCAATTTAACCAAACCACATTATTATGATAAAAACAGGGCAGCAGATAACATGAAACTGACAAAATTGGCAGATTAAACTGCGTGGGTAAACTAAATGGTTTTGAGCTAGCACTGAAACAATTGCAGTGTTGGCACTCCTCACGTCTCAATGGGGAAGGCATTCCACCGTCCATTTATTTCTACAGCCCATTTATGCAACTGTGCTCATGCTGCTACAGGATAGAGCAGCAAAGAAGGCAAAGAGTTTGGTGGAAAAACCTCTCTTCCTTGCAAGAGTAGGATCCTCTGAACAGAATGGTGCCATTCATGAAAACTTAAGATATGTAAAATGTATTTTATCAAGTTTTGTAATATGTAGATGGGACATGAATGTCAACTCATTTACACTTCTGTCTAGTATACTAGCAAATATTTGTGGAAGAACCCTTCTCCGAACTATGTACACATTGTACGAAGGACTTTTGAAGACCGATTTGACAAAAAGTTTTAGTTTGCATTGCCTATTACCAGAGGTTTTTGGACACACTAAATAGATTTATAACTCTTGCATCTTCACGATGTTCTTGTTCTGGTTTAGCTAATGTCAGATATTCCTTAGAGGGTATCATGCTAAATCACTGTAATTGTTGTTGCCCCTCTGCTATGGCGCTAAAGATCCCAAGCTACTGCAGTTTCAATAGGAGTTTTTCCATATCAGTTGATCTCTATTGATCAGTTGATCTCTACACTTTTAAGACACTTTTTAAAAATCATGAATCTGTTTACAGTTATATGCCCAGGAGTTCTCCCTCAAGCATTATTTCACAGAAAAGGAAATAAGCAATTTCAGCCTGAAAGGCAAGCGCCTCAGTCTATCAGAATATGTGTAACTCTAGCAGGACTGTGGGCCCTTGTCCCAGGGCAGGTGGAGCTTCTGCCTCATACACAGATTTGGACTTAGAAGGCAGGGTGCAGTGTCTGTCCCAGCTGTAGATAGCCAGAGGCCTGCTAATTCAGTTTGGCCTACCCTCTCAGCAGCCTGGTGGGTGTGGGTGGGAGAGGCATTGAAGGGAGTCCTTCTCAGCTGAAGGACTCAGCTTGATGGAGGCTCCTGACAGGGACATCATGCAGGCAACAGAGCAGGAAGAGAAAAGGTGCTTCAGTGGTGTCTCTTCAGGTCCATCAGCAGCCCATGAGAGCAGGGCAGGAACGCCCAGTCAGGCAGAGCCACTGGCTGAGGAACAAGTTTCCCTGACAGGACCAAAGGCCCTGCTAAAAGTGATTCCTAGGACCTAACCAAGTCTATGTACAGGGGAGTGGCCCTGCCCACCAGCCACTGCTTGATTCTTTGCTTCACTTTCTGACTTCCTCAAATAGTAATCCCATGGGAAGGCTCATTCATCTCATTCACTTGCCAGAGCAAAACGGATCTGTTGGTGAAGCGCTCCTGCCTGCTCTGAAGGAAGTCCTAGAGCTACATGCCTCTTCACTCACCATTTTCCAAATGCTTTTGGAAGACCAGTGTAAGGAAGAAACTTTCCAACAAACTCCACTTCACCAGAAGTAATTTTTTCCATCACAATTATGGATTAAAAGATCAGAGTATAGGTGAGAGACTCTGATTCCTTCTTCTGAAGTATACTTCATTGTTCAAGTACCTTCCCACAAGGACTGTAGACCTGAAATGAAATGCATTTCTGATCCTGGAAGTTCTCAATCTAATGCTAAGTCAACGGTGTAGGATATTCCATTTTTAGTTAGCATGCATTCCATCCTGCTGGACCAATGTAAGAGGCATCTTCCTGGAATTTGGAAGCAAGCTATGGTCAGTTCCCAGGCGGATCTTTGATGTGTGTTTCCCAAGAAGAATCTCAGAGGCATTCCTGAATTGCCCACTTGCGCAAGTCTGGAGAACCGCTCCTGCAGTAGACTTCCGATAGTAGGAGTGCCATGTGAGTGTTCAGCTGAACAGCAGGCAACTAGGAAAAGGAATGGTGTCATGCAAGTGTGGATGATAGCTTTGTGCCAGTGGGAGGAGTAAAGTTGCAAGGATTGCAAAGACTTGGTTGGGCCCACACAACACGGCTGCAATTCCCAAAGTATAAGAAAACCCCTGGCGTGTGTTCCTGAAGCCATTTTGTCATTCCACAGACAGCAGGTGTGAATTTTGAATCCACTATGCATAACTCTCTTGAGGGGTGCCAGTCAGTGAAATGTTGGTGCAGGCATGGACATCAGCCAACCAGGAAGCGGGCTCAGTCTCTGCCATTTTCAGAGAGAGGGCTGTCGCCTTAGATCACCAGTCCTGGAAGGAATAACCTGCAACTTATAATTTCAGGATGGCCTGATTTTGCCCTGACTCTTGACAATCCTTTTAGCAGATGCTCTTCTTCCACTACTTACTATCAACAGTGACAACAAACACTTCATGGTAGAGCAGCTAAAGATTTCTGTTCTCCCTCGTCTAACAACTAAAATCCTAGTTCTATCCAATAGAGGGCAGTGGTGTCATATTTGCCAGTAATGGGAACGGACGGAATCATTCCACACACAACAGGCCTGAGTACCATAATTTTTCCTTAATGCCATTTAATTTGGAAAATTGGAAAGTTACTGGCACGGTTCCTTAAAGTAAAGCAGTTCATCCACAGTTATGTGGGGGAAGGTGAATTTGTCAGGTGTCCCATATTTTGTGAAAACTATTTTCTGCTTTAATAGTTGTCCCCCTACTGCACAACAACTCTGAGAACATAATGGGTATTTTTGTTTTGTAGAAAACTGGGGTCCTAAGAACTCCATAAAACCAAAGAAATCCAACCCACATATTTTTTAATGTCCATAGCTCATAATTGTTAATTTCACTGTGCTAGCCAAATTATCGACTAACATAATTACCAAATATTGCTTTGTTTTCCAAAATTGTGTTCTGTCTTAATTTTTGCTAATATCTAACCCAGTAAACTGCTCAAACCTGATTGCATTGAAAGAAAATCATGCAAATTTCCAGTGACCCTGTTCAGAATACCAATGAGAAAATGTTGATTATTAATACTTTTAATAGCATTTTAGGGTACAGCTAGGTTTTCAAACAATCTCAATCATCAGTACAACAAACTTTTTAGCTTCTTTGCTCAGATGTATACATATTTGGGAAACAAGGGGAAAGTTATCCAAAATCTAGAAAGTTAATAGATGAGCAGAGATTTGAACCTATGTACACCAGAAGCTAACTCATACATAGTAATACTACTGATCCATCCAGAGACATTGGCACACTGGGACCACTTGGGATTTCAGTAAGGTTGCTTTTGTTGCTCTACAAAATGGATGGATCATGGATATCACAATGGAGACTGGAGATCACTGGTGAAATTTTTCAGCATCAGCCTGCCTAAAAGATTTTAATGTGAGGCTGCCGCTGCATTCGTTTTAAAGAAGATGTGGTTCACATACAATATTGACATGGAAAGTTACCACCGGCTAGTCTTTTCTATTTATTTTTTCAGTTTGCCCCTATGGTACTATTGCAACATGATTAAAAACAGACCTGGAAGCTAGTGTTCTATCATTATACATTGCAAATGGCATGAAATAACTGGGAGATAAACCAGCAGCTGATGATGCTCATGGAGGAATACCAAAGAGGAAGAAGGCTGCTTGTTTCAAACCCAGATGCACACTTACTGCTGTGGTTCTTTTTGCTCACCTTACCATGGTACTGTGGGAATACTCTACAGGAAAGTTTCTGCTGGATGCCTTCCAATAAATATGAGGCAAACCTTGCAATACAGACTTCAGCTAACATGGACTAACAGGATACCTAGTATTAAAGTGTCAGGAACAATAAAGATGAAGACTGAGCTAATCAGAGGTCATGGCTGTTGGGGTACTGGACTAGGAACATGTGGGTAGAGTAAGAAATTACAGCCTGTAGTAGAGGGCGCAAGGACCTTGACCTAGAAATGGATAAACTGGCATTAGATGTATATTAATAGATTTGGTTCTTAAAGCCATTTTTTCTTGTATTTTGGCATTGACTCCAACTATTCATAAGCTAAAAGCTCAGCCTACACAAACAACCAAGTCTGCAAGTCTCTAATTCTTAAGAGCCAACCCCTTATGATGGTTGTAAGAGCTTTATGATAGTGGGAAAGCCCTTCTAAATAGCCCTATTGATAATAGAACACATTCTGCACATGGATTTGTAGTCACTACAAGGCTGATTAAGCTGACCCAGTTTCTGTACTTCATTTTTTGGGGGGAAAAGATCTGATTACAGAAACAAATAAATCTAGTTATTTTTCCCGTAAAGTGCCATTGTTCAAGACAAATATGTCTCTTCCCTTCACCCGCTATCCAGCAATAGTGATCATCAGTATAATAAACTCAGCATACATAAATGGTAAGATTTATTACAAAGGAACAGCTGTGTTCCCCCCCCCCCATCGTCCCCAGTCTCTCTTCCCTGACTCCCTCTCTTCTTGCCATCTTTTCATATGACAAAAGTGTTGAAAAGGAAAGGAAGGTAATTAGGCTGTTGATCCAATAAGCAAAATATTATTTCATTGCCCAGCTTATATGAAGCATTTGCTTAAGGACACACACAATGAGACAGGTCAATCTGAGAAGTGAAAATGGAGCAGAATTAAGAAAGTCCATAGAAAAGAAACACATTCCCAGTTCTGTGGGGGAAGGGAGAGGCTTTTGCTGAGTGTCAGATTAATAGTGCAATCTTATACATGAGTTTAAAGCAACTCACTTCCAGAGAAATGGGTATAAGACTGCTGTGCTAGGCTGCATGGATATTACACAAGGTATTGAACGTTTGCTAATAAAAACATGAAATGCCACCTTTCTCAGTTTACTTTTCCAGTTGTACTCTCAGAACATGTTTTTAAGGGTACGTACTGCCATTCTCATGCAGATTTATATTACTCTTGGACTGCTATTGAACAATGAAATAAACTGGAGGTTTATGTCATTTGCAGCCAAAGAGCTGTCACCCTGATCCCTGTTTTACCTTCGCAGATGTTGCCGTGTCTGGTGCAGCCAAAGAAAATACAGCCATGTGTGCACCATGCTGCTGATGTTACTAATACAGCTTGTGCCCATGAAAAGTCAGATTCCAGTCACATTCTGCAAAGGACAGGGTGAAGCTCGGTAGACAGGACTTACAGGCCGAAATGCAAATAAATGGACGTTGTAGATGTGCAGGCGAAACATGCATACCACTGAACGCAACGCAGCTGCATAAGATGTCAATCTGATAATGCAAAATTCTAAGCAACATCAGAGCTAGTTCAGTCTTCTCAAAGTTGTCTCTCCAATCATTTGCAATAAAGATCTGATTTCCATCTCATTTCACCCAGTGTAATATTTTCATTTCACCTATGCCCAAAATATACGTTTGAATATGAAATCCAATTGTGGAAATACTTTATATTAACATATGAAGGCAAGTCACTGCAAATAGGCTTCTCCCACTGCATTGGTAGGAAAGGAAAAGGAAAGAAGTAGCACTTGAGAAAAAGTAAAGAGAATACAAAAGGAATCTGCCATTTCTTAGCAAGTGCGTGTTCTTTGTAATACAGCCAGCTAGAATTTCTGTCTCCACCTCAGCCCAGTATCTCCTGGCAACAACTCATGAGAATCTGTCTCTTGGCCCAGGGAAGATGCACAGTGAGAAGGGCAGACGTATGATTCATGCATCTCTTGCCAAGTGTTGTGCCTCACTCAAGAGTCTGAGTTCACAGTTTGAAAGTAGTAATGATTTCTCTCCATTAGAGGCAATTTATACTCCTTCATAAACATTTTTACTTGAAGTAAGCCTCATCATGTTCAGTGGTGCTTTCTTCGAGGAAAATGGACTTAGAATTGTGTCCCTCAAATTTCACACACTGTCACTGGGAGTGTTAAGTTGGCAATTAGACATCTATAGGAATTGTTATCTGTGGGATGATGGGAGTTGTAATCCAAAATATCTGGTAGCCACCACACTGAGGAGGGTGGATCCACGAACAGGTTCCATTGCTGTAGCCTAACACGTATTCCCAATCATGTTCAACTGGAAACAGTCAACTTCTTGGGGTTAACTGAATGCAGAAATCACCTGGCCTCAATATGAGTGCTGCAATGGAAAAACAAAACTTTTCAATTGGCACCTTATGGGAAACATCTTTAGAGAGGATGAATAATTTCCCTTGCAAATGACTGGCATGGATTGGGCAGGTTCTGAGTAACCTCTGGAATTCACCAAAGGTAACATAGATGAGTTTCAACCATTACATTAATTGCTACATAATAACAAGATTGGACCACTTTTCTTTGCTTATTTACACTTACGGTCCACTTTTCCTCCCAGGAGATCCAGACAATGTGCGTTATTTTCCCTTTCCCCATTGTACCCACAAGAACCTGTGTGGTAGCTTGGGCTGAGAGATAATGAATGACCCAAAGCTACCCAGTGAATTTCATGGCAACACTTTTCAGCACGCTGTCTCTCTGATTAATATAACATAAGATTAATGACTAAGTACCATACAAAAGAGACTTGTACCGTAGGCTCCTCCTGCAAGTACCTGTCACCCCTTTATGTCCCTTGTGAGCAGAATTTAGGCAGTGACACTCACATTGTACGACTCTAACCAGGTATTAATATATCGAAATAAATTTCTCTCCAGTTGGATAATGTTGCCTGTTCCTCATTAGCATGCCCACTGTTTCAACTAGATTTGTTTTGGGTTTTTAAAATTATTTTCCTAAGCCACTCATTACTACTGAGAACCTACTTGTACAAGAAAGAAGTGCTCATTATTTATCAGCTGAAAGCAGTAAATAAAGGGAGATTTCTTGATGCACCTCTTAAAGCAATGATATTTGCTTACAATAGTGTATAGCACAGATGCTGTATTGTCTTTAGGGGGCCTTCGAGTGTAGTGCATTCAGCAGGTTATCTACCTCCTCTGCATAAGCATAGCTTTATCCCCTAAATAATATTCAATGGGATCTATAATCATGTGTAACTATTCTGGGGTCAGGTGGAATTTATCTATGGAGATTCTTGTGCGATTCTCTGGTAGGACGGTGCCTTAACGAAAATAAGTGACAGAGTGCCTTTTTCAACCATGGCAGCTCCTGGAGCTGCTCCATTCTTGAATCGACTTGTTAAATATGTGCCCATTTGCTACAGACCTTCACTGAGCTGTGGCCAGATTCTTCTAAATATTTTAAGAAGTGTTTTATTTAACTTTGCTTCACTGTTTAATGTTGCTTGTAATAGTTTTGTTTCAGCAGCAGATTCGTTTTGGTTATGACTTATATTTAAAATGTATTTGTAATCTGCTTAAATATGCTAAGAATTATCCTTGGGGACCACAGTAAAATGCAGTCATGTTTATTTGTAATTGCTACAAAATGGTTTACAGAATTGTTAGTGTCTTTTATTATGCCCTGCTACTGAAGTGCTTGCTTGTTAATTAGAGAAATTTCAGCTGTCATAGACAGCAATTATAGCTTCCGTATCACTGTCTGTTATGAATAGTCAATGAGAGCTGATTAATATGCATGAGTAGCAGTATACAGTGTGTGCATTGGACTAAAGCAGGAGAGGGAGTGTTGTGTACTGTGAGTGGAGGAGGGAGAGCACTAAGGAAGAAGGCAGAGTAGCTTGCCAATGAGCAGAGCATCACCAACGTGCGGCATTTCGGTTTCATCGGACTCCTTTAGTGTACCAAAGGGATATCTGCATGCATGCTTCCTCAACAGCAACTTCCTGGGCTCTAAGAGTGAATAAGGAAGACACTTTTCCTAAACATGGGATGCAGCTTGTGTTCTCTGCAGAAGCAAGAGGAACAATACAAATTACTGTATGAAGTTTGCCAGGTAAAAGCTGTTTGCTTTCCGTTCTAAGGGCAGATGTCTATTTCCTTAGCTTAGTGGCAGTTGCTGTTGCTTTTCTTGTTAGAACATGAAGCTCAAGTGTTTTCAGCTGTCCGTGTCAAATGGGCTATTGTCTTATTTCATAGGGTTATTTTTGGGTGGTATGCCTTACAGCACACATTGAGATGTTTGTGAAGATATATCAAGCATGTATCAAGCATCCCTTCCTAGCCACAAGCCAGTGGACTCCAACACTGTCCCCAGCCTGGGTTAAGGAAAACATTTCAGCTGGGGTCAGAGCTTGGTCATGCGCCCTTTGAGCAAGTTTGGAGAGACACAAGTGATGATGGATGTGGCAGAGCGTTTGGTCTCTGTTTACTGATCGCTCTCCGGTGCTTCCTTCTGGAGGACACATGTGCTAACTTACTAGCTTGCAAGCTGCATTTTCTTCAGATACTTTGAGACAAGTTTGATTCTTGAGGATTATGTCTCTCTCTCTCTCTCTCTCTCTCTCTCTCTCTCTCTCTCTCTCTCTCTCACACACACACACACATACACACAGAGAGAGAGAGAGAGAGAGAGAGAGAGAGAGAGAGAGAGAGAGAGAGAGGGAGGAGGGGAGGGTGTTCTGCTAGGCAGTGATGACCTCTTATGTAATTCTATTTGTATTCATACCTGAAAGCCACTCCCAAGTTATCTGCCTGTGAAGTGCAATGAGAGGAAACAATTTCAAAACTATTATGATTATTTCAAAAATAGGGTTTTTTTAAAACATTGATTTGGGCTACAGTACGTTTTAAGTTGATTTTGAAATATCCCTCTTCTAATGTAGGGTTTTAGTAGCCATACTATAAAGGCAGTGGATGTCAAGCTCATCAGAGTTTTACAAGAAATGTAGAATTTGGTAAAATAAAATGTGTTCATCTTCTCTTTACTTAAAACACATCTTAAAAAGTTACCTTCTATCATATTTGACTGTGGAAGAAAGTTCGAAACACTTTTTTAAAGAGATACAGCTCTCTCTGTGTGTGTCTAGCCTAGTGTATATGGTATTTCTGATTACAGAAAGTCCTTCAAAGCAATGGGAAAAAATAGAGTGCATGGCAGCAATATTACATCTGTTAATAAATGCAAAAAGTGGTGGGATTTTTAAAAATTGTTTGTATTTTTTACACTTGCCAGCAGAGGGCATTGCGAATCACAGAGAAAGATGATGAAGTCTTTGTTGTGGGGCTAAATCAAGCCACTCTCCTTGAATTAAATGGGCCTCCTGTTCTGTGTTGCCAAAAGCACAATTAAAATTTAAATGACAGCTTAGATGTATTTCTTCAGACTTCCGGAGGACACAATTTCTCGCAACCAATGGGAAGTCCTGCTTACTGACAGTGCTGCTTTATAGCAGGAGTGAGCATCAAGTAGACCTTAGGACTTCAGCTCCCACATTCATGACCAGTGGTCCTGGCGGTAGGGGATTCTGGAAGTTGAAATCCAAAATGTTTCAGAATCAACTGGCTGGCTCTCAGGGCAACTCCCTCTGTACTGTAATGAGATATGTTCTGTAGTGAGGGGAGATATTTGGAGAATTGTACCCACATCACAACGCACACCTTGTGTACCACATGTCCCAGAATACTGAAGTTGATACCATCTGTATTAATCATTCAAAAAAATGTGGATTAGGTGACGAGATTGTATACAATATTTCTTTGGGCAGCATGCAACATTGCACAAACAAGCTTCCATATACATAAACTTCCATCCAGACACCCTAAATCTGGTCCAGAGGGTCCAAAGCCCCCTGGAACCAATTTTGTGATTCCCTGAAAGGGGCTGCAGGGGCTGAGGAGTGGGAATCTGTCCTGCCTGCGGTATCTGTTCCACTGGCAGATGGGCACTGTTGCATTTCCCCCCATATGGACTTTATAGACTAATTTCCTGTTTTTAAGGATTCCAAAGGATTCAGTTGCAATATTGTACTTACCTCTCTGGCTGTTTGCGGAGTGTTTAGAAAGTGTCAAAGGAAAACGTAACATCTGAACATCTCAAGCATGTAGCCCCAAGTTTAATGAGGACCATGCAGTTGGATTACTGGGAGTGCTACAAAAATCCAGGGGCACAATTTATATTAAATCTCAGTGACTCCCAGTTTCAGATTGCCAATGCCATTAAGGGAACAAAGCCCTGAGTATCTTTATTAGGAGATTCTAATCACAAACTCCAAGTGCATAGTTAAATTTAAGCATGTAGTTGCTTTTGCATATCTTGACAATCATTGATTTTTCTCTTCATCAAACTTTACTCCTCCCTTTAGGTCATGGGCAGCTTGATCCATGACCTGATTAAAATGATGTGCTTGGACTTCATCTGGGATCCTGCCCGAAGTGCAAGCCAGCTGAAGCACAGTGGATTCAGCCAGTGGCTTGTCTGCACAGTGGAAGTGGAGAAGAGTGCTTGGGACAGCTGTGGCCTGCACTGCCACATCGTCCACAGCCTCTCCTTGCTGTCCAAGAGGGTCCCACTGATGCTCCTGACTCCAGAGCCAGCTACGCATCCTCTGGATGATATGAGAGGGCTCACCCTTGGCCAGGCCTTTCATGTGGCAGCTGTGAGAGGTGCAGCTTTCCACTCTGACAGCCGTTGGGATCCCGTTCCACTGGCTCCAGATGGCCTCATGCACAGGCTTGAACTGGAGGGAGCACTGGTTGCCCTATCACAGCAGAGTCAGGCTTTTAGGCTCGTTGATGCCAAGGAGGGTGAGTGGAGGGAGAGATGCCATTTCATGGCAGGCTTGTCCACAACTGAGAGTACATTGGATGAAAATCCCTCGCTATAATAGCTGCAATCACTGGGCAGCCATTACCCAACAGTTCCAGAGTTTTTATTACTGGGCCGTGTCCCAGACAGATCAGGGGCATGATTCAGCATAGAGTCTGTGGAGGCAGAAATTTGTGTTGCTAAATTATGGGAAGACATGAATGCCCCTTCCATGAAAAATCAGTTAAATATAAATACTGCATAATCTGTGTAGTCTAGATTGCATTTTTCAGAGTTCGATGCATTTTTCCATTGACACTAAATTGAAATACTTGAGATATTCTCATACACACACACACACACACACACACACACACACACATATATATATATAGAGAGAGAGAGAGGCATCAAAACAACCATTTATCCAAAACTAGAAATGAGCTCATTGCTTTCCAGTTCCAACTTCTGTGTGAAAATGTGTGCATTTAATTAAGGAGAACTTTTTCTAAACTACTAAGAGGGACAGCAGGGTTTATCTAGTGTTTGTCCTGGAAGTAAGGGCAGCTCAAATAGAGCTCTTTAAAACAAAACAAACAAGACCTCCTCCCCAAGAGTTGGCTTTTAAGCCTCAAAGGATTCAATCTTATGCATGTTTAGGCAGAAGAAAGCCCTACAGCTTCCGTGCTGGCTGGGGAATGCTGGAACTTGAAGGACTTTTTTCTGTCTAATCATGCATAGAATGGTACTCCAAGGCATCTTTCCCCAACATGGTCGGCTGGAGATTATGGGAGTCTTGGTCCAATACCTCCAGGACTATCAAGTTGGAAATGTCTGGTCTATGGAATTGTATAGTTCCTGCACTGAGTCCCTGAGCTGAGCTCAGAGATGCTTCTGAGCTGCAGCAAGTACAGGAGCTATGAGTGCCCCATCCAAACTCAGCTAAAGTTCAGCAGACCCCCAGGAGATACTTCCTTTTGGAAAGCCTTTCTTTCCAAATCCAGCTGGAGGACAGCAGGACTGCAGGGGTGGAAATCAGCCAAGATGTGGACAATGCCTGAATTTGGTCAGAGAAGTGCACAACTCCATATGATCTGTGGTCTGCCTCAGATCCCTGGGGCCTTAAAGCACAACTGTAGTGTAACTCTAGCTTTGTTCTAGCATTTAGTTCAAGGTGATGCTGAACGTACTTCAGCTGAGGGGTCTGGCAACCATGCATGTTGGGCATCTAGGGATGGAGCTGTGTCTCATGGTTTGAGTAGCCCATTCATGAGTTCAGTCACCTTTGGTACCAAATCCTGAACAGGGGTTAGGTTGAGCTCTCATATGTGTTCAGGGCTTGGATGAGAAATAAACAACCTTGTCTGGAGGCAGTAGAACTTGAAACTATCCTGAAAAAATCGACTTGAGGTAGTTTTCAGCAAGAGCAAATGTGAAAATGAAACTAAGAAGTGTGCTTCAGTTCAGCTGTATTTGTAATGTCCCTTCTGAGGAACTTTCTTTCTGAGGAAGTTAATGATGTCTTGGTGACAATGATGGTCCCTTCATTTTGTGTGTTTTCCTCCACAAGGGGCTGAACCTAAAACTTTGTTGTAGTGGGCAAGTTTTCCTGTATTGGTTCAGTATTCACCTTTACAGACTGAATTTCCCATAATCTTCTGAAAAATGGACTTTAATTATGGCAGCATCTGTATATAGTTGAGATTTCCTCCTTTCTTAATTAGTCCATTTACTAGAAACTGGCAATTGAAATTTTCCTCTTCACTTGATGATGAATAATGCAACTCCTCGGCTGAACTCTCTATAGAAAATACTCTTTTACATTTCATGGTAGAGGGCTTTTGTTGGTGGAGTTAAAATAAAATGAATCATGATGTGAAACTTCTAAAGAGAAAATGAATTGCAGTGAATGATAACTAAAATACCATGACCACTAGAAAGATGGTAACCTTCCAGAATTCTAGTTAGATTCTGTTAGAGTCTGTTAACCCAGACTGTGTCATTTGAGATATGTGAAATAGATATTTTGCTTTACTTGGAAAAAAAGTATTTTTCCTCCTTAAAATGATAAATGATGGGGTGAACAGGTCTTGTAATGGTTTACATATATACATCTGTTCAATACCATGAAGCAGGTGGCAAGAATTCACAGGAGAGGAAGCACTGGGAACAGTTGCTCAGAGCTTTACTGTCACATGTCAAATACTGGAAGGAGAAACAGGCATATGGAGAAGAGGGGAAAGTGCAGGTTTAATAAATGGGCTGTGTTATGCTCATTAATAATGAAAAGGAAGGTCATGTCTCATTTTCAGGAGCACCAAAAGAGCACTCAAAATGTGTATATCGGAATTGAGTCAATTGACGGATGCTGGAGAACATGCTAATAAATCCTCCATTTATAGTTTCCTGGGTTGGTTAGCTACTCTGATTCTACCTGGGATAAAGGTTTATGATAAACAGACCCATTGGAAAAAGGCAAGTGGGTGTATGAGCAGCTACCAGAAGTAATTTTTCCCTCTATCACCATAACCTACCTCACAGGGTTGTTGTGAGGATAAAGTGGAGAGGGAGATTGTGTGAATTGCCTTGAGTACCATGCAGAAGAATGTCAGCATATAAATTTAGTAAATAAATATAAGGTATTATTCCTTTACGTAACCTAAAGAGTTATTCTACCCTATTAAATATGAGGAATCATTCCTCTAATAAAGAGAATATCCCAGGCATAAAAGTATGTTAAATGACAACAGCCTAATCCATGGGGCTCAGATTAATCTGATAATTGCATCATGCCGAGATATTCTTGGCCGTTCAAAACGTTCATCTGCAGATAGATGACAGGCTGTTTCTTTATTGAGTAACTTGATAATTCCCCTCAGATCAAATGGCTACTAACAGAGATGCTTCTGTTTGGTGCTTCCTAAATGAATATGTTTACAACAGTTTGCATATTTAGTGGAGCAAAAATGAATAGTTCCTTCTGCTTCATTGGAGAAGGTCCAGTTATTTTTTGCCCTGTGCCAAATTTGGCAGGGAGGGGGCTGTGAATGGTCCCTGGACCTCTGGAACCTGCTCACACCTGCTGTAGATGTTCAGTGCAGAGGGCATCTAAAAGTTCCTACCAGTGTCACATCTCCAACATGCATTCATTTATTATTTTTTTAAAGTTTTTATATCTTGTTCATTAGTCCAGGGTTCACAGTCAGTAACAGTGCAAGCAGAGGGGCATGGATTGCAATTGTATTTCTGCTCACAAGAAAAGTGGTGTCACCCTGTTCAAAGCTCCAAATACGTGTGTGAGCATTTATTTGTCTGCCAAAAATATTTGCATGCAGCACCTCTTCTGTCAATGGAAGAAAAGTGCATAAAGTAGGAGATTTGAGGAAATTTGCAGGAATCTCCCATTCGATACCTGCTATGGTTGCTCAGTTGCTCCCATCTTGCAGAGTAAGTAGCAATCACAAATGGGAACTGGACCAAAGAGAGAGAAGTCTCAAAACAATGTTCGAAGAATCCTGGCACTCTCCCATTTGGCCATCCACACATGCAGGCCGTGCCCCTTCTAAGGATCTGGATGTTGCCCTCCATGCCTGCAAAGTGTGTGACATCAGAGGCAAAGATTAGATGTTCACTGGCAAACTGCTACTGTTCTAAGAAAGTTTGAGTTCACTGGTTTTGGTTACAATTTCTCCCAGTCCATCCATTCTAGAATTGCTAAGGGCCTAACCCTACGCATATAAACAGGAGAAGGTCCTGTGACTCTCAGCAAGGCTAAGGAATACTGGGAAGGGAGCGGAGTGTCTGTCTAAACCTGCATACAACTCTGCCTTAAACCTAGGAGTTTCTTCTCATATCTCATGGAAGTTCTCTAAAATAGGTCTGTTTTCACCTTGAAACCTCACTGACAGATATCCATGGTGGTCACCCAGGCTCAACTTTCCTTCTTTATATGTTGCACAGTAAACGCCAAGTTATTGTTTGAAGTTTAGAAATAAAAAGGTTCATTAGAAATCAAGTTGTGATCAAGGTTCTGCTAGTTTAAAGCAAATGGATAATGCATATTTTGGATGCAAAGTTGTTGCTGATTTTGTTTTGTTTGTTTTGATGTAACTTTCAATAAGTCAAAAACACAACAAAATAAACCATGTGAGATTCATTCTAATTATCTGATCTCAGTATAGTATCACTTTCTTTAGACCTGAGAATTCTCACCGGGAATGTTTCTTTCAGAAATTAAATATTTTTAGAGATACAAGTGGATTTTGTTTCAGTGAAGAATTTTCTTTTTAGTCTTAACTTCTTTTTTCTCTTTGCATGAATAGCTTACAAGAGAAAAGGGAAGTGTACATATACTTGGAAACAGTCTATTGCTAACCAATACAGTTCTGCTTTTAAAAGAGAAGGAGGGAGGGAGACTGTTCATTCTTGTAAAATAAAAGAAGGATTAGATGAAGCTGTAAAAAGAATTAACCTGTACTTTGAACCTCTTTTCTCCAGGCTCTGAGAAAGAATAAGAGATTTAGAAAATAGGCTTTTTTGCTGTTGCATTTGTTATAAAGTTGTACTGCTTTCCACACTCAAAATGCAGACGCCTTAAGAGTGGGCTAAAGAAGTGTATCAGACCATAAAGGGTGCTTTAAATGGGACCACAGACATTTGTAGTCCAACTGAATTGGCATTTTTTGTGATACAAATCCCAAGAACTGGCATGAATTTATACATAGAAAACCTTTTTATTCTTTAAGCAAACACATTTTCTTAGCCACATTTGTCAATAACTCTGCGATGCTATGCATGTCTACTCAGAAGTAAGCCCCATGGATTTCAACAGTTCTTACTCCAGGTAACAGGGATAGGTGTTTTAGCCTTAATCACCCAGCCATGAAATGCATCGTGAGTTGCTTTTCATGAAGTCAGTCTGGAAGATAATTTTATCCCAAAACATGGGCTCTTTGGTTCTTTGGTGTTCCTCCCCGCCCCCAGACCAAAGAGAGCCTAACATATTTCATGTGCTGAAAAGGCTCATTCACAAACGCAGGTTGCCTGCAAAGTTATGTCAGCATATCTTACAGGAAACAATGCCCCCTCCGTGGCCCCACTATGGGAGCCCACATATTTGTTCACTTTCCACATATGGCAGCATGGGAAGAAAGCACACGCCTGCTTTTTTGCCACATGTCACAATGTACAGGCTCTGCGAGTTCCGTGGGGAAGCAAGGTAAGAAGACTTTATTCCCAAATTAATCAGCACGAAAGATCCGTATTCACTCGCCCTCTTCTAAATAAAGACACATGTGGTGCAAAGGTATTCAAAGAGCTGGGACAAATCAGATTGAGAAGTGATGAAGCTACTGCCAACTTAGGACATGAAAACATGCTATTATTGGTGGAGAAGGAATGGTGTCATGGGTCTTGACATTGTGCAGCAAATGGTTCACACTCTTGCTTGGTAGCTTGTTTATGCTGAGGTACTAATTCTGTTAATGCTTTGGCTCATATTTTCTCACACTGACAATGTGCTTTTTCTCTTTACCGCTGCCATGTCCTCCAATATGGCAAAAGTAAGTAGCTCAATTCCTTGTGAGCTACTGGGCAGTTTCTGAGGCCAAATCCTTTAGAAGCTTCTGGCCTTTAATCAACACACTTTATCTTCCATATGGAGACTGCTGCAAATGGCCTCGCGTTTTTTTCCCTCCAGCATCCCACCTGTAACACTTCTGTGACTTCTTACCATGCAGATACTATGTATTGTGGGTGGAACTTTTCGGAACAACACTCTGCCATTCACAACTTTAGGGATTGAACTGGAAACCTCTCATGTTATCACAAAGCCCCATATGACAAAACACTCAAGGCTTCATAGGCAGAGCAAGGAGTAGAAGCAGACACTTTCCACATGAGCATGGTAATTTGTAGACCAACCTACACCTAATTAGCGCATTGCAAGAACAGCTCCTTTCATTGAGTTCCATTGATTGGACTTTCAACCACTTTTCATTATATCTCTTATGTGAACTTTTATTTCCTCTTGGCCTTGTTTGTCCATCAGGAACAAAAGGATAATTTTAAAAGTCCACATGATTAATGTGACTGTTTCAGATATCCTTTGCATTCCCTTGCTTGGAAGAGTTTCCATTTGGATTTGTTCCTGGGCCTTCCATTTTTTATGTTATGGTGTCATCTTTTCTTGATTAGGAACATACATCATGTGTTACCTTAATGGTTTGTTACATCATTCTCCCATAACTTCCCCATGTCCATGTCTCTTGCATACAGATAGGACTCCTTTATTTCTTCCCTAGCTTAGGGTGCCTTCTGTGCACATCAAGTTGACCTCTTCCTCTCACTACCAGATCCACTGTGTTTCGCTTTCTGTAATATTCCTCCTAAGCTCGTGCTCTTAGCTCTTGGCCATGGTATGTCAAAAGCCTTGCCTGCCAAAGCCAATGCTTGGAGCAACTTACCCGCTGTTGCTTATTTTATTCTATCATTGCTATTTCACCCTATTAGAGTAAATTGATCCTATGTGCACATTTATACATGCACATTATTTTCAAAATGATTTAAAATGCCATCAAGTTACTGATTCTGAAATCAGTATCAGCCCACTTAAAAAATGAGATAGCTCATACCTAAATAAGAGTGAAGTCAGACAGGATATAAAAAGGACTCTTAACAAGTGTCCTTTGGTTGCCATGTGAGCCTGTTTTGCAGGGGAATTTATAGTTAGGCCTGTTTGCTAGTGGAATTCATAGCCATCACTCTAGCCAACCCTTGCATCTGGATCCAAGGATCCAAGGAATGTAGAACATTCGTTTATACTATTGGCTCATTTGGTATTGTCTGCTCTGATTAGCACGTGTCTGCAAAACAATGGACATCATTTGCTGCTGAGTCCCTTTACCTAATGGTGCCACCTCCTATATGAAAAGTTGTTCTACGTATATATTTGAGTTACATTTTCGGTATTTCTAGCATAAGAAGTTAAAATGTTTCAATTTTCCCCCAACCCATTTCTCTCTAATTTCATTATAGATCCTTCATGTAAAAAAAAAAGCAGTTGCCTATTCTCATTTAATTAATTTAACTTTTTTCTGTGAAGGAGTCTTTAGGTCTGTAACAGAGGAAGTAATTCTTAAGGAAGTTATGTATTTGGCAGTTCAGTACAGCATTTGCCTGCATAGATTGAGCTGGCAGATGGGTAATGGGGAGAGGGGTCTTTTCGTTGGTGCCATCCTAGAGGTGAGAGGCCCTCTCAGAAGGATTCATCTGGCATCTAGGTTGTGCTCTTTCATCACTCAGTGAATCCCTTTTTATTCGCCCATGCTATTTAATCCATCAGTTTTCAGAATGGTCATGGGATGTTTTGTCCTGTCCTGGGTTTTACCCTGATTTTTACTCCGGTTTTGTTTTGTTTTGTTTTAAACTGAAAGTTTTGTATCATGGTTTACTGTGTGCTATATTTTATACACCACCAAGAGAGCTCCAATAATATAGAAATGTATGCAATGAGATAAAAATGAAAGTAAAACACATCTTCTGTCGTTGTTCCACTTTTAACCTCTTATTAATTTTGCTATGTAGTATCTCCAAGTACTAAAAAGGTAGATCAAAGCATTTCTTGTTCATACTAGAGGTTCTGCAGGGCATGTATTATTCTTCAAATATAGTTTCAGATGGTTCATGACCACATCTTAGAGAAAACAGTAAAATCCTCACATATTCACCAGCCAGTACAACTCGGGAGGACTGTCTGTTTCCTTCTCAACTAGGTAAATCCATCAGTACCTGTGGGCTCTGACTTCCTATGGCAAATATCCAGGCCAGCTAATATTCCATTCCACCATGAAACAGTTAACAAAGGTGGTGAAGAGCTGGGGGCTATGCCTGGAGCAATGATCATCCATATTAGGGTGCATGATCTGTCCCTGTCCGAATGGTCTCCCCAAGCATATGCCTCCACATGAGTAAAAGTGAGTACTATATTTGGAGGCAGTGTTGCAGTTGGGGCGTGGATTCCAGTCCCCACTGTCTCACACATGTACACACACGTGCACAGTAGGCCCGGGAGCAGAGAAACCCTCCTTATGCACCTGCCCACCATCACAATTGCAACCAAGAATTTAAAAATTAGCTTCTTTAAATCATGGAGAAAATCACCCCATATATAGGGTGCCAGGTGATAGCAGCAACTCTATAAATCATAGGCGTGACTGGTTTCTTATTAAAATATTCCTCTTCCAAAGAATTATTGGGCTGGATGTGCTTTCCCATTGATCTTCTTCACACACCATGGGATCATTATAATTGGATTCCTGGGGCAAGATAGACATAGTGTTGCGATACTTCATTCTTCATTAGCAATGTTCAAAGTTGTCTCACTAGTAGGATGTGGGGCAAGATGTCAACCATTCTGACACTAATATAAATCTAAACAACTCCCAGGGAAGCAGTAGCGTTATGCTGGATCCACATGGCTGGTCTCCTTTCTTATCCTGGTGACTTTTTCAGTCATCCCAAGCATCCCCATGTGAAAGTTCTAATATGCATCCAATGTACCAAACATCAGGCAGGTTCTTCTGATGGTAAAGGGGAGAAGAAAATATGTTTGAATTTTTCATGATATCAAGGTTCACTTTAAATCTCACCATGGAGTGACTGGAAAGAAAGTGGAAGGAAAGTTTGAATAGTTACATGAATGTATGCTTTGAGCCTTTTAATATGACCCTCAAGGAAGCCTTCATTTCCGTGAATGAAAGTTACCATGTGAGTAGCAGTGGCATTTGTACATTTCTGAGTGTTTGCAAGCCAGAGCGAATTGTTGCAATAGTGTGGTAGGAAAGACCTGCTTTGAAGTCAGGTGCACATGTTTCTAGTCCTGCTGCTACACACAGGCAGAGCAATTCTGCTCCCTAATTTGTCTATCCTACTGCAGAGGTTGATATATTTTTTTCATCTAAAGGACTCTAGAGCCAGAGTAGAGCCCAAGTGCCAGAAACATCAGGATTATTGGGCTGATCAGAACATTTGAACAGCATTTTGAGAAGCAACAGCCATCTGTCATCAGGCCTTTCCCCTAGCATGACTCTGAGAATGAGTAAGGGCTCCTAATATAAAGAAACATATCCCATCACGAATCCAGAGTAAAATGAAGACCACACCTCTGGTCAACTCAAACATAAAAGCCAAGTCCCCTGATTTCCATGTATCACTGGCCATGTTGCATTTCCAGCACTCTCCTGAGCTCTGCTGAGCCCATGTGCACGCACTCATGCGTGCCCACACTCGCACACAATCGTAACTGCAGTGAGGCAAAGAGAAGTTGAGGCAATGCTGCTGCTGTTTCCAATGGCCAGAGAGGATACAACAGAAGGGAGCTGGGAGGCTATTGAAATGGGAAGGCCCTTTCTCCTGGCACGGGGATTGCTAGTGTTTTGAACCATGGGGATTTCCTGTGCCCCGAGACGTATGAAGGGTCATAATGGGGCATTTCCGTCACATGCAATTGGCTTTGGCTGTTTAAGTTGTTCAATTTTTTAATATATAAAAATAGTGGTAAGTTTTCATTATCCTGCGGGAGAGTCCCTTCTCCGGGAACCCTCCATGAAAGAAATTAGGAGAGTAAGTACCCGGAGGAGGGCTTTCTCTGCGGTGGTGCCCAACCTATGGAATTCACTCCCCAAAGAGGTCCGCCTGGCACCGTCGTTACTGGTTTTTCGGCGCCAGGTAAAGACCTTTTTATTTAAACATCATTTCAATTGTTAAAACATATGATCTGGCCTGGGCAACTTCTTCTTCCTTCTCTTTCTCCTCCTATATTTTTATTTTATACTGATAATTTTAATTTTGTATTTGTAAATCAATGTATTTTTTGTATTGTTATATTTAATGGTAATTTATTATGTACTATTGTATTTCAATGTATTTTATCATGTTGTAAGCCGCCCCGAGGTTTCGGCAAGGGGCGGCATAGAAATGTTATAATAATAATAATCATAATCATCATCATCATCATCATCATCATCATCATCATCATCCTAGATTGCAGTGTGTTCTGTGGAACAGCTTATGACCGGGAGATCTAGCAAACCTTCTGTTTTATATATGACCAGCTAGCACTTAAGATCATCAGAGGAGGCCTTGGTAGTCATTCTAAGGCTACTGGATGACTTCCACCCTGTGGAAACGCTTCCCTCCTGCGGTCCCCAAGGCAGAAAACTCCCCAATGCAGAAAACTGGCATCGCTCAAACACCTGGAAACAAGCCAGGCTTTCCCTGGCTTGTTCTTAAAGGAACCATGCCACTTCCTGGTACTGCTCTTGCATCACGTTGGATTACTGTTGCAGCTGGCATTTTTATAAAATTGTGATTTTCATCTTTTCATATGTAAATGGCTTAGAGGCTTTTTCGCTACTTAGTGGTATCAAATTTTTCAGCTGTTGCTCTGTATAGAAACAGAGTATTTTGTTGTAGTTTTTACTTTATTTAATTTTTTTAAAGTACAGATACAAAAAATCATGTAATAAAGAAAAAAGCACAAAATAAAATATAAAAATGAAAGTCACCCTTAGTGCACTGCTCCACTGGGACTACGGCTGCCTAGTATTTTTGTCTTTCATTTTCCCATTATCACTCTTACTGTGTTGCCCACAACCTCAGCCTCTGGGGCCTCCTGCCACCCCCTCCTGCAGGCCTCTCACTTTCTCCCATATGCAGCTCTGGCTCCCATTGATTGTGTGAGAGAGCCTTAACCGAGGTCATGGCAATCCTGAGATCCTTCAGCAGTTTCATCAGAAACAAAAGAGTCCTGTGTGAGACAGGAGACAGCGAACCTGCCACACAAACCCTTTAAAGCACAGTCAGACACCCAACAGGAAAAGCAGACAATTCTAAATGATAAATAAACAATCTGTGGACTTGAGAGCAAACTCTTGCCAGCCATATGCTTTTAAAGAATTGTTTTGCAAAGCACGGGCAGGCCAAAGTAGAGTGCAGCTCTTCTGTAGTTAATATAGAAAACGAATGAGAACTTCTCTCTGTAGTCCACAAGTTAGCTGAGCAGCAGCTGAAGCACGGCCCCTTGCTTGCAGTCGCATGTCACAGACAGCATATGTGATTATACAAGCAGGAAAAAGTGTGGCACTGATGCTTATACTCTGAAACCGCTATATAAGGGGTGGGAACACTTGTTCGATCAAAGGGCACATTCCATTGAGCATAAATCATCTGTTTTGCTTGGGTGGTGGGTGGTTCTGCAAGGAACCCACCGTGGCTCCCCCCCCCCCCATTTCTCCTCACAGCAAGTCTCTGTGAGGTTGGTGAGGCTGAGAGGCCATGACCGGCAGTGCGCCTCACGGCAAGCAGAGAAAGGAAAGCAGATCTCCCTGGCCCTAGGCCAGCTCTCTAAGGACCTTCCCCGCTGTGTGAGGGATGGAGAGGTGCATGCAGTGGGGAGAACTGGGGTCAAAAGTGGGAGGGGCTGTTCGCATTTGCACAGTTCTCTGAAATCTGCCTCCCTGCCTCCCCAAGCAACCCTCCTCCTCCTCCTCCTCTTTCTTGGGCACCCAAAAATAACTATGTCCAGTAGACTCTGCTTCAGGAAGAAAATTTGCCTTACATTTTGCCAAACAATTCTTACTAAAGTTTACATTAACTTCAGAGCATGCCTTATTTAAGCAATTTTTTGGCAACAGCGAAACAGACATCTTTAGCAATGCTACACTCGATATAACATGGGTTGTTCTAGCATGTTTTAATTCTGATTGCTTTGTCCCCCTAATTGCTTAGTCTTGTAAAGAAAAAATCAGTACTAAACCTCAGGCATTAGCATTTGCCCATTTCATTTATTGTAAATAATAAAACTTTGGACACAATCAGCATTTCTTCTTCTAACAGAAAACATTAAATTGGGCTTAATTTTACAGCTGTACAAATTGTAATGTGCTCAAGTAGGCAAGTTAATTATATTTAATTTGACCAGGCCAAAATTTAGCATGTCTTGTTGTAAATTTTTGCCGCAACAGCCAGCTTGAAATGCTTATGCAGTGTGTGTGGTAAAGCAGAACTTCTCCCATTCCCAGATTCACTGCACACATAGGCTGGGGGCACACTGCTCACATCGCCAAAATGTTTAAGAGGCCCAAGATGCTGTATCAGCTGTGGGGAAAGTCTTTTCCCCCCTCACATGTTCAGCCCAGTGTTTTCTTTTTATCTGACCCGTTTTCTTATTCTCATTCTGCAGAGCTGCCTTCCTCACATCGCACCTCATGAGGCATCTCGTGCACAAGTCCTGGAGTCCTCTGGACCGCCCTCTCATATGTAGTCGCCCCATCGCGCATGCCGTTGCTCTCTTTCTCCCCACACGGCAGGTCTTTCTGCATTCCTCTGTCTTATACTCACCTCTTCTTCCTCTCCCAACGCTTTCTGAAATGACATCTCATTTCTGTTCAACCTCCTCAACCTCTGCCTCCTATCCTACCCACCCAGTTTAGCAATACAGCATCTCCCCCATAACCCTGCTTCATAGTTCATACCTTTCTGTAGAAGAGATATTGAATGTGGGGCTCAAGAGTAAAGGTCCAGCCCTAGGAGGAACCACTGCAGGACCAAAACTGATCCGCCATGTTCAGAGAGGTGTTGCAGCTGAAGCAGCACCATCTTGTGGCCCTGAGACCAAGAGAAGCTGTGGAAAGACACAACGCCAAAATAAATCTGTTAGCCTTATGGTGCCACACCTTCAAGTGTTGTTGCACTTTACTTAGAAATCAGAAATTGCCATCCTGCCCTGTTCCCAAGGAGCTCACAGAAATATTTAGCTTAGTCCTGGATATGGGTACTGTATTCAAGAGTTCCTTGACCTGAAGCCCACAGGTAGGTCAGGGGAGGTGTACATCCATCAGGTAGGGGGCGGAAGGACCGGCAGGCGGGATTCAGGCATATTAGGATTCTTGAAAATAGGGGAGATGGGGGGGAAGGCTTTCGGCACTCTGAAGAAAGCCTGGGGACAGAAGGTACATCTCAGGATCCATCCCACTGCTGAGGACAAAGCTTTGGCTTGGAGGCTACCCTTCTGTCCATCTCCATGCCCTTACAATGAGCACTAACTCACTGGCTTGGTTGGATGCATGGCCCATGGAGATGAGCATGCTGTCCCCTCGATGTCATGGCGCTCGAGTGTCCCAGTTGCCGGACTCTCTGGGCCCAGTACAACCTCAGTCAGCATCACGACCCTCTCCGCCTCTGAGTCTGTGCCTTGATTGCTGCAGGACTTTGAGCCCATTACAAAGGCCACACTGCAAGTGTCATAACTGAGCAGGGAGCAAACCTAGCATTTCTGCCACGATGCTACACTGGCTGTTTCATGTGCCATCAGGATAGATCTTTGCTTTGATGATCTTATGTTTGTCAGGACAGTCCCTTGTCCGTTCGTTCATTCTTTCAAGAACTACTTGCAATCCCACTCTTAATTTTCACTCTTCCCATCCCTTCCCTGCGTCCGCTGCCATTGTCTTCAGCGCTGACAGCTAAGCAACTGCTCATATCTTGCCATGAAGGTATCAAAGTGGGTAATAATACAAGGACCTGGCTTTTGTTCCATGCATTTGAATGGATCTGTCAAACATTACAAGCAAGAGACATCAATCATCTGGGCTCAAGGGTTGTAGAACAAGGATAACCTTTTAAATGGAGAATTTCTACTCATATTAAGGGATGTTCAGCAACCATAATCCGTCCTCTTACAGGACTTCTGTGACCTAGTAATCACTCCCTTTACTATGTATTTTCATGATCTTAAGTTTCCTAAGCACGTGTGCCGTTTCCATTTTGCCTTGCTACTCCTTCCTGCGAAGCTTCATGTTTATATCTCACAAATACAATAACAAATCTGTTGTGTTCCTTGAGGTAACAATATAACATTTTTTAAAACATCATTTTATTTTTAATTGAAAATGATGCCAGGGAAGAAGTCTTTGCTTTTTCAGATAAGCTGCAGCAGCCCACAGGCAGGTCCAGGAAATAAATGATAGACACTGCACTGAGGTGTAGGGTGAGGCTAGAGCGGAGATAATGCTTAAGACTGGGCAGGAGGAGTAAGTTTTTTAACACCTGTACTTCAGCAAGCAGCTGTGAACAAGAGCAGAAGACAAATGAGCAAACAAAACATGAAGGGGGAGGCATATGTGAACATATATTCTAGAACTGAGTGGAAATGCTAATTAAATTCTAAACAGAGCGTGGCTGGGACCCAGTTCTACATTTTAGTTCTTTCTTCTGCTTGATGTTGGTTCTTCTGGTATGGGTTTCTCAGTAATCTAAAGGCACTCTGTATATTCTCAGAATTACTCTAATACCTCGGATAATTCCTTCCATTAATCCTTCCTCCTTGCAGCATGGTTTCAGCAGTTCTGCTAAATTTAAATCATCACAGTCACACCATTTTTAGAATGCTAGTTAGTATAACTGAATTCATCTCCAGTGAGATAACTGGTAGTCATTCAAGATCTAGCCAATGGAGTGTGGCAACAAGGATGATTAATCAGTCTCTGATTAATAATGCCTATAACATTTATTGGAGTGAGATCTGGCATGCACTCTACATTAGACAAGAATATTACTAGTCACTCCCCACCCCCCTTAAATGATGCTGGCACTGCAATAATGCCAAAGCTGTTAGATGCCATTTATCATTATATTCCTCCAAACTGTCCAAGTGTAAATAGGTATTTGGACAATAAAACATATATAGCCCGATAAACAGACATCTTAATTAAAACTGTGTAAAGCCCAGTCTATCTGGATTATTGAGGCAGGAAAGGTTTTCACCAAAGTTAGCTCAAGTGCTCCCAAAGCCGCTTAGCTGAGATACAGGCGTGTGCACACGAGTCTTAAGGTGCACCCATCTGACACAGAAGCAAGCGTATGCGTTCACAACATGCTTTTTCATAGTGAAGTTGAGCAGAATTCCCAGTAGCAGGATTGCAAATCAGGTGTGAACACTGGAGACTTAGAAACGTATCAGAAACACTATTTGTGAGACCTGCCTTGATCCTGAGTTATTTTTCTGCATCAGTCTTCTCTTCTGTTGCTCTCTTGTAGCTGACTTCCACTCAGTCTCTTTTAGATCATTTCTATTACATATGTCCTATAAATACTCAACAAAGGTGGTGCTTAGGCTTATGAGGAGAATGTGTTTCCACTCCAAACTCACCACCTGTGTTTTCAGTACTTATATGGCAAGGCTTTTGATGTATGCAGTCCCTTTCTGTGGGCTGTCTTTGCTTGCCATGCAGCTAACATACATGCATGTTTCACTCTAAAGTAAATCTACTTCTCTGTGGGCTTCTAGTCCATATATGGAAGCTTTATCATCGATTTGGGATGGTTGTAAAACTGAAGGAAGCAGGTGTTTCTGCATACTAAGCCATTATTCGATTTTATAGCCTCTATTGGCTTGGGAAGATTTCAACTATTTTCTCTGTTTTAAAATAACAAAAGTGATCTTCAGGGTCTGTTTCCAAAAACACACCTGACAGAGCAGTTCCTTTGGTTTCCTATGAGACCAGAGACTAGCCTTCTCCAACCAGGTGCCCTCCTGACAGGTTGGTCTGTAACTCCCACATGGATGGTTGAGGGTAGTGGGAGTTGTATTCCAGCACATTGGGAGGCTGCCTGGCTGCGGAAGATTGGCCTAGACCATTATTTCCCTTGAAGCCTTTGGATCAATCCTTGAATTCTTCACTCCACACTGGGAGTGGGGAAAATCCAGAGACTAGCCAAGTTTTGCTGGGTTTGAGTCCAGATGGGAATTTAGAAGAATTCAAATGATCACGTCAGAAAAAGGGTGGAGGAAATAAGCTGTAAGGTGAGCTGCCAACGATCTGGCTGATGCCCCTTGCTGCGCAGAACCTTTGACGAGCAGTCCACCCTGCAAGGGCTGCATGCGAGCGCGAAACCTTGGAAGGGCTCTGATCTCTAGCTGCGGGAGAGATCTCTCTGTCCTGCTCCTCTCCTGGGTGACAGGGAGCGTCTTTCAAAAAGCATGGGTGCTGACAAAGACGCACAATAGCAGCCTGCAAAAAGAGTGTGCACTGCTTTATAGCTGAAGATTTTATAGCAACTCTGTCCTTGGGCTGCAAAGAATCCCTCTCTTCACAGGACTCTTGGGGCAAGAGCATCTGCTGGTCCCATACGTATGCACCCACCACCAGCAGCAGCAGCAGCAGCAGCCAGCCTGCCTGCCTGCCTGCCTGCCTGCCTGCCTCTTTCCTTCCTTCCTCCTTGCTGCCAAGGAGAGTGCCCAGCACCAGGTCTTCCCATTTGCAGGTATCTGTAGTCCCTGGTTCCAAATGACAGATTTTGGCCTGCATGGGTGCTTACCACATTCAGATTGGTTTGGCAATAACCCAAAGTACTTCTTGATGTTTGCAGAAGCAAATCGGGCAATGAGGTGCTGAGAAGTCAATCAGCCATGAGTGAACCATGAGGTGCTCTTTCGTTGACAGAAAAAAATTAAAAGGATACACACGCTAAGATAGATGCAACGGTATCCATGCACCATTGGATTTTGCCCTTTCCCTGGTCTGCCTCTGCCGTCCCTTGAGATATCGTTGGGGCATAGAGTTGTTTTACCTGGTTAAGATAACTATGCTGAGTGTCTGTCTATTTAAGATGCATTATATAGTCAGTAATAAGAGAATAATTAGATGGTGGAGGATAGTGACTGTGACTGTAGCTCACTTGTGATGGTAATGTCTGCCTTCGTTGTCCTTCTTAAATCAAGCCAAAGTCTTTTAATATATGGTTGACCTTCTTCTAGGTTAGATCTTTCAGAATATTAATGCTGGATCAAAAATAAAAATGAGAATGCACAAGAAATAGCCTGTGGCACAGTCCCATGGAAAAACCTGTGACCCCCTGCACTGAGAGGATAACAGGCATCCTAAGCAGGGCAGGAGGAACATGGAGGTGAAGGTTGGCTCTCACTCCATCAAGCACTTAGCCAGAGTCCACCATCAAAGTGCAGTGCTTCAGACCAGGAGGGCTGAGCACCACCAGTATATAGCACATCAAGGCAGTGGAAGTCTTCTCCCCTCCCCACCACCCTCCAGAACACCCCAGAAGGCCTTCTCCAAGATTGCTGTTAGGACCTCGGAGAAGTCGCTGGCACAGTGCATCACATGCTGGCTGTTGGGTGGGGGGAAGGATCCAGGCATGGACCCCCAGCTATGAGGACAGAGATACTTTCCAGTGTTGTAGCTTGGAACCTGACAAATCCTATGGCCATCAAGATAACGGGTAGCAGCCATAGCCATTTTTCTCTTTTGCCCGTAGTTATTTCTCTTCCTCTCTGAGTTGCTTCTGATTGCAAAAGAATACCATCAGAGTAGATAAATTTAGATATTCTGAAGAAACTTTCAGCGGGACTAATTGAATGCAATATTTTTCAAACTGGTAGAAAAATTGTTTCTACTTAGACTCATGGCTATTCAGAGGTGTAGTAATTGTCACTTCCAGATTTAATCTGCTACAATATTTGTGAGGCAATGACAAAATGTATCCTGTGGTACATGAGTATGGGTAAAGGACTTCATAGAGGATTGAATGCACTGTGTTAGAAGGAGAATCTTTAAGCAGAATGATGATGATCCTTCCCCATTAAGAGGCTCGGTACATTGCTATGGACAAGTCAAATAATTCTCTGCTTACTGTATTTAATGCACATGGGAAGGCTTTAATTGCTTATTTAGCCATGTGTGTTAAAAAGGTTTTGAAATTATGGAACTATGTTCATATTTATTTATACTTTCATTTATGTGCTGCCTACTACCATAGTCTCAAGGCGGCTTATACTAAAGATGTTCACATTCATATCTCTGAGTTATTTTTGCAGCTATATTATTGACATACAAAGCCCTAAACAACTGAGGACCAGGTTACCTAGCAAACCACCTGTTCCTGAATATATCCAGCCAACCTTTTATCATCTCCAGGGGCCTGGTTGGTCATTCTGCACCCAATAGATTGTTTCCATGGACGATTTCAAAAGTGGGAATTCTCATTAGAAGCACTCACTGTCTGAAACGCTCCCATGCAGTTCAGAAGGCCGGAAAGGGGGTACCTTTTAACTGCCTCTTGAAAATGCACTTATTTCAGCAGGCTCTCAGACTTGTAATTGGCTGTAATGAATCATGCCACTGCTCCATTTTACTGTTCTTTGTGCTGCCTTTTATTGTTATTGTAGTTGGAATTGGTTTTAAAGGTGTATTTAGCTGTGATTTTAATATTATTACATGTAAACTGATTTGAGATTTTATTATTTTAAATGGTACATTAATAAGAATAAAATTATACACATGTCAGCAGTGATCAAAAATGGCACCAAAGCTTGGAGTATATAGCAATGGCTTTTTCAGAAGAATGGAGGGCATTAGTGGGCCTTTGGACAAAATTTTGACTTAAATCATGAAGACTACAGTACACTCAGATTGGTGCTGGAGACTACAGAACAACTCAGATTTTGATGTTCCAAAACAGCAAGTCATCATGCTATGGGGGGGGGGGTACCATTTAATTTGTAACAATGACACAGATTGTCTGAGGCTAGCCACAGGTTGAAGTGGAAACATTACAGTAGATCATCCCAGACAGGGAAAAGCAGTAATCTAGGTTTTAAAAAAAGAGCAAGATGTTAACAGAAGTTCATGTGATTACAAGGAGTTCTGAGACCTCTTTCCACATAATCTCTGTTCTTTAAGAATCTGGTGCCAAAAAAGAGATATGCAGGAGGCACGCACGTGAGAACCAAATGTATGTCCATTCCAGTTATCTTAGAAAGCTGCTCCAGCTTATCTTCAGGAAGGACTTTGTCATGCATTATCAGGCCATTCCCTGACCCATTAAACTTCATTTATTTATTTGCATTTATGTTTTATGACTAATTAGTATTGCAGGTTATGTATAATCTTTCAAGGAAAGATTGGACAACCATATGTTGGGAATTACATGAGCAGAGCCTCCAGCAGCCTGGGGTCAGACTAGATGGTCCGGGAGCCCCTTCTGACTTGCTTCGTTTCTATGTTCCGTGTTTCTATGTTCTATTCCGGAACACATGAAAATAGACTGGCAAAAGCAGACCTCTCAGTTTCTTCCCATGGCAGTCCCTTTCTCAACTCCCTAGAAAGTTGAGAAAACCTCTTAAATGAGAAAGGGTATGGGGAAGTCTTTAAAATGGAGCGGGAGCATCTTCAGTGAGCATTGTGCCGCTCACAGAAGGGATCTCCTTCTGATTCTTGGAGATCCAGCATCTCCCTGTAACACAGCCTACCAGGGTGCTTTGACCCTTTCTTTAGGAGTTTGGCCAACAAGGGAAGAGGAAAAGGAAGAGAAGTTTGCTTCCACTAGTCCAATTGCATGTGCCTAAATAGGTATCTAACCCTATGGAAAGAATTTTTCAGGTTGCCTTTAAAGTAGTTAGGAAATATGTTTCTAAGGTATCTGATATGTAGTAGTGTATCTGGTATTCATTAGTGGATGTAGCCACTTTTGCTTCCTGTATCATGTTCTTTTTCTGTGGGGGAGAGCCAGAACCAACCAGCTGTGATAATACAATTTAACCTTTGATCATATGCCCAGCAGTGGGATAACAGCTTAGTACAATCTCTGGACCTTTCCTTTCACTCCCACACTGTCCCTTGACCGATTTTAAGGGAAAGTGAATCAGGCTTTGCCTTTTGGAAATTGCCAGCAGAAGAAATCAAAAGCCTTTCAGTTCTCACTATCGACATATATTGGTGATCTCCTCTGTGGGGATATATCCCACCCTGTGTGAACAGCTGACCCTTCCTTGCTATCACTAATGCATGCTAGGCAGGAGGAAAGAGTTCCAGGATTACAGCCTCAGTTTCAAATATCACTTGCAAATATATTTTCCTTTTAAAAAGTGGAAAGTGTATGTTTCTCAGTAACTGCCTATGAACAGAATGCTACGAGAACAGGACTTACTGACTTTCTCCTATTTGTTTGTCTCTCCCACAGGTAAATGGGAAAGATTTATCGAAAGCAACCCATGAGCAAGCAGTAGAAGCTTTCAAAACAGCGAAAGACCCCATTGTAGTGCAAGTCCTGAGGAGAGCACCTCGCACCAAGATCTTCAGCCCTTCTCATGAATGTCTCCTGGTAGATATGGGCACCCAGACAGATATCACCTTTGAACATATCATGGCCCTGACAAAGATGGGCTCACCAACCCCGCCAGTTACAGTACTGGATCCGTATCTCTTGCCAGAGGAGTAAGTACCAGTCTTCTTAAATCTTTAGGAACTACTTGTATAACATCCTAACATATTTGATGAAATACTCATTTATATTATATTGTTAGGGCAAACAATCTTAGGGCTACATTTTCTATGTTAGGAATTATTCCTTTAAAATACACAGTGATGTGCTCAGCAGTTGAAGTTCAAAGAAAATGTGACATATGTCTGTATGAAAAAGAATACAGTTTTCCAGATTTAGCAAGGTAGAATCCATGGCTCAGTGAAACTGCAGGAAAGTAAAGACACAGAATGGGGGAGATCTGCATATCCTTAGTGCCTGGCCTGGCCTGGCAGAAGTAACTGACAGGCATGGCTTAGATCCATTACCTGGAGATGTCAGAGGCTGAACTCGGGGCCCTTTGTACGTAAAGTTTGTTCTCTGCATTGAGCAGTAGATTTGTTTTCTGAATTCTGCATCATAGTTTATGTATCTGGCAATTCTTTTAGATGCTTCTTTATAATGCTGCTTTTCAACTTTTCATTTTTTAATGGGAGCCATAAATTACAAATGGCAAGGGGCTACTACATTCTTTTCCAGTGTATTAATATTTTATTTTAATCCTGCAACGATGTTACACAAATAAGTTATCCGGTAGGATTGATCTTTCTTTAAAACAATGTGAAGGAATATTTAGAATTTGTTTTTAATTAGTGCCACTGGTAGTCTGATACTGTTGTACTCGCAGGGGAAATAAATAAAACACTCCTTTACCTATATGCAAGCCCACCCATATTTTTAATGCAGGAAATAAATCTCCATTGAATTCATTATCATTCCCCAAGGATACTTGATATTTTCTTCCACAGCAAGTAGAAAAGGATAGAAATTTGCCAAAAACGTTAACGTGCTGTTTGCGATGGCTCTCTTCCCAATTTGTTCATGGCAGGTGGCAGTGGAAGGAGGGCACAGATGTGGTAGAGAGTATTCATAGCTGCGCATGTACTGGCAGTGAAATGCAGAAGCTGGAACTTCAAGCAGAGCTTTGGATTGCGTTCCTGCTTCCACAGGGTTTCAGCTGTATGCATTAGAATGCAGCCTCCATTCTTCTTGGCTGCTTCCACAGCGCTGGGCATCACTGCTGAGAGAAGGCCTTGTGCGTTTTAAGGGATGAGCACATAAAGAAATGGAGTTAGTGACCCCTGGTTCCTCAAGCATTGTCCCCTTGATGTGCAACGAGATCAGAACGTTGGTAGCTGCCTGTACTGAGCCAGACCCTTGGTGCAAGATTGTCCATGCTAACTGGCAGGGGCTTTCCAGGGTTTCCAGTGGGATTCCTTCCAAAGTGTGCCTAGTGATGTCGGGAGGTGGAACCTACTGAATACAGAGCATGTGCTGTTCAAAAATATTTAGGGAGTACAGAATACTAATTATTATTGTCCACCTTATAAGTCAAAGTATAGATGCATTGCCACTCTATAATTCCAGTGTTATGAGCGGCACAGCCATGTGGGTGGAACAGTTTTAGGAGATGATGCCTCTGAGACAGCACTCATGCGTGATGTGGGATCACATCAAATGGAATCCACTCATATCACAGCCTATTGTTTGTAACGTAGACCAGATTGTCTGCCTTTGTCCAAAATGCCATGGGTCAATTGTGTTGCTCTGTCTCAGTAGATAAGTAACACAAGAAGAGCCCTTCTGGATCAGACCCAAGGGCCGTTCTCATCACTCACCATGTTTCCAAACACTGGTCACTGTCCCCAGCAACACTTGTACAAGCAGGGCATGAATGTGGCAGTCCTTCCGCTCTGTACATGCTCAGCATCAGGAAAAAGAAGTTTTGAAAAGAAGCTGGACAGCCATGTGAGTGGGATGGTGTAACTTGGTGTCCTGCAACAGCAGCAGGTTGGATCCGATGGCCTTCATGGCCCCTTCCAACTCTACTATTCGATGTTTTTATGAAATATGCCTTTGAACACAGAGGCTCCATCTGATTATTATGGCTAATATCCCTTAATAGGCCTGTGTGGATATATCTGTTGATGGATGTTAACCCATTTAAAAGCAACATAACCTTACAGCCATCTCAAAGAACTAAATTCCCTAAATTAACTATGTGTTAACCTAGACAGCTACTTCCTCATGTATATTACGGATCTCTTGCTTATTGGTTTCATTGGCTTTGACCTATTCTAGTATTATGAAAATGGAAGAAAAATCTGACTGTCCCCTTTCTTTCCAGTTCTTTCCAATAGCAGGACTATCCCTCCTCTTCCTTGCAGCTGTCCCATGCACTCTCAAAATCTACCCTTGAACGACCTTCTGGAGCAGATTTTGGGGGGCTCAAGAAAGGTAGAGCCCATGAAAGTCCTGTTGTGTGAGCAGAAGTGCACTCACATAACCTTAGGTTTTGCTCAGTGCATCTTTTCATAATCCTTTTCACAGCTAGAAACTAAGACAATAAGTATGTGCTCTAAGGTGGCAGGCAGGGGGAGAAGCACCTGATTTCATACTATCTGCCCAAGCATTTTTTTCCTCTTTGTTTCGTTCTATATTGCCTGAATAGCTTAAAAATCTTTTAAATACACAAGCAAAAGCCCCGTCTCCTCTCGTGTCCTTCCTTCATTCTCTCTTTCCCTGCCACCTCCGGAAGAGGGGAACTGGGGAGGGGTGGGGACCATCAGCCTCCTTTCCTGTTCTTGGGGCCAAAGTGAAAAGAGCATGGAAAGGGTGTTTGCTGGGAAATGACCCTGTGTGCTTCCCCATGCTTTTCTCAGCAGAACCAGCAAAAGTGCAGATGTGGGTGTAGCACGGGGACCGAGTGATCTCATGTGCTCTTACCGCCTTGCTCTGCTATTATTATTATTAATTATATTTCTATACCACCCATAGCCGAAGCTCTCTGGGTGGTTCACAACGTTGAAGTCCCCCATCCAGATTCCAACCAGGCCTGACCCTGCTTAGCTTCCAAGATGAGGCGTGATCAGGCCCTTCAGGCTACATGGAAGCTGTTACGGGCCTGTCATTGACTCACCCCTCTACCGGATCTCCTTCAGGAAACTAAGACCACCTTTACATGTCTGGATCTGCTGCCCGCTTTCAGAGCAAGTTGCTCCCAACGGGGCAAGCCAGTCGGGCCCAGGGCCTGCGACTCTCTTGCTCTGGGCTGCTTGCCTTCTTCCCGCTTGCAAGCCAAGCATGCCTCCAGATGCACCATGTTCCCTCAGACCTCCCCTCCTTCTAAACTCTTGCCCAAACAAATGTTTCTCTGGTGGGTCAGCCTTGCCTGGGGTTGCCTTTCCAGAAGTGAGACAGTTTTTATGTTTGTTAGTGTTTAATGGGCTTGCATCCTCAACACTGCTGAGCACTGCAGCGCATTGGCACTGGATGCATGTGTGAACTGTTAGTGATGATCTGCCATGTAGCTTGGGGAGGATGAATATGCTAATGAGAATAGGGAGTGCTAACCCAAACTGTGCTTTATTTTCCCAGGCATTCATCAGGACATGAATACTATGATCCAAATGATTACATGGGAGGCATTCATCAAGAAATGGACAGAGAGGAGCTAGAATTAGAGGTATGAGTAATAACCGCAAGCAACCATTTAACATACAAACTATTTTAATATATTTTCATGTGCCATGGACTTAGCAGCCAGTGCTGCATTGAAATTATGCACTCACACAACCAAAACAAGTTGGAAATATAGTTGTAAACAGCCTTTGCTGATCTGTAATTTGGTGTACAGACTTCAGGAAACTCAGACTAACTCACTTTCATATGCAGTTAATTAAATGTTATGAAATTAAAACATTAGGGTCTGTGTCCTCAGCTGCTCTGTAAATGGGTGAAGGAAAAGAAAAGATGAATAATAGAATTCTGGGGAATGGGATGTTCATTTATACTCTCTGGTTTTTTCTGACAATTTTGAAAGTATCAAGATTCACACGAGAATGCAGTATCAAAAATTTGCAAAAGTTTGATACCAGTATGGATTCTCAAGAGGGATACCGGTGTGGATTCTCAAGAGAGATGCAGGTGGAGCAGTGGTTTAAACTGCTGTGCTGCTGGGCTGGTTGATCAAAAGGTCAAGAGTTCAAATCTGCGCAATGGGGTGGGCTCTCGTTGCTCGTTCCAGCTCCTGCCAACCTTGCAGTTTGAAAGCATGCAAATGCAAGTAGATAAAAAGGCACCACTTTAGAGAGAAGGTAACAACATTCCAATCACCTCGGTGTTTAGTCATGCCGGCCACATGACCACGGGGACTGTCTACAGACTAACGCTGGCTCACTCAGCTAGGAAACAGAGTTGAGCACCGCCTCTTAGAGTCAGGCATGACTGGACTGTAATGTCAAGGGGAAACCTTTACCTTTATGGATTCTGAAGAATGAAAAAAAGAGATTAGTTCTAGTCTTTTTGTTATGCAGAAACATTTTAAAGCAAGCATGCACTGACTTCCACTTGTTTACGATGGAGGATTTCTTTTTTCACTTCTTGTCATGCTCTCATAGTCTTTAGCCAAGTTGTTTTCCCCTGCTATCGCATACAAAATAAATTCAAGTGCCAAGTTTAGTGTCAAGTGTGAGGATGAAGGCTCTACTGTGTCCCCACCCGCAATTCCCAGTACCTCCGCTTCTTTGTCAGGGGGAAAAGAGGTGGTGCAGTAGAGCCAGGAATAGCTGGAGGGATGCAGAGCTTTTTTCTCTGGGGCAGAAATTGGTAGCTGACTACACTACTTCACTTCTCTCGATCCCTGGACAAAGAAGGGGTGAGAATAGGCCTCCACACCCACTCTACACAATGCTGAGGTAAAGTCACACCTCCTCTACTGTATTCCTCATTCCCATCTATCGGCCTGAAAGCAGGACAGTGAAGAAAGCTGACGGGAAGAAAACGGATGCATTTGGAGCACGGTGCTGGAGGAAAGCTTTGTGAATATCCCGAACTGAAAGAAAAATGAACAAGTGGGCCCTACACCAAATCAAGCCAAAAATTGCCCTGGAAGGAAAAATGGCAAAGCTGAGTCACATCATGAGAAGACACAATCAAGTGGAGAAGGGAATAAAGCTAGGAAAAGTCAAAGGCAGAAGAGGAAAATATGAGATGGAGAGATACCATAAAGCATGCCACAGCCTTGAATTTTCAAGAGCTGAGCATGCCTACTGGGGACAGGGTATTTTGGGGGGCACAAAAATCTGAGGCAATTGGACAGCACATAACACCAACAACAAAGCTATGTCCCCCTCCCTCCAAACTTTTCTGAAAATCGCCCTTTGTTGGGAAGCCAAATCACCAGCCATTCTCAAATTGCCAAAATAGCTGGTTCCACCTAACTGGGGACACCTCTACATAGAAAGATACATCTTCTGAAAATAGTGGGTCTTTTCATAATAGATCCTTATAAGGCTTTCGGGGGCTACCCAGGTTTCAGCACAGAGAGATGAACCAAGGCCTGCTTGAGCCTTACCTGAGATATTATAGACCCAGCAACCAATTGTAGGTTCAACAAAGTGTGTTGCTGCAGCTCTTCAGGTTGCTGTACAGCAGCCTTCCCCAACCTGGTGGCCTTCATAGGCTTTTGGAAGGCAACTCCCAGAATTCCCATCCAGCAGGGCCATAGACTGGGAATTCTGGGTATTGCGGTCCTAATGTGTCTGGAAGGCACAAGGTTGGGGAAGGCTGCGGTACAGGTTAAAACAGGCAGCCATTTAAGTAGGTGCTTTTCAGTTGCCAGCCCTTAAACAGCATATTTGGCTCAAATAATGTCACGGCATTTGATCATTTTGACCCTGAGAGTTCTTAAATTGCTAAATTAGAAAAGCTCTGACAGGAGCAGCTAAACAGTAAAGAAACATTTGTGGCCTAATAGACTTTCTCTAAAATCCTTTAAGATTCTTTGCAAACCTGAAAGACTAAGATCAATGAAAAGGATCAAAGTGTAACAAACACCCAGGCAGCTTCTAGCTATATTGTTTGCTTATTGACAAATTTGTCTTAAATAGGCTGCAAAGGCACTTGTTTCATTGACTCTAGTTGGAATGCTGAAAAGGTAGTAAAATATCAAACCAGACCACCTGGGCCGCTCTCTTCATAAAATACATTCTGAATTCCAGTCCATCATCTAGGCTTTTATGGCCGCCCTAACTCACAATTAATGACTTAACAGATATTGTCAACAAGTCCCCTGTGTAAATGAATATCGTTCTTGCTAGAATTCCATGAAATGCAATAGAATTGCCTACCAATCTGTACAGGCTGATATTAGTCACAATAATTGAGTAGCTGCCAACAATTGACCATTAAAAGCAAGAGTTCTGTATGTGAAATTGGAGTCTGGAATTGCAAGGAATTTAGCCCCTGGGAGTATTACACAGCCTTTATTAAAAACAAAAACACCAGGTAGTAATGATGTCATGGTAGCGTATCAACAGATTTCTCAGATCTTATTCTGAAGCTTCAGTTGAATCTCTGTCCTATGTATCTAGTCCGTAGGGTCAGGCCATGACCTAATGTTACGCAAAGAACTCAAACCTTGCTCCGTATGCCCAAACAAATGCAGTTAAACCATCCAGACCCTCGGTGGCATCCATGATCTTCTGCCTTACAGCGCCCCTTTTTATATTCCTTTTCTTCCAGCATCTCCCTTACATACTTATATGCACTTTTGCTGCTGTCATCATGACACACGACCAGGGCCACATCCAGAATGACCATTTCTGATACCCAAACTTTTCAGGTGAAACAACTGTAACTTTAATGATACTGCTCCTTGTGACCATTTAATGTTTTAGAGTACAGTGATGTCTGGATGCCTGTCATCCTCCGAACTTGGAGGCTTATGGGCATCCAATGCAGGGTTGGGAGGAGCATGGAGGTGGGTTTTTGCTACAAGAAACACCAGTAGATGTGAGGCAAACATGTGTTTTCCATGAATTACGAACCTCTTCACCAAAAAAGCAATATCAGTATTGCTTTTACAGTATCAAAAATCTCTTACAAAATGGAAAACACATTTCCTGGCTCGATCCTTTATAGTCCACTCTCTCTGGAGACCTATGCATTTTCCAGTACATGCATTCCTTTGTGTCTTTTTCAACAGACTGGCTCAGTTTTTGTAAAGTTTTAAACTGGACCTAACAGGAGATTGTCTGCAACACAAACCAGTAATCTGTTTGGTACAAATTTCCTTTGGAGTATACGGAGTTTAATTTGTCACTATCTTTTATTCTGAAATCATGTTATTATGAATGGCTGCAGGCAAAGGAATATCATAACACATTACTGTATTCTTGTCTCACTGTAAAGAGCACTTGTATTTCAGCATTCAGGTTATTGGGCTCTCCTTATCTGCCACCAGTTGGCATAGGGCCAAAATAATTTCATGCTATTGTGTTGCATGCATTTCAGATTTGGAGATCTCATATCTGCACAAGCTTTGGTTTTAGCAGAGCTCTGCATAAGAAAAGAATAATCTGCATCTGAAAACGTTATGCAAATGCTTATTCATGACATTTGTGTATCATCTTTAGAGCGTTTTTGACTTCTTAAAAATTAGGGGAATCGTCCTGTGCTACGTTCTACTACAACAGGCGTGGAATGGACCGCTGTGCTATCACCTGGACTCCATGGACTTGCAGGCTGGGTGGGGGCAGTACTTATTTTATTTTATGTAATTTTAGTCATAAATCACATAATTTATAGTTTATTATGTAATTAAGTCATATATAAATGAAATTTTTAAAGCCAACCAATTTTTAAAAGGTAGGTTTTCCCATCCTCAATTTTAAGAGATTTGCATATGGGAAGATTAGTACATTTTTCAGAGTAGGGCTATACGCATCTCCAGATTTGTATACAAAATGTCTACAAATCTAGTTCAGTTAGAAAAAGGGACATCCAGTAAAATGGAGATGGAATTGATTTTATGACATCTGTACATTGCTCATTATTGTTCTTTATTGTACATATGCAGCAGTGGTATTTCCCAGTTTCTGCCACCTATAAATGTTGGCTTTGTCTTATTTTCTGACTGAAATATAACAATATAGATCCATAGATCCATACATGGAAGAAAGATTTTCCCATTGTTATCCATGCCAATAATAATTTACCAATATTAAAGCAATAATAAACACTAGTAAGGTCACACTACCCCAAATCATCATGTTTTATTTATTTACTTCTTTATTTGTTTATCATTGTTCTCCAGATAATGGAGCTACCTGTTTCTTCTAGAAGATGTACTTGCATTCTGCTATAAAAACCAGAAGATTCATTTAACTACAGTCTGTAAATCCTCACATATAGGCCCCTAGATAAGCAAGGAAGGTTCACATCTGTGGGCAACTAGATTATTATATGCTTTTAATAAGAAACGCTTCTTTTAGTTACAAAAATGTGAACACAGAAAACATACATCAAAAAGCTCTACTTCATGGAAGAAATGTTATTTATTTTCATTACAGGTTCTTAAAAGGCAATTTTCCATGCTGAACCCAAGGCCCAGTTAGATAGGCAGGAAATCTGTTATAAGCTTCCATTGTTCCTACCCATGTTTACCTTCATAGAACAAAAGAAACATAAAACAGGTGTTTGTTCCATAGCAAAAAGGCCTTCTTAGTCAAATGACTCCTGAGGAAAATTAAGTCCCACTCCTTAGTAGGAAAGAGCCTTCACTATTTAAGGGTAATTCCTACCCCTGGTAAAATAGACCAATTAACGCCTTACAAACCACATATCCAGCAAGAGGCAGGGCATTTGAAAAAAGAAAGTACATTCTCTGAACCCCCTTTTAAAGATCATCTGTGCTTAATTTAGATTCATTTTGCTCTAAATGATAAGCCATTTGGTTAGTCCACGAAGAACAAAATCCAATCAAGCTGGCAAAGGGACTCAGAACTTCCTTTATAGTATTTAATATATGTTTGTTCACGGACATATTTTTCATTGTGAAAGTTCAACAAAAGAAAAAAACTGGAAAAAAGATTACACACATGCACACACACGACTATATAGGTTTCCATGTATACATATGGAATTATATATATGAACATACAGATGTCTAAAAACGATGCACAAACATCAACAAAAGCAGGAAAGTATCAATTTGCGGGTGGCATCAATATACCACCTGTATAGATGCTAAAAATCTTATACAGCCATTGATCCATTGCATTATAAAAGGTGAGAGTTTATCTATCCAGTGTTGTGAGTCCTTTAACTGTCAAAGGCATAGGGAATTCAACTGCAATGACCCCTTATCACTTCCAGGAAACAGGTAGATAATTTTAATAGAGCATATCCATTAGTAAATATTCAGGACTCTTCTAATACAAAATTTATTTTATGATGATCTTCTTCCAAACAAGTACAACTATTGAGCATTGCCAGAGGATATGCTATCTACTTAGGCTATATGTATATATAGTTTTCCTGTCAAAATGCAGTTTGATATATGTATATGGCAACTATCCCAATTTTGGCAAATGGTTGATAATATGGTAAATTTGGTTAGGGCTTGGCCCACTTTAGATTGCAGGTAGTGTTTTCCATGGTGAAACGTTATTCCTACAAAATAGAAGACTAGATGTCAGGGAGGCTAAGACCCTGTCTCCTTGATAGCTAATTTCCTGTATGCACAAGTTTATTTTTTGTAGGAGGGAAATTTTTTTGTAGGAAGGAAAACCCCACCTTGTACAAATGAAGAACCAGTTTCAAACCCTTTTGTGTGAACTAGGGTCTTCCCATATCACGCCATTCAAATATTATTCACTGTTGCTAATTCGTGTATAGCATCATCATGCATTCCACACTCTCGGGGCACTGCATCTATTTATTTATTTCATTTTTATAGCACTCAATGGCCAAGGCTTTCTGGGTTGTTAACAAAAGTTAAAATTAAACATCAAAACACACACGCAGGCATATTAATATAAAAGATGGCCCCAGGGTCCAGGTAGAGAGAAGACCATCCTTCAAATAATCTTCTTTGTCAGTTCTAGCAGGCCATGTATGAAAAGGACTCTCTTTGCAAGCGTTGTGAGAACTGTTAGTTCAAGTTCTGTTTATATTCACAGAAGACAACCTCTGCCAGTGGACTTTGTGGCAGGCAGTATTTATTGCAGCAGAATTGCTTTTCTTTTTTCTTTTTTTTGAATAAGTTTTATTCTAAATAAGCCTAATACTAAGAAAAACTAAAAACAACATCAATCATCAGAAACATTGGACCTACTGGGTCAGCCCCCCACATTTTTTCTTTTTATGTTAACTTATGAACATACTTAAATCTATGCGAAGCCCCGTTTCTCTACCAATAATAAAAAGAGTCCCAAGTTTGATAGAAGTCAGTATCTTCTTTCTCCTTCAGTGACAAAGTCAATCTGTCCATTTCTGCACAGTCCAAGATCTTTTTTAGGATCAGTTCATCGGTGGGTGGCTCCTCACTCTTCCAGTATTGGGCAATGCAGCAAAATTTCTTTTAATGGCCATATCATTTCTGGAGGACTTGTGGCATAGAAATATGTATACCCTAACCACATTATCTATCTAAAGACCGATCCATCTGTTGAGATAAATATATTAATACAAGTAAATATCTCCTAATTATCATGTGTGATGATAATGAACACCTTGGTGTTCACCTTGTAGGATTTTTAAAATTTTCTTGCAATCTAGTAATCTATTCTAAAAAGTACCCTGGAAATTGAAAGCATTCTTTGCTAAAGTAAATAAATAAAAAGTTCTTTGCTTTGATAGTTTTAAATTTATGGAGTTGATGTCCATAAAATCTTTTGAAGCTTTATGATTATATTAAAACTTTATTGAGGCTCAGGCAACTAGGAAGCAGCTGTTCTCCTTTCTATGTACACAAAATTATCATATCTAGAGGAGCATCAAATCCCAGTTATTTCTACTTCGAACCAGGGCTGGGGGATTGTACCCAAGGGTAAGTCTACATCTAATTACTCATAAAAATTCAGGTAGTAAACACCTGTTCTGAGGCTATTCTGAAGGGAATTTTTTACAAAGACCATTTGCCTGAGCAATGTTTGCTCGTGTGTGTGTGTGTTTTAATATTTCTCCCATGATTACCTCCAGGCAATATACCCCAGACAGAAATACATGACAGGAAATGTGAAAGTGATGCAAGCTGTTTTTGAAGCCTATTGAAATGCTTGAGCTCTCAGGTGAAGTACATGGGAATAGAAACACCAAGAGCCTCTAGTATCAAAGCGTGTTTGAAACATCAGATTTTATCCCCGTCTACATGGATGTGGCTTTCTTCAAGTTCTAAACTGCTGACATCTAAGCAACAGCAAACAAAAGACTGCCCACTGAGATTTGCCAAGAGCTGGTTCTTTACGTACTGGGAGGGAAGCGGGAATTTCAGTTTACGATAGTGGTTCCCAACTTGTACATGCTCCATGGAGATCCCAGTTCACTTCACTGGAAGGAGCATTTGTGAAAACTTGCGCTTTCCATTGTAGTGCATTGACTGGAGGCATGGGAGTATTCTGACAAATCACACAGTGCAAAAAAATACCAGAAAATCCCTTCTTAATGCAAGGACTCATCCCATGACAATGTGTTCTAGAATCTCAGAAATAAAGTGGAAAGCCAGCCATGCCCCATAACTGCAATGCTATCCAGAGTGACTGCCAGCAACATTTGTACAGCCATATAAAGCAAGGGGGTGCTTGAAATGTAAGAAATGTAACTGTATATGTCATGAAATCCAGACATCCTGACTCAGCCAAGCTTAGCTAAATGTATTCCATCAGCAAAGCAAAATGAGTGCTAACTTTTTCCTGACAAGGGCAGTTTTCCCTCATCTGTAGGGGCCCACATATTAGCATAGCGGGGTTACCAAATTCAGCAGTAGGCAGGTGCAAAGCTAAAAATGTGAGTCACCCCTTTTTCTTTTACTGTCACCTCACTCTCTCTCACTCTCATACAATCTTTTCCTCCCACCCTATTCCCTTTTTTTCTATCCAACAAGCAGTTTAGGAAGGTCTGATCAGATGCAGAGGGCTTATGAAATTAGTCAAAGGGCTGCATGTAGTCCCTGAACTGCAGGTTGCCCATGCCTGAGCTAAGAGGATTGGGAGCCCTCTGTCCCCACCCCATTGCTGTAATTTAAACAATTTTATCCGGTAGATCCTGCAAGGTAATTGTGGTCCTGCTGTTAAAATTGCACATCTTAGGTCCATAATATTATGCTTGTATATTCTTCAGCCTGCCCCTAGCTTGTTCCCAATTCTGTACTGTTTCCTCTTGTGAGCTACTGGCCTATTGCTGTTCTCAACTCTCCCGCACAGACCAAAGCTCCTGGATCAGCACAATGTCCTAGGACTGCCACAGCAACTTCATACATTGTGAAGTTTCCCAAATGGCTACATGAGAGCCCAAGGGCCAGTAAGTTTGGACTGCTAGTCAATAAAGCATTTGGGTTTCTGGTAATGAAACAATGAATTGAATCAAATGCAATACTTAGCTGGAAATAGATACTATTTGACCTGACGGAGTGCCTTCTTCCGTATCCATCTACGTCAGGGCTCTCAGACTCAACTTACCTGGGAGCCGCTGGAAGTAGAGCCTGGGTGAGGCTGGGCCGCATCAAGGATTCCACCACCGCGGTGGGGGTGGGCCGCTCATCCCGTGTTGCTCCCGGAGGCCAGCCCAGGTGCCACCGGCGCTTTGCAGGCCGCAGGACCCCTCCGCCGTGCCCCGGCAATGGGCCCGTGGGCCGCGAGTTTGAGACCCCTGATCTACGTGGTCCGTGAGGCCATCAGGGGACAGTCTCCTGGTGGTGTCATATGGGCCCGGAGCCCAGCTGCAGTCACCAGGGGAAGAGCCTTCAATGTGAAGGCCCTATTGCCATGGAATTCCCTGCCTCTGTAGGCCAGGCAGGCATCAGCGCTCGCTGAAGACGTCCTGAGCCCAGGAAGACTTTCCAGCTCACCACCCACAGTTTTAATTCTACCTTGTTTTTATCTATTTTAGGTGTTTACCATTCACCCCTCCAGAATCTGCCTAGGTGTGGAGCTTTATGCACATGGCATCACATAAATAAAGAAATAGGAAAGGAAACAGGGCTGTTTAACTAAATGTGACTACTTGGTCAGTAGCCTAGCCCTAAACATATTACAATAGCATTTGCATGGTTTTCCCACTTGTATTTCTTTTTAATAACGCAGACCTGGAGTTTAATATCACTAGAGGATTCTTAATTTGCTGGATTCCGTAAGTTCAGTTCAGGAAAGCTCAAACAAGCTGTCACATTCCTGCAGCCCTCAAAGACTTTTTCCTTCTTTCTGACAATCTATTCAATGGAGAAAGGGGAGAAAAGGAGCCAGGAGGAGCAGCACCTCATCCCCAGGTGAGGCAGGATCTTAAATATGTGGCAATCCAGGCTGCCTCAAGAATAGGGGAGGATGAAAAATGGAAACTCTGATTATGAAAACCCATGTAAAATGAATAGCTCAGACAAAAGATTTATGCATAGCTTCTTCAAATGTGTCTGGTTTAATAAATTTTAAACTAGTGTTAAGTCTCCTGAGGAAATATATTACAAGTTTAGATTATTGCTGTTTTTGTGAACAACAGTTGTTTTTAATATAAGAATTTATACATTGCATGAAATAGCCAGCTAAAAAACTAAAAGATATTTAATAAAATGCTAAAATATGCTTCAGTAGTTTCCTTCGTTATCCAATTTGCAGCCCAACCCTACTCAGAAGTAAATCCCGCTGGGTTCAATGGAGCACAGCTAAGAAGTTGTAACTAAAACTAATGTAGCAGTTAACAAATAACTGTGTACAGTGAGGCTTAAGCTTTCCACTCTGGTGTATTTTTAATTTATTTATTTTTTTGCCAAGGTAAACTGCCATTTACACAGAATACGTTAATTAGGAATCCCATATTTCTTAATTTAAGTGTTTCATATCACAATGCTATAGATAGCATAGATCTGTTTGAAAGGAAGGGAAAAAACACTCTTCAGTGTGTGACGTCAACATGTAACTTTTCCTCAGCATGTGGAACAGAGATATGGCTATTGGGCCATATAAGAAATGCAATAATAAGCCAAACGACGTTCCTCAACATCATTTAAAACCACAGTTTACTGACTCCCTTTCCCTTTGCTATATAAAACCTGCAGTGATTGACCCAAGCAATTGTATTTGGCTGACATTATCTAATCTTCCTTATTGATCAGCCTCTATCCTCTTTCTAAAAATGATGGCAAAGCCTGAGAAATATGGAAAACTTTGGCCGTTATACTGATGCATTCAACCTTTCTGTAACAAAAGAAAGCATGACAGGAAAGTCCGGAGCCATTCACAATAGCTCCTATTGATTGAAAATCATTTAAATACCATCTGAAATGTCACTGACATTTACCGCTCTGTTTTTTCAAAACAAATTACACATGTTGACAAGTAAATAACAAGCGGTGGCTTATCATGGCAGCTGTCATCTAGACATGCCAATAAATTATTCATATTGGTGAGTTTTATTGTCTTCCTGCAATGAATGGCACCGCGGGTTGAAATTGAGAGATGCTCAGAGGGTGGACGATTATGTTATTAGGCCTTTTAATGCATTAATAGCGGGAGGAGTGAGCCAGCAATCTCTCGCTCAATCTGAAAAGGGGACGGGTGCCTTTCCCCCTGCCTGAGAAACATGCGAGCATCCACAAATGGATTTCAGCCCATCATTACAGCGCCATGCCCAGCTTCTCTCTACCCACCCGCTTCTGCAAAAACTGAAGTTGTTATTAAAGCGGTTCTAAGCAATTAATATACAAAGGGCTGCATTGGGTCCATCTGAGCTGCTTCATTCACGGAACCTTGCCCAGAAGGTTGGGAGGGAAAGCATGCAAGTTAGTCAAACTTCTTATTAAAAATATATAGCAACAGCTTAAGTTCCATATGCCTCCCAGTTGTATTCAATGGTGTAAGGTGATGTTAAAAAGAAATATAAGACAAAGTCCAGTACTGCATGTGCACTAGCAGGACTTACTGCTAGGGGATCAGGATGCTAATGGTTCCCAAAACAGTTGGGCATGAGCAAGAGTGGGAGTGTGTTTCAGAAGGGCTTGCAGAAAGGAGCGCCACTGGCTTGCCTCAGTCCAGAATGAGTGTTCATAAAAGAATCTGGGGGTCCCTTAAGGAAGCACTAGTTTCTGCCACATTTGCTGTGGTTCCCACAGGTGCACTGGAACCAGCAGTGGTAGGTGGCATTGGATGGGTGTGGGATATTGCCCACAGAGCTTTGCACTCCAACCCTGTGCATGTTTGCCCAGAAGTAATTCCACCAATCCTAATGGGACTTTTATCCGGGGAAAGAGGTACTGGATTTCAGCTTAAGGCACACTCAGCACTCTCAATGAGGCTCGCCTCTGGTAAATTATGCCCTTGAGAAATGAACTTCTGCCTACTTCTGTTTAGAACAAACCTGAGACCACCAAAAAAGATCATTTCTGTTTAAATATCACCATGCAGACATCCGGGGTCTCACTATTCTAAAGCTACTGCTATTTGCATATTTATTTATTTATTCTGTTTCTGTCCACTCCAGGCAGCTTACAAAACAATTAAAACTGCATAGCATTCTTAAAATCTGTAACACTAGAACATTGAGAATAACATCCAAAATAAAAAGAAACAGAATCCAACAAATTAAAATCATTACACAAAAACCTTTAAACAAGGTAAAACTCTAAGCCAGGAATAGGGTCAAGCTAAAAGCAAAATTTACCTCTAAATCAGCTATTAAAATAGACTGAGAAATGCTACATTTTTGCCTGGCATCAAAACAATAACCCTGTTTCTAACCAAGGCATTACTTTTCTGCTGTTCCAAAAATCTCAGATTAGTAGGATGCAGTTTAATAGTAGATATAGTAGGTCTGCAATAATTTTTCTAACCATTCCATTGGTAACTCAGGAATTGTCTCAAAGTAATGTGGCTGTATGTGAATGGCATGGATGGATACATCTTGGGATACGTTTTGCCATGGCCCACAAAGGTCTTAAGCAGCTATGGGGAGCTTTGTTGGAATTTTAAAGCTGACAGTAAATTAGATCTCTCTTAATCAGTGCTCCCTTATTCACCAAATGATTGAAATGATTACTTCCCTCACAAATCCCATATTGTTTTCAGTCAGTTCCTACATATGTGCCAGATCTCATGACTGAAGGCTGATAGAAAGTACTGAATGAGGAGGGAAGAAGGCACAGATTGTAGCTTACATACCGAGGAGACTGACACTAAACACAGACTTAACCTCTCTAGATCGGAGCTTATACTCTTCATTCTCCCAGCTGAGACAAGTCTTCCCATCCTGTTCCAAAAGTGTGCCAAATCATTACATTGAGCAACAATATACCAGGACGGCAAAGGCCTGCAGTTTGCTACTGTAAGCAAAACTGCTTACAGTAGCAAACTGCTCAATTCTCCTGGCACAAAATAAGTGTCAAAAGTCATTCACGTTGCTGGTATCACCTGTCTTCAGCTTTCCAGGTCACTGTTGTTTTGCTCCAGGTGAGGATTTGTGCTCTTTTTTCTTGTGGCAATTATTAATCTGGGGAGTTATTAGTAATGGAACAGTTAACTGCCTGAGATAAAAGGCAGTCCATGTCATAGACATACAGACTTGCTCTTGGAAACCCAACTTCCATTTCTTAAGTTTGCTAGGGAAAAAATCTGTTTTATAGACCATGGTGCATATTGTCCATTCTCATTCTGCCCTAGAATAGTGATTCTGGTGAAGGCACTTCTTAATCATGGAACAGGAGAGTTGGAAGGGGCCATGAAGGCTATTTGGTCCAATCCGCTGCTGCTGCACCACCATCCCACTCAGATGGCTGTCCAATTTCTTTTTGAATGTTTCAAGTGGTTCCACTGTTGTATTCCTCTGACATGAGGAAACTTTTCCTGATATCTAGCCTGAATCTGGGTTGTCGCAACTTGGATTGATTATTCTGTGTCCTACACTCTGGCATCAGCAAGAAGAGACCTTGACCTTCCTCTTTGTGACAGCCTTTGAGGTACTTAGAGGGATCATGTCTCCCCTCAGCCTTCTCAAGGCTGAACATGCCCAGTTCTCTCACAGAGCAGTGTTTCCAAACCCTGGATCATTTTTGTTGCTCTGTGCTGGACCCCTTCTAATTTTCCTGCATCTTTCTTAAATCTCAGTGCCCAGAACTTGACACAGTATTCCAGATGAAGTCTGACTAGTGAGGAGTATAGAGGAACTACTGCTTCTCATGATCTGGAAGTAATACTTCTGTTAATGCATCCCAAAATAGCATTTGCGCTTTTGGTGGCTGTATCACATTGTTGGCTCATGTTTAGCCTATTGTCTACAATTACTCCAAGATCTTTTTCTTTTCAAGTTCTGTTGAGCCATGTATTCCCCATCTCATATTGATGCATTTGATTCCTTTTTCCTCAGTGGAGGACTTGGCACTTGTCCCTACTGAATCTCATCCTGTTGCTTTCAGCTCAGCATTCCAGTTTATCAAGATTGCCCTGGATCTTCATTCTGTCTTCTAGGATGTTTGCTATTCCACCCAGTTTTGTCTTATCTGCAAATCTGATTATCTTTCCTTGTACTTCCTCAGCTAAATCATTAATAAAGATGTTGAAGAGCACTGGGACCAGGACTGAACCTGCAGCACCCCACTAGTTACCTTCCTCCTGAGAAGATGGTGTCTTCAGTGGCATTCTCAGGGTTGTCAAGCTATGTAGGGTTTGCATGTAGTTGCACATTACAATTTAACTCCAAAATGCTTCTGTAAAACCTGCTTGCAATTGTGATACAGACCACCACAGTGAATTTTCTGTACTGCTTTCTTGGTTTACTGAAATCCACATTTTGAGGGTGGGGTTTCTCTGTATAAAATCATTCAAAATTTTTAAAGTTGAAAAGTTAAAAAAAATGAGAAGATGTTAGGTCATGGCAAAATAGCATGGATATAAATGGATGACTCAAATTTTAATTATCTCAATAGGTGCAAAATTTTGCCACTCTGCACTGAATTTTGACAATGAAAACATGCAGGTGTGCAGCCTTTAAATGTGAAATCATACTCGGGCTGTAAAACATGGATACTTTAAACCAATTCATATCTATATCTATTTCTATATATCATTGAAACCAATGGGCTTAAGCATAGTCAAGTCAGGGTTGCTTTGAAACCTCTCACTTCCCAAACATGTGAACTTGCATCATTTGTCTCTTAGTGTGCCATCCAGTGTGGACATGCATGAGTTTCCAAATAGGCATTCAACTGAAAACCAGGAAGGAAAGAAAGAAATGAAATAAATAAATGCAGTTCACTAGCATCAGAAAGTGACACTGATTACTTTAAGCACAAGGAATGCGAATGCAGAAATGTTTCCAGAAGTCTTGCCAAAAAGTATATACTCTAGCAGGTGGGGAAAACATACTGTTAGCTAGGAATTTCCTTTGGCAAAAATGAAATGTCACTTGTTAAGAAAGCCATACAGACCCAGTGTACTTTGTAGGATCCTGCCTTTCAAGAATACAGCGATTTATTCCATCGTTCCCACCTAGTCCCAGAGATTTGAAACATGATGATAAGCCAAAGCTTCGCCAGCTATGATTTCATACTGCAAGGCGACCTTGAAACAGACACATGAGCCCTATTTATGCTCTTTTTGATGGACAGAATGACAATAATTTATGTACTCTTAACCATTTTAGAAGGGTAGAAATGTTTTAAGCTTAATTCTTCCTTTACTGCACTCTAATTCTCAAGATTTGTAATAACCTCATAACACTGTTATAAAATATGGTGCTACTTTTATCATACTTGCTGGATTATGAAGAGCCTGATCTAGCTAAATTACTGATGACTTGGGTGCAAAGGTGAAATTCTTTAATCACAACTAGGTCAGTGTGTACTAGAAAAAAGTGCTTAGAAATTTAATTTCATGACCACCCTGAGGACTACATAATTTCTGCACATGCAACAACATGTTGGACTGTGCATGTTGGGTTAAAGTGTTTTAGTAGGTCACATTTAAAAAACCAGCCCTAAAATTGAATTTTGCACTTCGTTTAAGATCACAGGCTATAGCCTTCACACTTTTGGCCTAATTTCGCAACCCAAAAGGGCTGAGAATAACTGGGAGAGATCCACAATGAATTTAAATGATTTCAGGAAACACCATGAAAAAATGCAGAACATGCAACATGCATGGGGAAAAATCTTACTAGAAACAGCTCCTATAAGCCCAATGCCTTCTCTTCCAACTGCAGATTATAAGCCATTCTTTTCCTTTATGGTTCTTGCCTACAGAAAAGGGAGGAGCAGAGATCCTGGCAGCCTCTCTGGGGAGTTTCCAAGAATTGATACAATAATGGGCCTTCTTTCTTGATCTAAACTAACCGTTGCCTTCTGCAGAGCATTGTCATGACTAACTTTGTAGTCATGACTAACTTTGGACCAGAAGTGAAGTCTTTAGATCATTTCAGAATCACACTGCATGCATGTCCAGAGTGCTAAAACATGCTTACAGAGGACAAAGCACCATCAATGCTAGAAATGTATGAATCTGCTATATATCCATCTGCCTTTATCTCTTTAAATTAACAATGTCACTTTTTGTCAGATATTGATAATATAGGAAGACTTTGGTCCCAAAGTCTCACTTGAGTGCTTATTAGAAGAACGTGTGCCTACTGTGGTGGCACTAAAAACAGAAGTTAGTAACCTCTTTTAGCTTTTCTAGTATTGCCACTTCATAAAGGACAAACCATTTTTCTTCTAGATGATCAATAAAAGAGTCTAGTTTCAAAATGACTTCGTATTGATGGAAGAGTCACAGTTGCTCTCAGTATTGATTGTGTGTCCATAATCACTTCTAGCTCAGTAAATTAACCTAGCACAATCATTTTAAACATAGAAAAAGTAGATAACTTAAGCAAAATATTTTCACTTATTTTGAAACACAGATGGATGTTCATCAAATCCTCATTTTCTTTGTCCTAGGAAGTAGATTTGCATCGAGTGAACAGCCAGGACAAGTTTGGACTTACGGTGTGCTACAGAACTGATGATGAAGATGATATTGGCATTTATATCAGTGAGGTGAGATGGAAAAGTTTTAAACATTATACCTGCCTTTTGCCTGCAGCTGTGAAGAAAGAATTTAGCTCTTGCAGCAGATTCTTTGCTATCTTGGGCTCGTGTATCACTTGAATTCTCACCATCTGATCGCTTATACTTGATTGTTTCCTCTAAAAAGTTGCAGTTGTGTTGACATTCTGTTATATGAAAATGGATCCAGACTTAGTTGCACTTTGTATAGGCCACCTGAAAACACTGTGATTTATGGTACTCCGGATCCAATTCAGCACAGGCAGCAATTTATTTTCAATAATTTCCAGCCCCGTTCATCTGTTGCAGCAAAAACAAGCAAGAGTTCTGTGGCACACTATAGATTAACAAATGCATTATGGTGTGAGCTTTCATCATTAAGAGGGATATGAAATGTGAAAGTACAGATTATGATAATTGCATTAAAGTGTCTAAAATAACGTGATGGCTCATTCATACAAACAAGTCAACACTGAACTGAGTTATTAAACATGAATATGTGAACTCAACTGTAGGACCATGATGACATTCCCAATCTTACCCTACTGAGCTTATCATACAATCACTTCTTTCATTAATGTCAATGAATGATTCATCAGCCCACCCTGGACAATCTTCTATTAGTGCTACCAAATGTATTTTAATCACTGGGCAGTATCCAATGCAACACGATTAATTTAAAAAAAAAACCCTTAGCACAATGCCAACCGAACTTGTTGGTGTGACAGCTTTCTCCAGAAAACCCATCACATCAGTCAGTGCTTTTGGCAATGCTCAACAGGTACTTTACCCTGCAAAACATAATTTACTTTAGTGGTTGTGTCACACTGGAGTCCATTGTGTTTCCCCTGATTTTGATTTATTTGGGCATATATTCTGTCCTGTCATTGATGCTATGAGTCTGGGAAAGTAACAATGTTTAATTATTGAAAGCGCATGAGAGGGAAGAAATACAGTTAAGTAGCCAACTTTGTACTCTTTCGATAGATTGATCCCAACAGCATTGCTGCGAAGGATGGTCGCATCAGAGAAGGCGATCGGATCATTCAAGTGAGTTTGTAAATAACTCGAGCATCTTCTGTGTTATGTGAAATGTACCCACGGCTTCTGTGGATGCTCTTCTCCTACTGATTCTGTGGTATTTTTAAGATAATAAGAAAATCATATTTCAGAAGCCTGCAGTATAACTATCCCTGCATAGTCTTCTGGCGAAATATCTAAAGGCCAGAGACTAGTGGTTTAGGCCAAATACAGTAGTGTTTACTTTCACAGATCAGTCATGAAAGGCAAAGTGCTACCTGACAGCATTATGTTGGTGAGAAACTACCTAAGGAGACAGTCTAACAGTCTCTTAACACTGGTGTAATGTTATTGAATTTGCCATCATATAGCACTTTTAGCAGGGAAAAAGATTGATAACCCTTATTTTATTCAGCCTCACAACAGCTTGTGAATCCCAATTGTCACATTACTTTTTGATGCAGTAAAGTTTATGTGGCAAGAACAGGTACTGTATACTATTTATCTTACTAGGGCAAAGTTTTAAAAACTAGAGTCTATCTGATATGAAAAAGTAGCTCCTTTTATGTGAGAATGCCCTTAAAACAAAGAGTATTGATTTAAAAGAGTTGCTCAGGGACTTTACTACATCAAAAAAGTAATATAAAAATTGGGTGTGAAGGAAATTATTCCCAATTCAGAGAAAGGGAAATGGCATTGACTTTGGTGAGTGGCTTCATGGGTAATCGCAGAACTCAACTCTGATCTGCGCCATGAGACTTAGATTCATGTCAGTGGGGCATGAAGTTCTGATCGATTATGCCCCATTTGAAGCACATCTATCAAATACAAACTAATCATCTCCATGCCAAAACCAACTTTAGCCTTGTATGTTTTCTACAGAAGTACTTAACTGCAAGCATCCTTCTGCAGAGTCTCTCTTTTTCGGGGGGGGGGGGGGATTTCTGGACCATGGAAATTGGCAATTTCTTTCTCTTCTTTCAGATTAATGGCATTGAGATACAAAATCGAGAGGAAGCTGTGGCACTTCTCACCAGTGAAGAAAGCAAGAATGTTTCCTTGCTCATAGCAAGACCAGAAATCCTCCAGGTGTTGCATCTAATTATTATTAGTTATCATTTATGTTGGGCCACAGATCATTCGAATGCTTGAGGGCTGTAGAGCTGGATAACTGTAGGTCACGGGCAGGATGCATCCGGCTACAAAAAGAACAGAGAAATGAAGGAGAGCAAGTCAGTCGAGAACTTTAAAAATAGGGGCAAGGAGCCTGTGCTGGATTTGAGAGTGGGCAGGAAGGCAGTATTGGGAGTTAAGGAGGACTTTCAGGTGGACAAAGCAAGGGAAAAGTGAGTGATGTTGTGTAGTGTCTAACTGTTCACCAACAATCACAGTAATGTTGCTGTGCCAGCATAAACCAGTACTTTCCCAAGGTAAATAGGGCAATGGGAAAAACAGTTATCTAAATTCAGCAACAAGTTGCTGACTTTTCCCGTGCTGGTTACATTGCACAAGAGTTGGCTTGCCTTAACTTTATGCCATTAGCACTGTCACTAGCTGGCATGATGGATAGAAGCGAAAGGATTGAGGCAAACCAACAGAGGACCAAAGAGAGAAAAAGCTTTTATAGTCAAGGCAAGACATGCCCAGAGCATAAACCAGTTTTTGTTGATGGGGCAGAAAGGGATTTGCATACTACCGTATCGGAAGAAGCAGCATATGGTGAAGAAGGAGTAGGAGTCACAAGTGAAACCAAAGCTAGGACGGACAACAGTAAGAAACTTGACACACTTACGAACTTTAGGCAAAAAGTGGCCTGAGTTGAAAGGGGTTTAGCAAAAGGCCAACACACCACCTCTCAACATCATCTGAAATTGAATTTTCAGAGTGAGGTCATGTTACTCTGCAAGCCAACCCCCCACTGCACCCCCCCCCCTTGAAACCACCACTGTGCCGTCTGCCTCTCCAAGGCCACGAATTGGCTCAAGGAGGAAAAGGGCATGGCAGAAGGGAGATGGAAAGGTGGGGGCAACAGTTTATACCATATCCAAGTGGCATCCCAGCCTCCTCCCATCGCTGTTACATTTGTCTGCAGTGGTGCTGCCTCTCTGTGAAACAACTTCCAAGTATTCCATCACAGCATCGATCGCTCGCCACACTTGCCTTCAGAGCACCTAACCTTCAAAGCAAACCAGGACGCCAAATTGTGGCAGCAGCCAAAAGGTTGCCTTTTCACTTTCAAAGGAGCTCTCCACTTGGTGACGGTCAGGCCCAAGCCACCATCCCACCCCACTGCATTCAGAACAGGCCATCTGGCCTGCTGCTGCCCATTGCACAGCCTTGCGCCTTCCAACCTGTCCTCCAGCTCACCAGGCAGGGGCTTTCTATCCCAGCATTGGCTGGCCATGATCTGCAACAGGAGGGACTGAAAGGAGCTGATGGCAGTACTCCGGCTGCAGGCCTCCCATTGTGGAATAGGGTGCCAGTGACCCATCTTATATATCAAGCTGCTTGTACAGATGAACAATTGCTGCCTCTTTAGCCCTCCATCACATCATGGTCCCCCACACCGCTCTAGATCCTTTATCCCAATGACACATTTCTTTCTAGGAATTAGTGGGGGAGAAAAGAATGCTTGATAAATGATAAGAAAATTCCCCTCTTGTAAACATTTAGCAAAGGAGTGTTTTCTCTTTTGAACTGGGATACCAGCAATATTCACATATGTGGATCTGCCCTTCTGCACTGGGGAGTCACAGCAAACAAGGAAGGCAGCCGGACTTCTATGCAAAGTTAGCAGGACGTGGTGCAGAAAGGCCTGAAATCCCAGAAAGGCTAAATGCTCTTTAAGGACTGGGTTGCGTCTTCCTGGCACTATTTAGCGCATCTGCTCTGTATTCCCTATCCTTGTAGTTGGACGAAGGATGGATGGATGATGACAGAAATGATTTTCTGGATGATTTGCACATGGACATGCTGGAGGAGCAGCACCATCAGGCAATGCAGTTCACCGCCAGCATGCTGCAGCAGGTAAGTGCCATTGCACGTGGCTGGACCGCCCGCATGCTTGGCACACCTCACCTGACACTCATACAGATACTGCACATAACTGGGGGAAAATCCCCACGCACTGCAGCCTTTACCCCTTAGAATAAAAAGCTGCTTTCCTACAGCCACGGTGTTCTTGACTAATTGCATTAAACACATCTTAATCTTCCTGGGAGCTTGCAAGGACAAGTGCAGCAATTTTCTCTGTACAAAGAAACAGAGAAACAGAGCGAGTCAGAAGGGGCCTCCTGGGCCATCTAGTCTGACACCCGATAGGAGAACATCCTGCCTCGGAAGTGTACGAATAATACAGAATTTCTCCACTGAATCTCTTCCTTAAGAGAATGGCCACCCCTGCCTAATCGTTATTTATTTAAGCATTGCTTCTTTAGTTTATTGTATCCAAATTCTTTTTCCCACCTATCCCAAGAAGTTACATTGTATCATTTTCTGTCTCCCCCCCCCCCCCCCCCCAACCTGGTAACTACCCTATTATTGTGAGACGCAGTAACTACATAAGAGCATCCACAGAGCTTTGCATTAAGGTCCCCTGGTCCCAACGCTCATCAGCTGCAGAAAGATATTAGTATGCAGGTGTTGCAGTGAGGAATCCCATATATTCTTTTAGCTGGATAATTAGTAGAGTTTTTTGTAATAATGGCCCCAAGAACAGATTCTGAATAAAAGGTACCTCTGTAATCTATCCAAGAATATATCACCATCCCAATACATTGTGCAGAACTTACGAAATTGGGAGAAGGTAGGTTGTTCCTAAGTCATAAATAGCTCATTTACTCTTCATTTAAAATATATTGAAGTTTACATGACCATAACATATTGTAATAGCTCAGTTAAAGGTATCTAGTACAGTACTATCAGTCTTATACCCACATTAAGCAGCTTGCTAAACAATAACTATTAGCGTGGAGATACCTCAGACACAAAAGGGAAAGGTCACATGAAATGGCTCCACAGGCAGCTTCACCTTCAGGCGTATGAGGAGACGCTCCTCCTCTCTCCAGGGCCCAGTGCCCAGAGCCAAGAAAGGGCAGCTTTGTCCTTGTGGCAACCACTCTCCTGGCTGTTTCTGGGTAGCAGAGTGTCAGGACAGCCCAAATGGGATAAGTCGTTCCTTGGCCAGATGCCTTGGCCAGCACTTGAAGATGCCGAAGATAATGTAGAGACCTTCATGTACACCAAAAGCAGGAGCAGCTCACTCCAGAGGGCTCTTAGGGTTAGGAGGTGGGGCAAGGAGGTGGAAACAGCCAAGCCCTGAGGGCAAGCACAGTCTCTCTTCCTCTTTTCTTAATGAATGTGCCTTCACGTGTTTTCTTAATGGATGTTCCTTTTCTCAATGCATGCTGTCTTTAGAAAAAGAAAAATGAAGAGGATGGTGGCACCACAGATACTGCAACCATTTTATCAAACCAGCTCGAAAAAGACAGTGGTGTAGGACGTACTGATGAAAGCACTCGAAACGATGAAAGCTCAGAACAAGAGAACAATGCTGATGATCATACAACTTCCTCAAACACCCTTGGGAGCCAGAAGAAGCTAACATACAGCCATGACACTTTGGGCAGTGGCGACATGCAGTTCAGCAACGAGTCATTTATTTCCGCCGACTGCACGGATGCAGACTTCCTTGGCATCCCGGTGGATGAGTGCGAGAGGTTTCGTGAACTGCTGGAACTGAAATGCCAGGTGAAGTCCACCAACCCGTATGGACTGTACTACCACAACAGTACTCTGGATATGAGCAAAAGTGACCATGAAAGCGTGGACAGGGAGCTGGAGATGCTGAATGAGGAGCTGCGTAATATTGAGCTGGAGTGCCTCAACATTGTGAGGGCCCACAAGATGCAGCAGCTGAAAGAGCAGTACCGGGAGCCGTGGATGCTGCACAACAGTGGCTTTCGCAACTACAACACGAGCATTGACGTCCGCCGACACGAGCTGTCGGACATCACCGAACTGCCCGAAAAATCAGACAAGGACAGCTCCAGTGCCTACAACACAGGCGAGAGTTGCCGAAGCACCCCTCTCACCCTGGAGATCTCCCCCAACAACTCCCTTTGCAGGACAGCAGAAGGTCTCAATTTGCAAGGCAGTGAAGGGGCAGAAGCCGCTCAGAAAGGTTTGCTGCCCAGCCCTGAAAGCCATGAATCCAGTACAGTGAAATCACTCCCAAATGACGCTGACATTAGCAAGCAGTTGGAAATCAAGGAGAGGAAAGCCAGTGATGGAAGCAAAAGCCCAGCTCAACCCCAGAAGCCAGGAGGCTCCTACTTGTCTTCCTACCAGCACTCACCATATAAACATGCCCATATCCCTGCCCATGCCCAACATTACCAGAGTTATATGCAGTTGATACAACAGAAGTCAGCCGTGGAATATGCACAGAGCCAGATGAGCTTGGTGAGCATGTGCAAAGACTTGAACTCCTCCAGCCAGAGTGAACCCAGGATGGAATGGAAAGTCAAGGTCAGGAGTGATGGGACCCGCTACATTACGAAGAGGCCAGTGAGGGACAGGTTGCTGAGAGAGCGCGCCATCAAGATCAAGGAAGAGCGCAGCGGCATGACCACAGATGATGATGCCATAAGTGAGCTGAAGATGGGCCGTTACTGGAGTAAGGAAGAGCGGAAGCAGCATGTCGTGAAAGCCAAGGAGCAGAGGAAAAGGCGTGAGTTTATGATGCAGAGCAGGTTAGAATGTTTAAAGGAGCAGCAAGGAGCCGAGGAGAAGAAGGAAATGAATATCATAGAACTGAGCCACAAAAAAATGATGAAGAAAAGGAATAAAAAGATATTTGACAATTGGATGACAATCCAAGAACTCCTAACTCATGGCACAAAGTCACCTGATGGCACAAAAGTTTACAACTCCTTCCTGTCGGTGACGACAGTATAATCTCCCTGTGACAAATCTATGTACATAAAACCCTACCGTTGGGGTAGAGATTCCTGCCTCGTTAAATGTGGCAACACTTTTTCGTTTTGTATATAAGACACATCCATTGACTGTGTGATTCAACTACCAAACTCTGGGTGCAAATGTTCTCAAAAAGGAGAGAAACCATAATCCACCCAAAATCTTTAAGGCAATACTGAACAGGACAGAGCTTATTTGGAATACCAATAGTACCCTTTTTTTGTAACTTGTTACCCTTTTACATAAAGTCTTTTAAATAACAGGAAAAGCATATTAATCATACTTACACAGGTAATATCTTTTTAAGCTATATTCATATTTAAAAAAGGTTACACATGCAGAATCACAAAGACAACTTCAAATATGTATTTTTAACAAGACAGTATTTTGCAATATATCTTTCTACTGTGCCCTTTTTCAGCACAAGTTGCCATTTTATCAATATTTTAGCTGAACTTCCAATCTCTTGATAGAATCATTTCACAGTAACATGAACCTTTTACCAACCTGGGCTGTGTCTTTGGTGTTGTCCATGCAGACCATTCGGCCTTCTGGCATGCGATGCCTGCCCCAGGTAATCCACCAAGCTAAAAAAGTAGCTTTATATGGTGACCCATCATGTGCTCAGCAAATGATCTCTGATTTTGATCTCTGATTAGGAGGACAACATAAAAAAGGAGGGTTACCAACCAAACGAGATACACTGCTTGGTCTGGTTGGTGTTGAAATTTGTGTGTGATTGCTGCAAATGTCTAGGTAGCTATAGCTCTAGTTCAAAGCGGTAGCCATAATGAACCTCTGAGATAAGATATTTATCATCTCTCACAATTAGCTATGTTGGCTAGGGGCGATGGGACGTGCAGGCCAAACCCCTTGGAGGCCACAAATGGCGCCCCACAACACACACACACACACACAGCCTCCCACCAAAGCAAGCAGTACAGGGAGAGAGGTCACCTCGGCACTAAACACAGTGTGGACACAATTCCTTAGGGTTCTAGCTTGCAGCTACACACTTGTTCTTTTCTCTCTGTGGTTTCCGAAGGATGTTTGCAGGTCTCACTTGAAAGAGCAGAAGCAAAGTGCTGCATGCTGCAGCCCCGAAAGATTTTGAAGCAAGTTTGCCAAGGCTGCGGCCTCTCGAAAGAATGTGCATGTGTGTCTAATGTTTTTACAAGGCCGTTTGTGTAATTTGAAATGCCCATTGTAGTAGCTGTCTGCTTTGTAGATTTGAATGTATTGAAATTGAGAGCAGCTCTCATGAAATCATGACTAGTTATTAACAAGTAAAATGAAGTTAAAAAATAAATTATTGTTTTATATTTCAAATCCATTGAAGTTATTCTTTCATCCCTTTTACCACCACAAGGACTCGTGCAAATTACATTCTTCCGTAGAACAGTACTGAATTGATTTGGCATGAAAAGGTCTGGCCAAACTGCGTTAATTGTTGTGATTATTGAGTCTGAGTTTGTTTTAGGATAAGAATAACCGTATCAATGCTGATGGCTCACTAAATTGGAGGCAGGCAACTTCTAGATGTACAAAGACTATTTTCACTTCCCAAACTGATGATGAAGCCACGAGGTGCTGGGGTGCATGAAAAAGAGAAAATTAAAACCGCCAAAATTCAGGGGCAAGACACTCTGTAGTGTTACAAAATGGGAAAATAGGTAGTTTCCAAGCTACATCTATCCCATTTGATGCTCTGTAACAGCTCCACAGTGCCCAACAGATGTAACTTGCAAACAAACTAAGTTTGGGTGCTTTGTAGCCACAAATGAGAACTGATATTATTCACATCTTTTTCCTATGCATGGCTGATTAAAAAAATAGTAAGTAGCCAGCACTGGTGGGAGGCAGGGGAACAGATTGAAACCATGGTGTGTAAAGAAGGGACTATTAATACCTTGCCCCACAATGGTCACAATCTGAATGGGTACTTATTTTTTTTAATTATTGTATTATTTATATGGGATAGGATATCGTATAGTATAATGATACTGTATTGTGAATAACTTCATTTATAGTCTCACCCCGAGAACACTCCTTTTAATGCCCCCCATGATTATAATTATAAAGCATACTGACCCCACACGGATGCAGAAAATGGCTACATTTCAGTTGAGAATGTTCAAGCCAGATATGCCTTCATAAGGCAAGGCTAGCATTTCACACGGTGCTGAAAAGGGTATAAGAAGCCAGCCTAGAAAGATGGGATAGCATGGAAGAAATGTTCTTCCAGGGCTCAAAAGAAAGCTTCCGGTTGCATCAGAATACACAAGTATGGCTCAAAAACTTTTCTAAATTCCACCTCAAAGCTCATTCTATCTCATATCCATACCAGCTTTTGAGCTTTGCTTTCTTTCTTTATGCACAAAGCGTTTGCATATTTTGTGCACATTTTCCTAAATAAACACAATGTGTGTTCATTTCTTGAAGGTTACACTTTTTTCCTTCCATGAATCGCATCACAAGCTCAGAAGTAGACTTTAGTCTTGGGGTCTGCATTCAATTCCAGAAGGTATGAACTGACAAAAAAATAACAAAAAAGAAGATAATCTTCCATGTATCCTTATATAGATTGCAGTCTTGCCATCTGTCTTATGAAGTAGGCCATAGGGAAAAGTAAAGCATGGAGGGGGAAAGAGTGTGGGTGCGTGTGTGCGTATTCCCATGTTCATACATGCATATTTGCACACTTTTAAATGGGGTGTGCGGATGCATAGTAGGTAACAAACTGCATATTTATTTGAGTATAAACAAGTGTCTGAGTCCTGTATAAATCATGGTTAGATAAATATAGTTCTCCACACTTCAGCGAGCTCTAGGCACCATGTGCCTCTAAGCCGTCCTGGACACATTTATTTGGGAGTAAGTGTCATTGAACTCAGTGAAACTGATTTCTGAGTAGGTGTGCATGGGATTGCATTGCAAATGGCAGAAAGTGCTTTTTCTGGCAATAGAGTGATCTGCAGTGAAGGATTTTTTAACAGATGCAAGGTTAATAGCCAGTATGCTATCACCCCACTGAACTGAGGTGACATGAGAAAGGCCTAAACTAGACCTAACGTCATCGTCTTCTACTTGGGTTTTGCCTTGCTCTGCCACCCCAGTCTGTCCCATTTAAACCCAACACATCCTTACGCATTAGTGATCACAAACAAGAGATAGGCAGGTCTACATATTGCCTAGGGACTAGTGGCTGAAGAACTAATTAGGATTATAAACTGAAAGTTATGTAAATTAAACCAAATATAATTATCTGCCAATGGCCTTTGGAAATAGGTTACAGGATACTTGCTAGCAAAATTGCTTAAATGCCTGGAAGCCACACAAAAGCAAGCCATCAGCAGTTCAAATGTCCTCTTATTTTGTTTTTGGTTGAGCTCTTGCACAGAGGAACTGTGAAACACAAACTCCATTAAGAAAAGACACTCAAACAAAAAGGTGATAGACACTGATTGGAACAATGTAATTCTTTCTTCCTCCTGATTGAATTTAAATTCCTTTCCACAGAAATGGCAACAGACAGGTTGTTCTGTTTCCCCAGAAGCCATGTTGCTTGCATGGAAAGAAACTGACACTTTTATTGCTGTAACACATATGAAGTCTTTCACACTGCACCACTTCACCTTATTCTGAAAAGGCATTGACAGAGCCAAGCAAAAGGAAACACACAAGAGCTTTTTCATCAGAAAAGAAACAAATAATTTTGGAAATGCTCATTTCATCTAAATCTCTACACTGAAATCCAAAGGCTGCTGCTTGTAAGGGAAAGGAGCAATTTGGAACACAGAATAAAGTGGAGTGTTTACTCCCTCCTTCAATGGCCACTTTTGCATTAAAAATCAGCCTAGCTTGTTCTTCCGTTGCACCTCTTTCCCACCAAGGGCCAGATTCACTTTCAGGAAAATCCTCATGACTGATTTCCATTGGTGAGCAGAGCCAAAGGCAAAAGAAAGTGGAGCTGAAATTCCAAAAATACCAGTATATTTGACCTTCAGTTTCTTACTGCTGAAAGGTTAGTTTGAGGAGAGGTGGGAAAAGGAGCCATCCATCAGCCATGAAACCATCAGAAGCTTGGCAGTCCAGCAGGAGGGAGCAGGGTTGTCTGATGAACCTGGATATTTGGCCCACAAGTTTATGATCAACATCCCTGCTTGATGGGATTTCAAGTGCATTTCTGAGGGAAAATGCATGTCTGGAATCCTGAGGCCAGAAGAATTTAGGTACATGCATGTGTGGATATAGCCTTCCATCCATAGAGACAGTATCCCAACCATCTACCAGTTTTGGTTATAGAAAAGTCAGAATGTTGCCCAAGAGCAGCTACTGAGCTTATGATGAGTTGTCAATAGACAGTGTGAGAATAATTTGAAAAGAGCCCTTTTTCATGTAAACAGTGAAATGTTGAGCAAATTGTTTAAAGTTTTTATCATTCATTTTTCCAGTCTTTATACTAACTTTTCCAATTGCCATGAGTGGCTTACAATTAAAATATGCAGAGCAATCATACACATTCCAACAGGTAAAAACTCAAAGAAATAAAAAGCACAGGGGAGTGGACTGATTCTATGTTCAATCCATTGTGTTTGGACTGAAGGTTATGGCTTTGTAAAGCATAAATATATCTTGTAAAGCTAGGAGGGAAACTCAGGGTTAAGTTTATTATTTAGTCTTTCGACCCCATATCTACCAACTACATTGTTGTAGTTCATTTTTATTCTGGAGTAGGTGCCATGAGTCTAATCCAAATCAGGTCTCACCTGTGGAGGGTGAGTGGCTTTAAAGTTCTGGATCAGGCCCCCTGCATCTTCTCTAGAGTAAAAATGACCAAAAAATAGCTGCTAATTCCAACTTGAATGTAATCTGTTCAGCCAACAAAATGGGGAGACATGCCTCTCTAGGCATGGGTGTCCACCAATGAGTTGAAATTGAAATATATCCAAAATGTATATATTTGAAATATAGTGAAATATATCCAAAATGTATTCCCCAAGTGTTCAAGAACACAAGTGTTTCCTATACAGGTCACCTTCCTACAAGTAACCATACCACTGGGTAAAGTGGAAATTATCCCTTAGTGACTTTGCAATCTTAGACTAGTTCCAAGCCTTCCTTCAGTGGTAAAGGCACTGCTTTAAGTGGTTAAAACAGTGAAAGTGTTGCAATCCATACAAGAGATTCTAGAGCTGCAAGTAGCATTAACTGGAGAGGTGACCATTGCTCTGCACTGGGAATACTTTGGCCTACTTCCAAGCTAATTGCCTTGCCCTCAACACTTCCACCTGCTCACAGATGTCCCAAATTCCAGTATCTTCTTTCTTGCTACTTCATTATTTTGCTGGCAGGCTGATATGACAGCACTCGGAAAGCTACTGCAAAAAGAGAAGAGGGGAAATTCCAACAGCTCTCTGATAATGGAGGTAGTCCTCCAGCAAGCCACAGCAAGACAGAGGTTTTGCAATGTTAGTAGCTCTTGGGAAAAGTTCATTTCAAGAGGCCCAGCATAGTGCTGTGGAAGATGCCAAGCATCAGATAGTGGTAGAACCACTCTCTTCTGTCTCTTCCTGCAGTTTACCACCATGATGCAACCATTTTTAAAAGTCCCCTAGAAAAAAACCAGATGTTCTGAATCCACCTATTTATATTAGAGTAGGATATCATCAGACTCAATTCTTGAAGCAAATTATCTAGTATATAGGGAAAATGTGAAACCTGGCTTTCTTTCAAATGCTCAAGGAAGTACATTAATTTCTGCAGAGACAGAAACTCTATGCAGCACTTGAGAGAGAGAGAGAGAAATGGTGGGAATGTTGACACTATATTGTGAGCTGAGTCTTCCCTCCCAGCAGTGACAGACTCACCAGCGCTTCCTGCCAAACATCTTTATTTTACTTGTAAGTTTCTGAGAACACACCAAGCAAAATGATGAACCCTCTCTGCCCCCCCCCACCCAAAGCTTTGTTTACGAACCCTTCTATGCCTGTCTCAGGTGGAAAGAGCACTGTGGAAATGGGCATGCTTGCTTTCCTCCTTCTGAGATCCCAGCTGTGCCACCCTTTGACTGTGACAACAGATTTTTGGGTCCACCTCCTCAGGATGCTGGAGTTCTCCATCCATTGATTGCTCATCTTTGAATCCCACCCCACCCCCAGGATGCTGTTGCTCTTCTTCGTTCCCATGGGTGGGTTGACTGGGCCCATGGGCTGTCCTTGAACTAACCTCATCCTGAGCAGGCACAGGCAGCTACAGAGAGCCTTGGACTGCAGCTGGAGATGCGTCCATTTCAGCAACCATCTTATTATCAGAGCCCGAGCTGTCAGTCCTGCCGGAGTCGCCCAACTCCCCTTCATCCAGCTCATTCACAGAATCTGAGCTGTCAGTTCAGGCAAAATGGTCAGCTTCTCATGAGTGCCTGGGAAACTTGCCAGAACTCGCATGCATGACATATCGTGATGCAGCCAGACAGCAAACACCGGCAGAGCACTGAGACCTCTAAAGAGCTACCATCTACTGAGTGAGGCTGATCGCATATCAAACTTAGTCCTGTCCATAGCAATCCTGAATATACAGCAAATACTTTCTTAGGCCTTTGAACCAAGTCAATGCTAGTGAGAACAGTGATAAAGAACCTTCTATCTGTTAATCTGTCAGAAACCACATGCCAACGAGTCTAAGCCTGTGATGGACTAGTGGGTTAGGGCAGAACCAAAAGTGGGCGAAGCCAAGCCTTCTCTCTCTCCTTTTTCTGTTCTCCACACCCAGTGGACTTCTAAGGGAGAGACAGATTCCTCTTGCTAGAGGTCTGAACTGACTTACAGAGGACTTGCAAAACTAGGCAGAGGCCTTCCTGGCTGCCCTATAGAATTAAACCTCACCTCTCACACCTGCAAAGCAGATCAAGATGGCTCTGGGGCGGGGGGGTGGGGGACAGTGCCTACCCTCTTTCCAAACTCCTGCTTTGGCAAATACTTTAGGAGATCTGCACATAACATAAAACTGAAACAATACATCACCCAGGCCAAGAAAGTATCTTCCCATTGAATACAAACTGAGCTGCAAGTTGAGGTACCTCTTAATTCTTATGGTAAATAGGTATGAGGCAGTGCCTGGTGTTTGAGCACAACTCAGTGACAAATTGGGCAGCTTCACAACTGTACTTTCCATGCTTTTAGATGAACAATCAGTGGAGAGGCTTTTCAAACAAGCCTTTTGACAAGTCTGCCCTCTCGATGTACTGAACCGCTGCAGGACCTTGCTACAGGGAGCCCCATTAAGAGAGCCTCTGTCAAAATGAACTTTTGGTGACCTATTTGGTGAACAAATACTTGACCATCCTGGAAAAGTTGGCCTCCCAGGTGTCACAGCAAGACTTGTGGCTAGCGGAGGGTTCTATTGTCTTCCAGAAGCAGAGCTGGCTTTGAGCATTTTGATAAGCCATCCTTCAGCTTTGTGAGCCTTTGTTATTATGTGAGGCCTTGGACAAAGACTGCACAAAAGGCAAATCCCACTAAAATTGTTTAATAAATGAGAGAGAAACAAGTTCTAGAGAAAGCCATGTTTTAAAACATTTCGTAGTGGTTGGTTATACACACGGAGATGAGGGGATGTGGTCTTGCGTATGTTTCAAAGACTCACGTTAGCAATTGAACAAAAACAGCTCAACCAATTGTGGAAGAAGCATCTACCAATACTCATCTTTGGCTGCTTCTGTGTCTAAGCTCACATCCGAGGAATGCAAGATACTCTTCTCAGCAAAATGTTGAGATCAATGTACTTCATCCCTGCCAAAACAAATGATCGCATTTCTTCCAGCACATTCATGCCAAAATATTACATACTCCAATGTGCTTCTTAGCAGAAAAGGAGAAGAAAATCACCATTTATGATACAGTGCTCTCCTGCTGTGGCCTAAAAAGTAAAAATGTTCTCATACTGTTCTCACTCTTGTCTTTAGGTGTTCACATGGCAGCTTGTAAGAAAGCTTCTACTGCTCCTGCCCAACCATTCATTGTCTAGGCACCCAAATGTCACATGCTCTGCAGCCCACATGGCCCAGTTTTGGGCAATGGGATGAGGGACTGAGGCAAAAGGTTATGCTGCCAAATGTTGAGTCAACCTAATATTAGAGTCCAGATTTCAATCCAAATTTAAGCAGTTCCATAGCAGGGAATCATGGACTACTGAGCACAAATCAGAGGAAAATCCAGAATTTCTACCCACATTTAGAGGAGAAAAGAACATGAAACTTGCCTATTCCTGGGTGAACTATTGATCCAAGAATACAGGAACCTGATGCACAGTTGGACCCATCATAGGACAGAACTTGCAGACTCAAACAGAGGGAAGGTCTCCTCCCACGCCATTCCTCACAAATGGACCCTAATCTAAGGACGAACCATAATCAGTGTTGATGTCATGGTAGCATGACTCATTTCCATCAGCACACAGTTTCTGCTATATTATGGAAGTACCTTCCAACTCCACTTTGCATGGGAAAGTAGAACACATGGAAAGGATGCTGAGATGCCTATTTCTGAACCTCTTTCAACCTGAGGGCTGAATTCGACTTTTGGAGAAGCAATCAGGGGACACATTCCAGGAGTGGGTGGTGCTGAAGGCAGATGGGGCAGGACCAAAGGTGAATGGGCCTCCACAAACACGACTCCTGCATCAGAACAATACAGTAGAATAGCATTACATTCTTCCCTTGCTACTTTATCTTGAACTATCCTGAAACAAGATGCGAAACAAACCCTAAATGATACGGCATTTAGTTACATACTATTTAAAGCTCCAAATGAGCATTTGCAGAAGGCGCTAGAAGCAAAACCTGATAGCATTAACAAGGATATATGCTCTGACTTCAGTTGGGCCAGGAGTGGGGTTGGAGGTGGGGTGAAGGTGACAAGGGTGGGCAGGAAGTATTTTCACTATCAAAATGAAAACCAAACAGGGCAAGATCTTTCTGAACATGATGGACCACTTAGGAGTTATCCCTCATTTACCCAGGTAACTTTGGCAGCCCCCACAACTCATGAAGGAAAGGTCAAAATATTGGCAGATGTTTATCAAAATAAATATATCAGACACTTAGTTTCTATATTGCATTGTACATCACTACAAGTCACTTGACACATCCAAGCCAAGATTTGGGCCTGCCTCCAACTCCCAGCTCTGAGGGAGGTTTGGCTGGTGGCACTAAGGAGAAGGTCCTTTTCAGTGTGCACCCCAATTATGGAACAAGCTTCCCACTGAGACTCAATTGGTGCCCACCTTACTATCTCTTTGGTGCCATGTTTAGACTGTCCTCTACCACAGGCCATTCAATTAGTTTACTGGGTCTTTCTTAGCTGCTTAATTGCGTCCCAAGATTTACCTTGTGCAAAGTTACTAAATTTTATTTGTGTTTTATACTATTACAACCTTTAAATTATTTTTATAATGTCATGTATTTTAGCTTGTATTTAACAGTTTGTTGTAAACTGGCCAGAGAGCTTCAGTTATTGGGTGGTGTAAAGGAGGAGGAGGAGGAGGAGAGAAAAATGAGAAAGGAGCAGACAGGTCACAAAAGAAGCAACCATCACTATGGTTGTTCAGATTTTAGGGATAAACTGATGTTCATTAGTGTGGCGTGAGAGCCCACTGGGGATCTGGGAATGAACTGGGGATCTGGGAGGTCCAGGGTCTAGTCCCCATGCAGCCCTGAAGCTCACTGGGTCTCTTTGGACCAGTCCAAGGATTGTTGTTGTGATGATAAAAATAGAGTGTAAGCTACTCCATTGCAAGAAGAAAAAAGGCAGGATATAAATTCAATGTAATAATAATATGAACTTTCTTAATAATGAAAGCTGAACATTCTTGCTATAAAATCTGATTAAGCTGTAGTCAGAATTAACACAAATTCTGTCAGCACCACTAAAATGCTCTAAACCAAGGGTGCACCATCCTTTCCACTGCCATCACGTATCTGCCATAGACAGACATGGGGTTGCCCATCATAAACAGATACATACATGCATGCACACATTCATTCATTCACATGTTCCTGTTCACACCCCTATTTCATATTTCCTGCACTATTATTATTATTATTATTATTATTATTATTATTATTATAACATTTCTATGCCACACATGCTCCCCACCCACACCCTGCCTCCCCTCATCAGCAGACGCAAGGGAAACAGCTCCCTTAGCTCCCTTTCCAGGAGAAATCAGAATGAAGGGAAGGACTTCCCTCGCTGCTGCTAGCGAGGTGACTCCGGGCTGTCCCTGGTGGGTGCTGGCAAAGGAACTCGGGCCATACTGGAAATGGCCAAGGCTTTGAGTGCACCAGGGCACACGATATCCCGTTCCTCTGCATGAGGTCTTCCGCCTTAGGTGCAGTAAGATGTGCACACAGCAATGAAATGACTGTGGAGAAGTGGCAACAAGGAGACCCCAGATTTCTAGGGAAGCCCCCAAACTCACAATCAGTAACTGTTTCGGGACAACAACAACAACAACAACAGATATTTACATTTCTATACTGCCCCACAGCCAAATCTCTCTGGGCATTTTACTCAACCCTAATTTTGAAGACCGATTCCCTAGAGTGAGCTGCAAATGCTTTAACCCTCATTTCATAAACAACTCCCAAGATTGTGGAAGGAAATACACAAGACAATTATTAGTTTCTTGGTAGTGATGTCATGAAATGGGCCAATCAAACAACTGTATTTCTCTTGTCTTCCCTTTTCAAGTTAGCATTGCTCTTCTGGCATGATGCCCCTCCCACACACTCAAAGAAGGGCATCCTCCATATTTTCACACTGCAGGGAAAAGATAGAAAAGTAGTATAGAAATATTTTTTCTCTGGGGTCCACTACACAAAGAGGACTCAGAACTCAGCACCTGCTGCAGTACATGTCTGTCAAGCACAGGTCCAACTGGACAGTTTTCTGCAGCTGTTCTATAAATGGTCGCACTCATTCTGTTCAAAGGAGCCAGTGAGTTGATAGGCTACAAGCCACACTCTCGGCAAAACACTTTTCTACATTAGCAAGGAAAAATACTATTTTAACTCATGCATAGAAGAGAGTTTTTATTAGGAGGGAGGGAGGTTATCTACACATGCACACACACAATCACCAAGATGAGATTTGCTATTATGTCAATGGTAAGAAAATGACCAATACCAACTAATAGCTGTATCTCAATCTAAGAGGATTGTAGCTTTTATGACCTTGTCACAGTATGCTTGATGCTAATGGGAGCTACAAGCTGAAAACCTAATGGCTTCCACCAAAGACTTATGATAATCTCAGAGTGGTGGGTGATGAGCAAATAACAGCAAAAACGTAATGAAATGTATGTATTTATGTCCCTGCTAGGAAAGTTAAAGCTATAAACATTGACTGCATGAAGAGCAATGGTGGCTCTTTTATTGATTGATGGTCGAGATTGATTGGGAGGTTGCTACAAAAAGTCCTGCTTCCTTCGGACCCCAATCTTCCGTGTGTCTCTTGGTTCAGAGTTGGTTCACCTAAGAAATTCCAAATAGTGCAGTTCATATACTGCTAATGCTACAGTGGATTAAGTTGTGATTATCAGGATCATTTTGACTTATTTTGTGGGGAACTGCATGGCTGAGTTCACATGGCATGACAAGCAACCCCATGCTGTTTCCAAGGCATGCCAATTTTTGCCCAGACTTGTCAGTCAGGCCATCATGCGATTACCCAGACGGTTTCTATGTGCCCCACTCCGTCCTCACAGAGCTGCCACACATTCCAGCAGCCCTCACTAGTAAAATCTCTGCCCTTTCTCTACTGTGGGCTGCAGCAGCTTCCTCCTGACTGGTCCACTGCAATCCTGAGGCGTGTTCCCTCTTTCCCCTTCTAAGTGTGCTCACTTCGCTGCAGCTCATCCCAGACCCCATCAAGATATAAACAATTTCACCAGCATTCTCCCCTCCATGTATTTTTACACTGTCTCCCTGTTTCCAAAAGAAAACATGGAGATGGGCACTTCATTCAGCAAATGGGAATAAAGTGAGCAATAGCATATCCATTGCTAAGGAACTGAGGGCAGTAGAGAATGAAGTCTAGAGGAAGCCACTTCCATGGACACTCTTGTCAGGGGACTCTATGGCATACCAACAATGGTGATCCCGGCTCCAGGAGGCCAGAAAAGCCACAGTGAGGCATGGAAACCTTAGAACAGGCCATTGATTTTCTTCATGGTTTCAGAAAACTAATCCTACCACATAAGAACTCTGGACGGCAGACCCACAATGGTAAGATTTCACCATGGCTTCTCATGTCAAGCAAACCCACCCTAGGTGCAGAGAAGTTTCTCCTGAGGCCACACGGACCAGCAATCCCTATTCCATTGTATCAAGCTCTGTGGGAAAGGGAGAAAAACATTCATTCATTCATTCATTCATTCATTCATTCATTCATTCATTCATTCAAAACATTTCTATGCTGCCCCATTCGCAAAAAGCCTTGGGGCAGCTTACATTTCCTCATTCATCTTTAGGATAACTGTGGTTTGGCAACCACTATTATTCTCACTTTATTGATTCAAACAAATGGACTTCTATAAGTCTAACCCAACCAAGAGGTTGTAGCCAATTGTACTTTAATTCAAAACCAGATTTTAATTATTTTGAAATGTATGTCATTTTAACTAGTTATGTACATAAACATTTTAGACAAGTCAAGGCAATAAACAAAATAAAATGCAGAAGTCATGTAAACAAACATGTAATGATGTATTTTAATGCACAATACAGAAAGCCAACAACACACTGAAATATAATTTAGCAAGTATAAAACACCTGCACATCCATACCAATACAACATGACCAATAAAGAACATAAATTCAAAGTATCCCAAACAGATGCTTGAGAGGAACAACCATGGTTGTCTTGGGAAGGACAGTAGGGGCCAGTGCTGAGCAGGCCCTATTCCTAGTGCTTACCAATCCAAGTAATCTTAAAGGAGCACTTTCTAATGTAGGTTGATATGGGTGCAGGCAGTTCTTCAGATAGCCTAGCCCCAAACAGTTTAGAGCTTTAAAAGCCAAAATGAACACTGGCAGCAAGTATGACTGGTACGGAATTAGTGCAATATGTTCTGATCCTCTGGTTCTCAGTGGGTTTCTGGCTTATTTTTCAAGGCAGGCCCAACATGGAGATTTATTCCTTCATTCTCTGCTATTTGTATCATCCTGGGCTGGGCCTACCATTAGACAGAGTCTTCCTCATCCCTCTATCATTCCTGGCTGGAGGGTGCCAGGTGACTCAGCCTGGACTCACTAAGCTAGCCTGCTGCCTCAGGTGGGATGGAAGATACTACCCAGTTAACTGCCAATCCAGTCAGTTTCTGCACAAGAAATAGGGAGGGGTACCATCTTGTCCTTTGCCTAAGGTACCAAAATGTTCTGGTCCAGGCCTAGTTTCACCTATCTGAGTAGAGTTCTGGAGACCTCAATAGCTAACACTTTCCTGTGTGATATTTTAGCTGGTCCTAGCGCCCAACTGTGAATCAAGCAGATAGCTTTTCAAAGATGGTTTTCCAAAGACTTAACTGTCTGTTATTAGTTCCATAAATTAATATGAACATGAAAACACAATAGACTGCCTTCTGCAGAGTCATAACTCGTCTCATCCAGTGTGGTCAACACAGAATGGCATCTCTCCAGGGTTTCCAGTGGGACTTTCCTAACAGTACTTGAAAGGCAGAAGATAAAATCAGAGACCTCCCAAATGCAAAGAATGAATTCTACCTCTGAGCTATGGTTCTTTGCTTCTGTTGCTACTGAAAGCCATTCTGGGCTTCTTTTCATTAGAGATATATACAAATATACTATAATTACTATTTTTAAAAAATCCAAATAACGTGAAGCAGTGTGCCAGTTGTCATGTGACCATTCAGAACCAGAAATATGGCAGGAAATGACAAAGGAAGGGCATAAAGCCCCTAAAGTTATTATGTACGATGAAGTATCGCCTCCAAATACACATCATATCAACAGGAATGCCATTTTCAGATGGCTCAGAAACCTTTGCAAATCCATACACATGCAAGTTAGGCTCGCGATAAATGAAGCGAATAGGAAGCCCCGCCATAAAAACAATCAAGTGAAGTACTGTGGATAATAGAAGCTGGACACAAATCTCTGCAAACCTTTGGAAAGAGATTGCAACTCTTGAAATATTTATAAAAGACACCGAACTAATCAGCCATTTAATGGGCAATCCTATAAAATGAGGAACGGTGGAAGGCTGCTCTCTGGAGATAAATGGGTTTTATTTCCTCACGGTGTTTGTGAATTTTAAAAAGACATAGCAAGATTTTTTTAAAAAATGGGGAGAGAAGTGTTGGGGATTCATCCTTTGTTGCAACTAGAAGAGAATAACACTGAAGGAAAAAGATAAATGTTGGAACTGATTATTATGGCATGTTGTTTACACAGAAACTGTAACCCAACAGTAGGGTTAGTAATGGGCACAATCCAATACCCTCCACTGCAGGAGCACATTAGCCTCCAATCTTAGATGCCTTGGTGCATCCAATGCATTAAGTGAGGCATGGCGGCCTCACAGTGTACCTTTCATCTAGGCAGCTGTTTTCAGCTCTTTAAATGCAGTGCCAGGAAGAGAGGGAGGGAAGGAAGCTGGTGTGCAATATAAAATGGCACAGGCTGTTGGATCCAGGCTCCAGGCTGTCCTGCTCCCAGGCAGGCCCCCATTCCCCATCTCCAAAGCCCAGCTGCATTCCCAGAGGCAGCCAAAACATTTTTTTCCACTATGGCTCAACTTTTGCAGTCCCAGCTCTGAGCTTGCAGGACCTCAGAGCCTGAGCTCTAACTAATCCCCTACCCCCAAACAACATTGGAAGGCCACAGGACTTTACAGTTAGCCATTTTCCAAAACGTTCCTTGTACTAAAAAAGCAGCTGCTCTAAAATGCTTTGGGCTCACATAAAAAGCCATCTGCATGCTCCATTTCCCCAGCTTGCACACAATTCTGAAAGCCTAGCTCTGTTGCCATTATAGATGATGCAGCTAGGGTAGCTTTCCCCAACCTGGTGCCTTCCAGTTGTTTTTGACTTCAAGTCCCATCAGCCCCAATGGTCAGGAACACTAAGAGTTGCAGTCCAAAACATCTGGAGTGCACCAGGCTGCCTTAGGGATGCAGACAGGCAGGAACCATGAATTTTGCTGCAGTGACTGAAACTACCAACCAGGCCAGCTGCTGGTAAGCAGTCCCACTACATTTTGGTGGCCACTGCTAGGCTTGCTTTGACTATTCATAGCAGCAGGTCAGCAGCACCTGTTGCAGAGCAGCTTGCATCTTGCGTGTCTTTGTTCCCAGATGTGCCAGCGCGTTTACTAGCCCTGGGATATGGTGGAGTTTGTGCAGTCAGTCCAGAAAGGTTGTGAATTGTGGCCCTAGCTGAGCTAACTCTTAATTTGCTTAAAGTATTTGCTTATTTTCTACTGGAAAAAAATTGACACCAACCTTTACTGTCTTCAAGCATTTTGAAGGGAGGCAGAATGAGGTATTTTTCTAATAATGGCAAGAATTTTAGCAATGATTACAACCGAGTTGCAATAAACAGGTGCACTTGCCTCTTCGTGAAATACTCCAGCTGGCCACAATAGAGAGGAGAAAGAAGAGACACAGGAGGCAAGATGAAAAGAAATGCAGAGGAGGAGCAGGAAGGGGGAAGAAAAGATAAGTCCTCGCAAGCAGGGAGAGGGGAGGCCCAAATGAACATGGTACAATTACACCCTCCACCCTGAGGGGAAAAAATGACTGCTGTGATCCCGCAGACCCAGCCCGCAAAGGTTGCCATTCCCTGTGCTAGTCAGTCAGCTGATATTTTAGTTTCTCATCAGTTCAGTATTTGTCATCACACTCTTGACAGTAAATACATTTATCCTGGTGACTGGAACACATGAAAGCAAATCTTCTAACTCACCTATGTCTACCCTAAAGTAAGCCCTTCTGATTTCAGTGGGCCTCCTCTCAGCAAACAGGGTAAAGCAACTGGAGCCTCACTTACCCAAAAAGGTGGGTGAATGAAAGGGGAAGCCAAGTGCAGGCAAGTTTAAGTTGGCCGTACTTTGAATGGAGCAGTTCTTTCCAGCATAGTATCCCCCTGCCTGCAAAAGACACAGACCATAGAGCCTGCAACTTCTAGAAGGGGTTCAAGGGCAGGAAGGAGCAAGTTACCTGAAGAAAGACCTCACTCTACTGGGTAGACTCGGACTAGGTACGTCATAACTAAGGCTGCCTCTGGATTAAATTAACTGTATGTCTTCTAGTTAACAAATCAATTAATCAACTACATTTGCTGATGAATGAGCTGATATTTCTGATGCCAAAACCCCAATTTCATTTCGATTTGATGTGTGTGTATTTTGCAGCAGGCATCACTTTGGAAGAAGCTACTCCCTCCACCGACACACACACACACTTGTACACAAGCAAGGGAACACCTCTCCTAAAATTATGCCTGCTGCAAGAACCCATGTGCAAACATAATTTGTTTAACAGATTGTGCTTGCCAACAGCAATTTTAGGGGAAGGTCTCAGGGTGCTCGCTGAAGATGCCATCTTGCAAAAGCTAAGCAGGTCTAGGTCTAGGACTAGGACTGCCTGGGGAACCCCAGGTATACCTCCTTGGGTTCAGTGATGGAAGACAGGCAGCTTACAAATGTAACAAAATTAATCAGCAAATTAATTAAGAGTATGCATATAAAAATCTGCTGCCTCAATAATTAGGTCACCTTTTTAATACAGGAAAAGGTTCCTTTAAGCACTTAATCTAATTGATGAATCAATTAAATGTTGCAGCCCTAGTAATAACTATACTATGGCAATATTGCTGGCACAGAACAAACAAACCTTTTCTTCTATGCAAAGAGATGCATGCCAAAGGCATACATCGGTAATGCAGAAGCCCATTTAATTGTTGTTTTAAAATCCAGTTAACCTTTTCGCAAATTGCAAGGAAAATGATTAAAACACTTATTTTTTCCAAGTTTTTTCTTCTCAAATATTTTGATTTCACTGTACACACTTGAGAAATGTTGTATACTTTGTTGACACTGCCAACTTGTGTTGCACAAGACTGTACAACTAATCATAATTAGGTAAGAGTTTTATAAAGTATAGGATAAGAATGCACAAAAGCCTATACCAAGTTAGTTCTTAGAAGGTGGACAAATCAGGCAGATTTTATTTTTTGATTATATTCACTGTTTTGCCCTGGTTGCCTTTTCTTCATATGCAACAAATCAAATCAAGCAGACCAAAACCTTAAAACATCATCGCAGTTACCACTGCTGAAACAAAATGATGCATAGACTAGAAGTTATATTCATCCATGCAGGCCTGCACCTTGTCCCATGCCAAGCCAATTTTAATCTTGTGTCTTGTAGTTCCTCTCCAATAAACCAAGTCATGAAAAAAAAGCAAGGCTTACTTTTGCTTATTATTAAACACTAATTACCCTTCACAATGCCAATCTTTGCTTTTCTTATTGGTAAATTCAAAAAGGATTCTGTTGTGGAATTCGACTTCCGATCCACCAGGCAAAGCAAGCTGAAATTCTGCTTCGATCAGAGTAATGAAACGTGGATCTAACAAGTATTTGTAAGGCTCAGCCAGGGCCCTGGGCAGCTCCGCCCTGACAGAGGCACCTGGCACGGGGTAGTCAGCAGTGTCCCCTCCAGAAGCACCGGGAAGTGAAAGAGTCTTTGGCCCGCTGCTCTGAAGAGAAGTGCTGAGCCGCTGTAGTGTACACAAGGAGTCCCTTCTCTGCAAGCACCTTTGGCATATTCCCCACATTCATCCAGTGTATCTCTCTGGGGCACGAGGCCACAGGCCTGTGTTTCCTGTAAGCATTTTCTGAAGGAACAGTATCAGCAGCAGCAGGTCCTCCACTTGATTTATTTATTTGATCTGATTTGTAGCCTGCCTTTTTTACCAAGAAAAAAAGGCACTGAAGGCAGCTGGCATTTGCCTCACCATTCTGGGTGCTGACCTTAGTATGCACTCAATGCTGAAAAGTATTAGCCTAACTCCAGGATGTATTGCATAAAACCTCTTTAGAAACCTTTAAACTTCACATAAAAACTCTTTCGAAAACATTTCAACTTCAACAAAATGAACACACGCAAACAGAATATACCCACCCACTTAGGCCCAAGTTTAGCCTTTCTGTAACTTTCCCTTCCTTCCCTGTAACTTTCACTGAGTGCAACTTCCAGGGAATCTGGAAGTATTTCTCCTAGCAGGTAGAAGTAATAAGCAAGGTTTTGCAGTACAGATTGACTTGGTAAATATGTTAGCAGGCCCTTAGCTCCTTGGCAGAAAACATAAACGAATATTTTGTGTAGTTTAAGTATATTGGGATGCTCGCGTAGTGATAAGTCCTAAACAAAGCATGCCTGCTTTCCATGGTTCACAAATGTCTTCTTAAGATTACTAAAGGCTGCTCTTTTTATGAGTAACAACGAACCCGTTTTTCGATGATGCATTATTGACAGTTGGACTGGTTCATTTCTAAGGACACAATGCTGGAGGCAATGCGCTAAGAGCACTGGCATTGTGATATTAATTTGTGAAATGCTACGGGAAGTGTGCAGCTTGCGACCCTGTAGTAGACACTGCGTATGCAGGGCACCTCTTACTACAGATCGGTGCCCCCTGTGGCCTGGTGTTCATTGAATACAAGGACATTGTCCCAAATACAAAGGACATTGTCCCAAAATGGTCGGTGTTAGCCAAATTAGCACATTGTCCTCCAGAGGCAGGAAGGGCCAATCTGTCCCTTTCTTCACAGCAGGTGCTCAAGAACTGCTTGACTGTATCTGTGTGTAAATGGCCATTTTCCACTCTGCCTGAGAAAAGGACCAAGACAAGCTAATGAGCCTTTAGGCAAAAGCTGAATTAGAACTACCTGCTCAGCTGTAGCGGCTGCTCAATACTCTTAACTGCCAGCATTATCCCCTCCCCCCGTTTTTTATTTTATGTTAAATACACGTTTTTCCCCAACAAGCGCTCTTTATAATACCAATAAGGCCACTCCAGGGAGTGTTGTTATCATGAAATAATCATTTCCCTTCGGGACTTGAACACTAGATTGCACTCTGTAACACTTGTGAGGATGTGATTATATCCGAATCGCTCTGTCCCCTGCTGAGCTTTTTCGCTGAGGCTTCCTTGCACACTCTCCTGTAAGCCGAAGCTCTTGGCAGCTCTGCGAAGGACATCACAATTGCGAGGGAACGACCAGCTGCATCTGCCATACTTACAGCAGGCTACACAGCGATGTATTTTTTAAAGGTCTTAGTGTGACTGCCAGCTTCAAAAAAAGCGGTGCATTTAGCTTGTTCTAATGCTATGCTTCAAGGCACATTCTTATGAGACCAGCTAACATGCTGTAAGAAAGAAGCTGAATGATACAAAGAAAAGCCCCTTTGAGCAAGGAAAAAACCCCTCTCACTCTTTGCACCTATGCGCAATTTGCTCCCATCAGCAGCCACCCACATAGCATCCCATGTGATGAAAATCAATTTTCTGATGGATCAAGATGCAAAGGAATTATTTGTTCTCCGAGGCAGCTGCATTATGCATAGGAGTGAGATCCAGAGAGCTTCCTTCCAGTTAGGAACAGTGTAGTGATGAATACACAGATTTCTCAGGAGGCATATCAAGCTAATGTTGAGAATGGAAAGCCAGAGTGGTGTTGACATGTTGGACCAGAACTGGGAAATCCTGTTTCAAAGACCCATGAAACTCATCGGGTGTTATTAGACTGTTTACCACTTCTCAGCCTAAGCTTCCTCACACAATAGTTGAGAATAAAATTAAAATGGGAGATCCATGTGCACCACCTTGAACTCCTAGAGGAAGGCTGTGCTTAAGAATGATCACGATAAATTTATTATGCAGCTTGACTCATTATTTTATGAGATGTGTGTCTCCCATTTTAATTCAGGAAAAAGGACACTTGAGAGCTGAATTGGATGTTACAAGAGAGGCAGAGGTCCAACAAACACTGTCCTTCTGAAAAGCAGCCTCTGTGACTGAGATCATGGAGTGCACATTAGCTGAGAAAAGAGGCAGCTTCTTATCCATTTCACCTCTTGCTGCTTTTTGCTCAAAATTAGCAGACCTTCAACTGGTGGCAAGTCCATCAGAGCAGGGGTTTGAGGCAGCACTCCAGGGTCCACACAGCAAAACAAACTGCAGAGTTACTACTATCTAATATAGCAGAGCCCATAAAACCATTACATGCAGAGTCTAAATTTACTTGACTGTAGTGCTGTGTCTAATCCCTGGGGGAAAGACTCCCCTTATCTTTTCTCCTACAGGATGAAAAGTATCTTTGGTAGGATGATATTAAATGAACAAATGGTGGAAGAGGAAATCCCATGCTCCATCTTTCCTCTGTTCAGTCTTGAAACTGGCATTCCTTTTTCACACCACAAGTCCTGGGATCACTGATTTACATTAGTAGCTTTATTATTGCTATTGCTGGTTGGTCCATTGCACTGAAAACTACTAAATCCAAGAGAACTATGTGCAGCCTTCACTTCCAGACTTAAATATTTCACTAAAATGACCACAGTAGCTTCAATCCCCCAACCAGACCAAAGCCAGACTGGAATTGTTCCATTCAGATGCATCTGGAGTTGGGATGCCACTGTCTTCTTGATCACCTTAGCTAAGAAGGAGACCTTCATGGAGGCTCTTTGTGCAGCATCCATGTCAAAAAGAGGCTTGGCAGTGCCAGTGAAAGAGGTGGCTGCCAATGGCTTTTGAATGTTTTCCGCAAAGGGACCCATCCAGCACTTTGGTGCCAGCAGAGACACTTACGTTCTGTGAGCCCTTTTAATCCCTTCCTTTTAACTTGCTTTTACTCTCCCTGACAAGTGTTTTTACTATTTATTAGTTTTTCTTTTAAAACGTTTCATCATTTATTTCTTTTTGGAACCCACCCTGAGGTCCTTGATCCTACACCATCCCTGGATCTTCAGGTGGGGAGGGCTGGCAAGAAGTGCATTTGCACAATTATGCTTGGTATGCCAGCTGCCACCCTTATTGACATGGATATGGCAGTAGCTATCCATGTCTTGGTTACACAATACTTAGACTTGGGTGGCCAGCTGCAGAAAATCCAGGTGTCACTTTGCCACCCAGATGTCCACCTGCTGCATGGTCCACACACAGCTGATGAATAGGTGGAACATATTTCTAGGTAGAAATATTCTAGGTAGAATATATTTAATGTATTTGCACTAACTACACATCCCCCAAAGGGGCAAAGTTAGATTGCTTACAAACTGTGAACACACATCTTTTAATTACTTCCTTTGGTGTCACATTATGTAGTTGTTTCAAGTTTCACCATTTTTCTCTAACCTTTTGTTTTGTAGTTGAAAAATGTTGTGCACCACCTTGAAAACTCTTCAGCAAACAAGGCACCAAATAAATGTTTATAAATAAAATTGTAGAGAAAGGCTGCTCCTCTAATTACTTTGGGTTCAAGCTGTGAAGGGCCATAAAACCACAGAGGTCCCTATATGGTAACATGCCGCCATGCTTTAGCAGGGAGCGCTTCGGGTTCCAAGGCTAGGTCATATTTCAAGCAGCTGAACATCTTCTCTCCACGGTTTAGGGATGCTGTCCTCTCTGAACACTCCTCTTAGGTCTTTCCCATAGGAGGGTTCACATGAACCTCTCTGCCCCGCTGTGAATTCCATGAATGTGCACGGGGAATGTCAGGAGTACATGGGCTGTCCTCCTGCCACCAAAATGGCTCACCTCCTCCCCTTCCTCTGGGAAACTTTCAACAGAGGTTTCTGAGAATGAGAATGGACCCAGAAAGCCCCTTTCCTTGAAGTGCTCTGATTTCACAGCAGGCTTTCTTGAGCCTAGAGTTCCCTGCACAGACTGCTGGACAAGTGCACATTCCTTCTCAGGAATACCCACCAGACACTTCTCAGGGATATGTCATGTACAGGTTAGCTAGTGGCAAGACTAGCTAGTGTGGCCCCACAGCATATTCTCTGTATATGTCAAGAGGGTCTCATGTACCCCTGTCACCCAATACCTTCAGTGGAGGAAGATCATTCAATTTGACTGCAATCCACTGAGATTTGAGCAATGCCATGAAGAGGATTTGAATGGTACACGATAATGTGAGCATAACACACTGCATTCGTTCATTTCCTTGACAGCCGAATCCCTAGATTAACTTTGGAATCATGCATTCTAGAATCCTACTTTTAAACAGATGTGGCATATGGCAGGAATCCAACATACCATCCGTAAAGAGACCAAGATATACATTAGGCATCTTGGATTCAGAATATCTATTCCAGGTATAGTGCAACAACTTCTGAAGAAAGGGAAAGGAAAAAATACAGAAGTAGGCCTACAGCTGAAGATTAGGAAAACAAAAACCATGACTGCAGAAGAATGACAGGACTTTAATGTTAACAATAAAGAAATTAAACTTGTGAAATAATCCTTCAGCTCAGTTATCAACTCAAATAGAGACAGTAGTCAAGAAATTGGAAGAAGACTGAGACTTGGATAAGCAACAATGAAGGAACTAGAAAAGATAATTGTAAAGACATTTCACTGGAGACCAAGACCATCCATACTATGGTACTGTCAGCCACTATGTATAGATGTGAAAGCTGGACAGTAAAGAAAGCAGACAGGAAGAAAACTGATGCATTCAAACCATGCTGCTGGAGAAGAACTTTGCAAATACATTGGACCAACAGAAAGACAAACAAGTGGATCCTAGATCAGAACAGAACAGAACTTTCCCTCAAAACAAAAATGACAAAACTGAGACTGACTTACTTTGGGCACTTCATGAGAAGACAATCAGGCTGGGGAAAGCAGAAGACAGAAGGAGAAAAGGAAGATGAGTTGGGTTAACTCCATACAGGAAGCCCCTGTCTTGAATTTACAAGTGCTGAATGGGACTGTCATGAATGGGGCATTTTGGAGAGCTTTTGTATCCGGAGTCGCCATAAGTTAGAGAAAACCTGACAACACATAACATCATCATCATTCCAGGTTACTCCTAATGGCTCTTTCATTTCACATAGATGAAGAAACATGCACATTGTCTCTGATATTCTGAACAAAGAGAGGTATGGCCATTTGGACAGTTTCAGGTTCATGACCCACTAGCTACAACAGCCAGTGGTGTATTTAGATTATTTTACTACATCTGGGAGCTACACATAAGGGGGTTGATCACAGGCCGGTTTGATTAATGGGGAAAGCAAGTCTGATGAGGTAAAACGGTTAAATAGGGGGAAAAATGGCACGGCATGAAATCAAGTCAGAACAGCTATAAATATTTTAGGCACCTTAATAAAAGATTGCAGAATATTTATTTCTCACATAAATCCGTTTGCAACACCTGCTAAGGAAAAAAAGACACATTTCTCCTTGTTGTCTGTATTGGTATAGAAGAACACAAAGGCCATCATTCAATCAATCATTAGTTGTTTAAAACCATAGGTCATCACAATTCAGGAAAGAAAAAAGGGGAAAGCATCAAAACAAATCCGCAAGAAAGAATCAATCAAGCCATCTGCATCACTTAACCATATATGATTATATATAATTCTGACTATTTTTAAAAGCTGCTATTGCAAAATGAAACTTGGTACATAACATACTGGTTCTGATATTTTCTCAAAAGTCAGTATCTGAGAACAAGAAAAACACAAGATAAAATATCTCTCTAGGTGACTTATAATAACAGACACTCTTTGCCTCCTGTTGCACACAGATGCATAGATGCGCTCCTATTGAATATAATGAACTTTCCCTTTGCACAAGCAGGAGGCAAACTTTGAAAGTGCAGACTGGATCTATTGCTTAAAAATGAAAAGACAACCTACTTTATTTTAAAATCTGTTTTCAGGACAGATACCTCACTGCTTTGGTACCTTTTCATGCATCCAAACTCACCTGCTCTGTCCAACTTAACATACATCTCCTTAGCGTAAGGCCGGGAGGAGGATAGTGTGGCCTGCTTGTTGGCTTCCCAGAGGCACAGTGGAGCACAAAATGCCAAACTGAGATACCTCTGATCTGACTCAGCAGGGCTAACTAACCATCTAAGTATCCTTTTTGCACATGATTTGCTATTTCACAATTCTGGTCATCTATTCCAGCTTTGAAACAGCTGGTTCACACTTTCAGTAAATTGTCTGCCTATTCCACTAATTGATCAAATTTTAAATGGATGCTAATTGGAGATACCATCTCATAATCTATATTGGCTGATTGGCAATTTCAATGGTGCCTTGATTCCATTAATTATTTGGGAATACTTATTCTTAGAGACAAAGCTTAGATAATTAAGTTAAAGTTGAACAAGCTGATTAATGGATTACAAGATAAAGGTATCTTTAAAGTTTAGCTTGTGGGTAAGGATAACACACCTGAGATTAATATAACACCTCAGATTTTTCATGTTTTATGTGGCATTCCTATTATATATGCCTGAAAATTATTTTCAAATAGTTAATTCTTTATTTTTATGGTCTTTTTATGGGGCTTAAAGAATGGAAGTTGGGTTCACTTTCCAGATCTTTTATTATATTATTGGACCTAGTTATTGCACTGATTTTTTGTCTTTTCCTCTTAGATTTTCCACCTTGGGCAATTTTGGAATCTTCGTTTCTGGATCCTTGGTGCATAAAATCAGGTAGGGTTGTTCCAGCAGTTATAGTGGAAGGAACTCTACCTCATATCATAAGGAAAATCCAGACTAAAAAAACAGGCAACAAAATGTTTTTATGGCAGACTTGGGTAGACAAGCTGATTTCTATTTTGGATCAATTAGTAGGAGATGATGATGAATTTCTGTCCTTTTCTGATTTATATTCCAAATAAGATTTTCCTGCTATGGCCAAATGGCAGTACTTGCAACTGCTGTTTGTTAGAATCTAGGTTTGGCTCTGCTGCTTTTACAGCCTCACAGTCTCCTTCACTGCTAGAAACATGTATTGATGTTAATCAGTTATATTGATCCATAATCAATGTTTGGAGATATTTATTCTTGCTGAATAAATGCGATACACAAGGTCTAATGCAGGAATAAAATAAGCAATTTGAATGTCCTACTCAGTCTAAGGAATGGACTGCCACTTTAGCATCTGTATCTGATAACACAGTCAGTAAGAACTTTTGTTTCATGTTTATTGAACTCCACAATGTCTTGTTAATAAGGGTTTGTCTAAGTCAGCTGCCAGCTGGAAGGGTGAGACTGCTAATGCTTCTTTTAGTCATATGTTGTGGCACTGTCCAGTAGATGCCTATTTTGGGGAGGAAATTATAATACAGATTAACTTTATACTGCAATACTTAATATTTTCTGATGAAGGTAAAATATAGCCAATGCAAGTGGATTTTCTGTGCCCATTTGACATTGAAAAGACTGATACTACAAGACTGGAAAGATAAAAGTTCACTTCCTATAACAGAATGGATCAAAGACTTACCAGCTCTTTAATAGTTGAGTGGGTGACCTACAGATGCCATTCTTGAACATATGGATATTTGGCCTGCCTTTGTCAAAACATATGTATAACGGATACGTTTTAAACTTGTGCAGTTAAATGGAAATATATGTGTGCAATTTTTCTTTGTGATTTGATTCTGTTTTGGTGAAATTCACAATAAAAATAAATTGGAAAGTTGTTACGTAACACTCAGAAAGCTTTGACAGTCTACGATATCTTGTCCAGAACGTACTTTTTAACAGCCTAACCAGGAACCCAGCAGTCACATGTTTTTCTGTCACACATTGTAACTGCAGTACATTTTATTAATAGAGATGACCAAGCAAAACCATGCTAGAAAAACTTACCATTTAATCAGCTGCTCATCTGTGTCGGTCAATGCTGCAGCCAAATTAGGCCTTCTGGGTTTCTCTGGATGCCCACATCCCTTCTCTTGGTCCATCTCTTTTCCTCAATTGTTTTATGGTTTCCCTTTAACCCTGTTCTTATTGTCTACTGGCAATAAGAAATTTAAGCTAAAACATGCCAATATTTTGGCCCCATCCCTGTTATCTTTGGGTTCTGTCATGGTTTGCCTTTGAGTCACCACCTCTAGGATGAGCATGTGCCACCAAACCCCCTCCCAAAACAAAGTCTCTGAAAGTGAATTCAGCTCTCAGACTGAAAGAAGTTCAGTACTCTTGAGGTAAACAATTGGAAATCAGAGACTGGACGGGATGTTACAAACACCATGAGGTGCCCACTGGAAAATGCCTCAGAACCCCAGATTATGCATTCAGCAACTGTTGAACTTTTGGCCTCTAAAATTTCCAAAAGGCTTTTTTCTGTAAGAAGGCTTTTTTGGGCTGCATCATGACATATTCATCAGCCCAACAGCCCAGTTAAGCGCCACCCCACACGTCATCGCGTTCACATTTGGGTCACTTAAAATGCTTTGCTAAACACAAAGTGTGCTCGGAATATTATTTTAAACTCAAAGGCTTGGTTCAAGAGAAGAGAAAGTAGAGCCTCAGGACTTTTGCCCTTCTGATTATTGCAAATGCCAGGAAAGTTTAAAATTAATAGCAACCATTGTTAAAGGGGGGGAAAGGGAAATAAAAGAAACATTTACAGCCTCAGAAACAGCCCCGTGCTTCTGACATTTCCATATCAGCGTAATATCCTCCTGCTTTTAGTACCAAGAAGCATAAAACATGCTCTTACAGCAAACACCATGAATTTTTCTGTCCTTTTAAACTTTAGCTCAGTAAGGCTGCACATACTATAAAAACAGAGCAAGAGAATGGAAGGACTTTTATTCTACATAAAGCAATTACCATTGCTGTCAGTGGGAGCAAAATTTACTACTGAAGGGAAAGGGTAAAGAGAAAGGAAGTCGCAAAGAAGCTGAGATAAAAGAAGGGCCAAACCAAACATTCAGGGATCACACAAGTAATTTCACTCTCCCTGTTCTCCAGGATTTCTCAAATATTATATATAGTGGCTCAGACAGCTATAGGTAGGTTTTCTCTTGTGAGACAAGACTGAACCAAAGTAGGAGTTGAGCACTTCTGCCTTTGTTATCTTTCTGCCGAGAATAGTCCAAGGATGGGCATTTGTGGCCCTTGAGATGCTTTGGCCTATACGCCCCATCGGTTTTTGCTATACCGACTTGGGTTGATGGGAGGTGTAGGCCAAAACACCTGGCGAACAACAGGTTACCCATACTTGGAGCTGACCATCAGAGGCAGCATGTCCCCATAAAACAGTTCCTAGAGAACATTAGTAGGCGGGTGCCGCCACACTCATATCCCTTAGGGTGGCCTGATCCACCGTGGAGTGTATGTTCTTAGGTTCCTTCCCACTGAAACCAATAAGCCAAGCTCATCATAATTAACTATGGTGGCATTACTTGGTTGCCATCGGAGGAAGACTTGCATTCACAACAGCGCTCTTTAATGTGGTTCTTACGGTTTGGGATTATTTATCTTTACCCTGGTGCTGCTCTAGGTGCCTTTCCTCTGTTTGTGTCAGGACTTGTGCTTGAAGGTTCTTGTGTTTTATAAACCAAATTTGTCCTCGGCTTCAATATGGTACGGATGGGGAGCATTGCTGGTTTTCAAGTGCTATGTTGGCAAATCTAGCAAAGTCAACCATCAGAAGTTACAACTTGCTGCTCAAAATGGTACATTACAGTGGCTGCTGATTACTGATTTTGCTTAAGAGTAATTATATAATCCTACAGTTTAAAAATGACAACTTGCAACAGCTACTTATGAATTTATTTACCGTGCAAGGAACTGCTTTAAGGGACATAGGGGTGAAATATGACATGATGCAGACTAGCACAAGCACAATGCAAGAATTGACGTCTACAGAAGCTACATGTCAAGTCACATAATGTGCATATCTGTAAGATGTTAACAAAGAATTAAGCATTTGAAAAATGGATAAATGACCCCAGCCTGTCTTTAGAAGTCAGGGAGACACAAGTCATTTAATAAATTTCTATACCATGCAATAGACCAAAATTTCCAAGCAGTTTATAACAATTAAAACCAAAAGATACAAGCTGAATCCCTTCCAAAATGCTCTGTGCTTGATGGCCCGTTAGCCCTTGTAAACTCAAGACCGTGGCTTCCTTTCTGGAATTGATCCATCTCACAGTTGGTCACCTTCAGTTTTGTCAATTTCACTTTCAGGGCAATTTCTGGCTTGATTTGCTGTAAGATCCACTTGTTTGTCTTTCTTTTGGTCCAGTATATTGGCAAAACTCTCCTCCTCCAGCACCATGTTTTAAACACATTAACTTTCTTCCTGTCAACTTTCTTCACTGTCCAGAGTTCACATTCCTACATGGTGATTGGCAGTAAAATAGTATGAATGATCTTGGCCTTGTTCTTCAGTGAAATGACCTTACATTTCTAGTTCCATCCTTGCTGTCCTTTCTCAGCCTTCTTTGAATTTCTTCGCTGCCGTCCCATTTTGAATTGATGATTGAGCCGAAGTATGCACCATCTTTCACAATGTCAGTTTCATCATTGCAACCATGATATTGCTTTTCCTAATGTTCAGCTTCAACCCTGCTTTTGCACTTTCTTTTTTCATTCTCATCAGGAGTCATTTCAAGTCATTGCTGTTTTCTGCCACTAATATGGCATCAGTTGCAGATCTTAAATTATTGCTGTCTCTTCTACAAAATTTCACTCTTCCTTCCTTTGATCCTAAACTAACCTTCCTTATAAGTTCTGTGTACAGATTGAATACATAGGGAAATAAAATACACCTTTGTCTGACACCTTTGCCTACAGGAAACCATTCTGTTTCTCCATATTCTTTCCTAGCTTCTTTTCCATGAAACACGTTACACATCAGGACAATCAAGTGCTAAGGCACACCCATTTTTTTCAGTGTGTATGTGTATGATCTATACAGTCAAAGGCTTTGCTGAAGTGTATAAAGCATAGATTAATCTTCTTCTGAAATTGTTTGCTATGCTCCAGCAGCCAATGTATATTTGCAATATGATCTCGAGTTCCTCTTCCTTTTTGAATCCAGCTTGAATCTTTGTTGTAACACCTTGAGCATCTCTGTGTTTGCATGGGAAATTTGTACAATGGTCCTACAGCTGCCACACTCTTCCATCTCCTTTCATGGGGACTGGAGCATTTCAAAGCCATTGTTTTGTTCTCCGTATTTGTTGGCATGTTCTTGTTAGGATTTTGACCAATTCAGTCTCTGCAGTTTGGAATAGTTCTATTGCTATTGTGTCTATCTACTCTTGGTGTTTGGTTTCTTTCAGGTGCTTTTTCAGAGCAGCTCTCATTCCACTTTCTAATATTGCAGGTTGTTCCTTATTGGATTCCTCTTTGAAGAAGTGTCATCTTTCTAATCTCCTCTGTATAGTGCTTCTGTATATTCTTTCCATCTTCTATTTATTTTATATTCTTGCCACTGTCTTTTTGTTTTATCTTGTTCAGATAGCATATTGCCCTGTTGGTCTTGCCCCACCACCTATAATGTTCACATGACATTTGCTATACCAGGATAGTCCAGGGGTATGAACAGACTTTCTTCAGCACAAGGAGATCCTTGATACAATGGAGATCCTTGAATGCATCATTAACCCACATTACAAGATTCACCTGATGTCGACACTGTATTAATTCCCCCACTCTGGGCATTTTGCATTACAGTATTTCCAGCTTTTTCCCTCTCTCCATTTTATTGTATTGTATTGTTTAATGGTTTACATTAATATGTAACTTGTTCATGTTTTTAAGTTCTTTACCTGGAAACCCACTTCTGGATTTCAGTTTATAGGTGCTTAAAGCGAATAAAAGAAGTAAAGCAAATATGCATTTTGAAGAAAAGAAAATCTAGGCTACAAACGTACAATAGTTCTCCAATGCCTGCAAGCAGGGCCTTCAACTGTGTTAATCCATAACAAAGAATAGGCTGCTAATTAAGTCAACATCAGTATTTGCATGGCAATCTCCTGTTCGGTACCTAACAAGCTTTAGGCAGAAGAGGGATTATTGAATAAGTAATCAGCACATGTCTCTCACTACTGGAAGCACATGATGGGTTCCAATGGTATTTCCCAGTTGGGCTGAGCTTCAGGAGATTAAGGCAGTACTTCAATTATGACCTCTGTACTCTTGATTTAATGTTTCCAAAGTTCTTTTGTCTGTGCAGGAAGAAGTAATTTGCCAATATTTAGGCATTTTCAGATATCTCTTCCATTCAAAGAAAACTTTGGCAAACATCCAGGTGTTGAAGGAATGTATTAGCAAAGCCATAGAGCAGAAAATAGTTCTACCAGTGAAGTGAAGTGAGAGGTGAAAAGCAATGCTGTTCCAGTTTCAAATTCCCTGCCTCTTTCTTGATCTGTGTAATGACCGATTCTTCCCACAGGGTCTTGTGTAGCTTTCTTTTCCCTTCACCACCTCTCCCAACAGCATTTTGATCAATATGATTGAAATCAAAAACTTGATCCCTGGGATCTCACATATTTTGCAATGCTCTTACCTTTAGGACAGGCTTGGTCTCAGCCTTCCATAATCGACCATGCCAGGCCAAGCGTATACACTGTGAGGAGTTTCTCTCATCTCCCTAAGCTCCCAGCTGAGAATCGTGACTGGGTCACTGCTATTCTATTCATGCACCAGAGTTTTATGATATTCATACAGCAAGTCAGAAACAACAGAAAATTAGAGAACTGTTCTGTTTGTCTTGATAGCTGTGGGCCCTTCTTTGTCTCTCTGTGAAACAAGAACCAAAGCAACCACCACCATATTCACAGGATCGGTCCCAGGATGATCTGCTGGAGCTCTCAGTCTGCTGACGCGTGCCAGCTGGGAGTCCTGGGGGAAGAGCGATGTAAAAGCAAGCACTTCCCTCCAGAACTGGCCTTGGCAACGCAGGTCCGCTTGCCTGCTGTGTCCTGCCTGGCCTTTGCCATGTCTCCTACCTCACAGCTCCCTCTGCTTGCTGTTGTGCCTGCCTCTTGCCTGACCTGCATCCTGCCTCTGGTCATGTATCCTGCATTGCCATGTGTCCTTCCTTACCATGCTGCTTCAGCATCACAGGTCTTCCTGTTAGCTGTGATGCCTGCATCGTGCCTGACTCTTGCCATATATCCTGCCTTGTCGTGTACCCTGCCTTGCCATGTCGCCTTAGCAGAGTCTGCCACCTGTGGTTCGGCTCCTGCATCTTGCCTGAGCCTTGCTGCATTTGGTTCCTGTTGTCTCCTGCAGCTCTCCGTGTCTCTTGCCTTGCTGGGTACCCTGCCCAGTTATCCTGCCTCAAGTGCCTGCATCCCGCCTGAGGCTTGCTGTGTCTCCTGCCTTGCCATTTGTCCTGTCCAAGGAACCTGCCCCTCTGTTGTCCTCCTGGTTCTCAGCTGGCAATCTGCTGGGGGGGGTTAGTTTCCCCAAGAATGGAGCAGACTGCCCAGCTGTTCACTGCCTCCCTGTTCCAGCCCTAGAGGAGATCTCTGGGGCAGCAGGCTTGCCTCTGACAGCTGTGCCAGACAGGGGCAGGCGTCACCCACATCTCTGGGGAGCCACGTGGCAAGAGTGGGAAGGCCTGTTCTTGCCAATCAGCTCACTTGTTCTGGGGCTTGCCCCATGGCAGCTTGTATTGCCTGAACTTGAAGGACCCAACAAGCAAACCTTTGAACAGACTGTTGTTTCTTATCATGGTTCTCAGCCACAATAAGTCTCAATGCTGAATCGCCAAGATTGGGTTCAGCCAACGTGGCAAATAATCAGTGATAAAGATCAGGAGTTGCTTGTTGCACTGTGCAAACCCAACTGTGGTGTAGTGGTCTGTCCACTAAACTGTCTGCAAAAGCCAGAATAGTTTTGTAAAGGCTTGCCAAAGCCTAATGGTCTTTGCCTTCTCCAGTGATTGGAGTTGCCTTCTCCAATGATTCTGTAGGTAAAGCTTGCCTTTGCAGTGAGAACAAAGCTGTTTTCCTTGTTGGAACAGCTTCATCCCCAGGAAAGTGGGGCAGGGGCCTGTGCGCTTGCTGATAAATTCTGCAATGATGAGAGAGAGGAAATTGATGGCAAAGAGCACTACTTTTCGTTTCTATCTTGGGGAGAGGAATTGAGGCATCATTTGCCCTGGTAACTCTGAGGACACAGAAAGCATCCCCTGACCTATGCAGGGAGTCAGTAGGCTGCAGAGCATCAGGGTGTGGGGCCAAGATCTGGATGGCCAGAGGCACTGGGACCAGGGCAACAGAACTTGAGGTGAGACAGAGCCCAAACGTAAGCTTTAGTGGCAAGTCCAATAGCAAAGTCCAAGCTGTAGTAACCAAACAGGCCAGGCTCAGGAACCAGGAGTGCATATCAGAGTAGAACAAGGACATGGTCAGGAACAAGCTAAACTCCCCACCTTTTCTCCTGCACTTCAAGATGTGAGCCTTGTTTGCACAATAGATGCTCTTTGACAGTCATGGCAAACCAAAAACAGCTCACCAGAATGGCTGTCCAAAAAAAAAAAAAAAGGAGCCTCGTTTCTCCTGGCAGACCACCTGGGAGGCTGAGAGGAAAGGAGGCAGGGAGGATGGAGCAGAGCTAGCATGAGGAGCCCATTATGTCTATACCTGTTGAACCTTACTAACCTTCTTCCAGGAGAGTCTCCCTGAGATAGGTGGCAGAAAGGAGAGGCGGAGCATCCCAGAGACACCTCAGCCACAACCTCCAGAGGACTCCTCCCAGTGGCTTCATGGAGGGGAGGAAGGCATGAGGGCTGTGACAGAGCTCTGCAGTGCCCCAGCTGGCAGAGGTTAAGGCGTGGAACAAAAGTTCTCCTGCACTAACGTCTGGATTCAGCCCACTCAGCTGTAGAGATGCAATCATTTATGTTTTGAGTCTATATTTCTGAATTTTTTTCTCCCAAATCACTTCTGCTTTCCTGTCCTGGAAGAATAACTACAGTCACTCTTTCTCCCTTTTTACATAAAGGACTATCACAACACACGATGAACCCAGAGCACTTGAAACAAATTCAGGATACTTAATTTTTACAGGAATGGTATCTTCGGAAAATGTCTGTTGTAGAAGTGCATGAAATCAGACACCTTTTTTCTGCCTTTCGGAACCCAAGCAAGAACAAGGGACTGAGCCTGAGGGCTTGCTCAGAAAGCAAAAGCAGTTCATGTTAGTTGCCCCCCTTTTTTGCCAAATCTGTTTGCAGAAGCATCAGGTTGGCCTTTGCTCACTGATTTCATCAACAGGCATAAACAGAAAAAAGGCTGTTCCTGATTTGCCAAAAAAAGTTGTTCAGTGCTCATGCAACTGTCCTTCCAAATATGCTGCCTCTGTCATTTTACTGGGCAGGGGAGGTAAGCTGTAATAACTTCCTAAGAGACAAGCAGCTTTGATTGGGGTGTTGCTGTGGAAATATGCACATAAATATTAACTTCCACAAGAAAGCCCTTGTATTTCATAATCCAGCTCTGAGCACCCTTTTTATTGCCAAGGCATAAATACCCCAAATTAAGACACTTTCCTTCCCCTGAAATGCTGACAGATCATTTGTTTTAGTGGTTCTGCCGGGCACAATGGACCAGGCAAAACACTGATATTTTAAATGCAGCAGCAACACCAAAATGGTGCCCCCGGGGTTCCTGCCAAGCTTGCAGCAGCCCGACTGGTTTTACAGACATTCCTACAAGCTTCTCAAAGGGGGGCCTGGTCAGTTGCCAGAAGAGAAGAATATCATTTCTTCCCACTGCCATGAAGCAGGAGAGAGGGATTCTTGGACATCACCGTATCTGTGTGCATGTCTGCTCAAAGGCTTTTGCCCCCAGAAAGAAATTGCTACGGGGCAGAGGCTCGGATTAAGCTGGGTATCCAAGAGGAAGTGAGATTGCTTCAGTGCTGTTATCTGTTCCTCAGGAAGTCTGGGTAAAGTCAAAGGTTCTTTCTGACGTCGCTGCTTTCCTCCCCTCCATGCAGAAAAGCCACTTTGCTGAGCATGGAATAAGTCTGTTGGTATCAATATAAACAGCCTCCAAATAAGATTGATCATGATGAGAGACTGACCAGGATATTTAACCCCTCTGTTTGAACTAGAGGACATCCAAATCCCTGCCAATTCTATGCTGTGGTCCACACAATCACTGAAGCCCACTGTGGCTTATTAGTGCTTTGTTTGTCTAAGCCATCATGGATGGAGGCGGCCGCAGGCAACATGCTCTGATTCAGGCGGGCCATTGGCTTTGGGTGGTTTATTAACCAATGCAACAAGACATCTTCATTGGGTTCAGGCAACACAAGAAGCCACACCCATGGAGGGTAATTATGAAAATCAGGCCAGCACATGACCAACTCAACTCAGGTAGTTAACAACCCACCATAGCTCATTAACCAGCCTCAAGTCATGTGGACCAGCCCAAGGATTCTGCCTCAAAATGGCAACTGGCAGGCCACCATGGCAACACAGCTGCCTTCCTGGACAGGCTCTTTGTTGTTGTGTATGTCTCCGTTCAGTTTTACGGTTTATACTCATAGGCTCTTACAGTTTTCCCAAAGAAAGGTCAGTCACAAACAAAAAGAGATTAAACCAGCCCATCAGATCAATTCATCATGCACTCAGTTTACAGAAACATTTTCAAGAACATTTGCCCTAATCCTAGAAGCTCCAAGATGGGCAGGATGCACAAAATATAGTCTGACATGCTACAAGGCAGCTTCATACTCTCTAGTGCTTTTTCAGTTGATAAGACATGTTCAGGAGCCAATGGAAGTGGGACGGGAAATGCAGGGAAGCTGTTATGCATTAGAGATGTCAAACAGCACCATGACCTTGCTGCTTTGCTTTCTTCTTTGCGCACAAATCAGCTTGCACCTAAAAACTGATACTAAAATGAACAACGTCCACAGAGTGATCTTTGAGGGGTGGAGAACTATGTATGCTGCTACATGCATGTAAAAGTCATACTTTTCCCCATTAAAATTAAAATTAAAACAGAAAAGAAACAGCCTGGGAATTAGCCATCTTGAACATGCAAACTACACAGAGAGCTGCATAATCCTTTCCTGCCAGATTTTCCAGTCCGGATTGTAATGGACTTTGGGCATGGTTCCAACACCAGTGAGCTTCCTTGCGCAACTTGCTGTTCACCCCTACATCGTGCTGACTGGGAAAGCCACTTCAGACCAAGGAGCACTCCCACAACACGTTTTATTACTACACACATGAGAACAGGCTATTTAAATAAGACTTCAATGTATGTTTATAAAACAGTTTTATATATAAGCTGCAATCTGATTCTATAAGGTGCAATCCACCAACTCTGAAACACTCCCTTACCTCTATATTTTATTTTAACTTGCCTTTTTTAAAAGCAAGGTCCTTTGAAGTTTCTCCTAATATTGTTTTCATTGTTTTTCTATCTGCTTGTTTGGATTTTAGATGGCTGTGTTATTAATTCTTGCTTTGAAATATTGCAAGCCACCTTGAGGGCATAAAGGTGAAATAACATTTTAGAATCAACATTAAAACCTGTTGTAAAAAATACTATTCACTTTTTCTAAGCTATTTTCATTGTAGGATTAGAGCTGGTGAGAAGCAGTGTCTCAAAGTACTATGTGGAAGAAGGAATAGTTTTGTAAAATAGCCCTTCCCTCAACTTTGTTTCCCTGAATCATTTAGGCATCAGAAAAGTACAGAGTTTGTCTGGTGGAAGATGAACCAATGTTAAAATCCAGCCAATGTCCATCACACCCATATTAAATCTTCCTTGTTTAACAAAATGATTCCTACATAGAAAATAGTAAGCAAAATAATGTATGAATTGGTGACTGCATGTGGACCATCAGTTGTATATTCTGCAAAGAATTCAGTGCAATAAAACACAAAAAACAAATAATCATATACAGAATTGTTTTCCATACTGTAGTACAACACAAGAGAGTTCCATTCAACGGAACATTATTCCTGCCTCAAATTCTAAATGAACGGGCTGGTGGACTTTGAGCAAAACTCTGAGCCTAGGAAAAGGGCACACTGAATTTGGTTCCCTGTATAGCAGGGGCAAGAAATATGATTTTCTCTCCTTGGGAAAGAAAGGAAGGGGGAAAGCCCCTCTTAACAGCAGTGCAACACTATAATCTGTCCTCTGCCAATCTCCTCCAACGCACAGCAGGTTCACCACCTGCTTTCCTTTCACACAGGCAGCCCTAACTCAGCAGGAAACAATCTCCTGCTGCCAGGATTTCAGTGCAATCAGAAAAGAGAAAGGGACAACTCAATTCAACGTCAAACGTCCCTGGCAAATATTATAAGCAAATTGTCGTGGCAAGCACGGGGCGTGGCCGGGGGGGGGGAGCGGCTGGAGTGCGAGGGCGCCGCTTGAACGCGCTGCCTGAGCTGCTCCGCGTCTCCGGATGGGATGGGCCTCGTCAAACAGAACCCACTGGAAAGAACAGGGCGTCTATAGAAGGCATTTAGATGCAGGACACAGGACTTAAGGCTATTCGGCAAGTTTCTCCAAAAAGAACAACACTAAAAAGATACTACAAACGCATACAGAAGTCTGGCGAATTGAGCTGAACTTTAATCAATCTGTTCAACTTCCAGGGTAAGGCCATAATGCTCAGACAGTTTGATATTTTCTATAATTCAGTGAATCTTTGAAGTTGCATGGACAGAACCCTTTCCCAACAATACTCTGTTCTGACACGCATTAAGCTGGCAAAGGCGGAGTACAGCTGAATAAAGAGGCAGGCTATGAAAAGTGCTTGAAGTGCCTTTGTATTCTTTGGGGGCTTTTACAGTCACTGTTAGATCTCCCCCCTTTTCATCCTTTGTTTCTTTCTATTTACTTTTAAACATCCAGCATTTGGGTTGTTTTTATTGTGTCCATTTATATTAAATACCCTGAGGAATGTGTGCCTTTTGTTATGCAAAGCAGAAGGCCACCATTCGGCATAGGAAAGGTGATATACAATTGCAGGTTATTAATATGCAATCCAACAATTGTCCTGGTCCCTGGAGTGAAACTGTGAGAGTGGATGTAGACAGAAAGAAAATGAAGTGATTCAAATTTATGCTAAGTTATAGAGCAGTTTCACACTGCCTTGAAAATGATGGTGACATTACAGGTGTTCCAGGTTGTTCATAATCCCCCCATTCAAAAGAAGAAACATTTCATAACTTTCTCCCTCAAACACTGCAGCTACAGTATTTGAAGAGAAAGAGCTAAATCAGGGCACCAGCCATTCTGGATGGAATACACCGCTTGGTTCACTAAAAACCCACAAAGGCAGAAAGAACGCACCTTGTAAAGCCACTTTTATTCATGGTCTTCCACCAAACTAAGCACGAGATTCCTGGACAGTTAGAAAGTACACCAGACTCCTAACAAACCTACACAAATAACACAAGGGGCATCAAAAGGTGGTTTTGGTATAAGTTTGGGATGCCCAAACTCAATTCCCCAGTGCTGTTGATGTGGCCGCAGCTGCTCTTGTTCTAACACCTTCTGTCATGACTGCAGCTGCTCCTGGTAACACCAAATCTAGCGCTATCCCTGCTGTGATAACCCGAACCCTAAATGTGGTGGCTGGTAGCTCGAAGGATCTTTCTTTTGTAGTAAGAACAGAGAACAGGCATGTTTTAATCTGGTACGGTAAAGATAGTAAAAGGTGCACATCCTGAAACAGTTCAGAGCAGTCCCCGCCCCTAAAAAGGATGGCAGAACAGGGAGGCCAATTCTGCCTCATCCCTAAATTGGACATCACATCTGCAGCATGTGTGAGCACGCCACATGCAAATCTTGGCTGCCAGATGGCTGTGCTTCAGAACTGCCCCATCTACAACAACACTGCCAAATTCTTTTTAAAAAGCGTATTTCCAAAGAGACAGAAAGCAAAGAAGCTCCAGTTGCAGCACCCAGGAGAAGGAGCTTCTGCCATCCACAGTGGAACCCCTTTCTCTCCACACTGCTCCTTGATTCTTCCAATTTCTGATTGTAGTGCCCCATCTGCCCTTTTTGCATTGTCTCCATGGCCCAGTTGTCAGCAAATATTTAATTATAGTGGACTCGGTGTCACAGCAAGCAGAAGACAAACAGGACTCCATTCATTAGAAGGATTTTCCTCATCCCAGTCCTGTGGCGTATATTGACTTGATATTAAAGGTGCCTGACACTGGGCAGTGTCTGGTGCTCGGCTACCATTCTAATGAAAAACAGTGTAATCACGAAGATGACAATAGTTATCCACGAGGATCCGGAAAGCCATTACTTAGGCCAAGAACAGCTTGGCAAATATTGACCTTCTCACCTGTTCTTTACTAACCTAATAGCAGACAAGCAGCACAGCAGTTATTAACAAAGACAATCCTATAAGCCTGATATGAACAAATGATTTAGGACCTGCAGGTAAAACTTTTATACAGTCTTAATTTACTACCCACTAGTGACCCTTTTTTTATAAGTCAGAACAGGATAGATTAGATCTTGCATGTAAATTTTATGTTTTGTCATTCGGGAGATTTATGATTTTAGTTACACCTAGCGCATGCAATGAAGTAAAGCCATGTAATAGCTGAACATGTCATCTTAAACTCCATGAAACTGCAAAGCATCAGAGGATATTACACTCCTAAAAGCCAGCAGAAACAGAGAGCATTGCAATCAGAATGCAGCTCAGGTTTGTTAAATTTTACAATGTATATGTGCATGAGACAGTGGATTATTATCACAAAGTCGCCAAAAATATTAATTATCTTATCAGCAAACTGCTATGTCATAAAAATGGATCTCCCATTGTTAACAGAACACTGACATTATCAGACAGAGGCCATTCTGAAGCAGCGGACAGAACTTTCAAGCCACACATATTTTATACTTTCCCCACATGGAATATCCTGGAACAAAAATTGCCAACTTGCACTCACAGGACCAGTTTCTGGACCATGGAAAACCACTGAGAACAGGCCTTGGAATTACTTTCTCCAAACGGATCAGCACTGTGCAGTGTTTCTCCTCCCAAGATCCATTGGGTTGATGCCAGTGAGAGCAAGGAGGCTCCTGGCCTTATGGACTTGCCTCAGATGCTGATTTCTGCACCACAATTTGACTAGGATGTGGGAAACTCACTATCAGAATACCGATCACATCCTAGTTTGTTTTAATTGTGGATTATTTATTATTGTCATATATGTCCTGTCTTTTCTGCTAAAAAGTCATCCAGGAGTTATGTTGTTGTTAGTTGCGCAGTCGCGTCCAACCCATCGCTACCCCATGGACAACATTCCTCCATACTCTCCTGCCCTCCACGATCCCCTGGAGTCCACCTAAACTCATGCCAACTGCTTCAGTGACTCCATCTAGCCACCTCATCCTCTGCCGTCCGCTTCTTCTTTTGCAATCGTTCCCAGCATTAGGCTCTTCTCCAGTGAGTCCTTCCTTTCCATTAGGTGGCTAAAGTATTTGAGTTTCATCTTCACTATCTGGCCTTCTAAACAGCAGTCAGGTTTGATCTCCTCTAGGACTGACGGGTTTGATTGCCTTTCTGTCCAAGGGACTTGCAGGAGTTTCCTCCAGCACCGCGATTCAAAGGCCTCAATTCTTCAGCACTCAGCCTTCCTTATGGTTCAGCTTTCACAGCTATCCAGGAGGCATACAACAGTTTAAAATAATATTCAGTAACAATAATTACAAAATCTCTATAACATTTGGAACGGTTGACTTGAAGCGATGCATCTGTATAGCACTCCTATAATAGTCTTGGCTAAGGCAAGAGAAAGCCTGTTCACATATGTCTGAGACACAGTAATAGCTCTCCCTGGTTTGCTAACTGTCAATAATCCAGACTTCCCTAGTTTGGGCATAACATCCCAAGCCAGGATGCACAACCTGAAGTTGGCATTGTCATTCCCCTCCCTCTTGGAGGCATCCTTTTTTGAAATATGGCCAAAAGCTCCCCAAAGAGAACATCTCAGGGAAGAGGCCCGGTTCCGGGGACCATAATGCCCCTCAGGGAAATCCTGGGACCTCATGAAACAAACCACTCCCTTGGGATGCAGAAGCATCTTTCTGAACAGGGAGCGAAAGCTGAGCTACTCTCTAGTCATAGGTAATGCTAGAATCTAAAGAAGCTGGCTGCCGTGGCCACCAGGCAAAGAAGTGCCAACCTCAGGAATAAGACTCCCTATGAGGAGAGGCTTGCTGAGCCTGATCTTTGTGGTTAGAAGCCTTCATACCAGGCCGAGCGCTGCTGCTGTGTTCTGGGACTTATCTGGCCATTGTAACTTATGCAGTAACTTGTTTGTTTTGGTTAGTTTGGATTCGGCTTTCTTTGTGGCTTGTAGGGTATATGAAAGACTAGATCATGTTCTTTGGAACTGCTTGATGTACAATGCAAATGGGTGGTTTTAATTAATTGGCTCCAGAGTTTGGGGATTAGAAGTGTTTCTTAGAGTCTGTTTTACAAACCATGAAGCTTAGAGATGGGATCCTTCAAATGCTAAAGAGAGTCATGACTACTGATTTCCATGACTGCTTGTGAAAATGAGTTGAGGGTTTTCTCCTTTTCTCACCACTGGGGCCTTTCTCCCCAGCCTTGGGCAATCATTTTCCAAGAGATGCAGTAATAGGGAACTGCAGAAATGCCCTCCATACTCCGACTTCCAGGCATGCCTTCCCTAGTTACTCTGTTCTCCATGGGATCCTGTGTCCCTGGACCTTTGGACCTTGCTCTCAATACTCATCTCTGTTAGTTTCAGCCTCTCTAGCTTAGCAATGCCTGAAGCAGAGCAAGTGTGCATCAGGAGGAAGGCAGGCCCCTGGGGGAAATTCTTTACCTTAGCTTAGGATCTAGTCCCAGCTTTACAAAGCATGGTGTGAGAAACCAGAAGTGACTGTCCAAACACAGCCAGTATGACAGCTTTTCAGAATAAAAGCATTTTGTAACTTTCCGGCAGTGTTGCCTTTGAGGTTGTAAACATCTGTTGCCTGCTTGGTCCCAGAAAACAAAAAAAAATATTAAATATATTGGATCACCCATTTTAGATTTAAGTGGTTGGTATTTGATCTGAGGGGAAGAAAACTTCATCATCTGGAGGTACTTCCAAAGTCCCAGTTGCTTTCTAAGCCAATTTTCAAAGGGACATTTGAAAAAGTTCTCACATCAAGTATGGCTGTCAAAGTGCACATGGGAAAAAAGCAATTAGAGTAGAAGATGTAACTCTGTTCCTGCCTTTAAATTCCGACTATAATACAGTGGAATCTCATCTCTGACTTTGGTTCACTTGCTGGGACTGCCGCCTCCCCATCCATCTTGGTGTCCCACATGTCCCCTTTGAAATAGATTGACATTATTGGTGCTAGAAAGGGCAAGACCAGCTATGCAGGCAGGTGAGAAGGGAGCGAATGTTTCACTAAAGCCCTTTTAAGACAGACCAAAATGAAAGTGGACAAAGGACTTTTCTGTTTTCCGCTGTGCCCCATATGCAGTTCTTATGGCTGCCTTTGTCTCAGTTCTACATGATGCCATGCCATCACCATATCCTAACAAAATAGCCATGAATGGAAACAAGCATGAAAATGTAATTTAGGTTTGTTTGTTTTTGAAAGATTTTTCCCATACACTTGTTGCGTTATTTTTTAAATTTTCTTGTAACAGGTTCTAGAAGTGAAGAACGGAGTCTGATGCTTTGGAATTCAGCACATCAAATACAAAGGCCCATTTGGCAATGCAGCATGGCAGTGACAAACTTGAGTGATAGAAGAGGACAGTAGCTTTGGGGTCAAAAGATGTTGTAGTCATCATTGAGAGACTGAATATTCTTAGCCTTCCATAACTTGGATGCAAGAAACAGTCAAGATCCTACCCCTGATAAGGAAAAACCACTTAGAATATGTATCTGTCAGTCATACTTCCCACTAAGACTTTTGCACTGGAACCCTGTGAGGAGGAGGAGGAGGAGAAAGCAAACAAGCAAACAAGCAAGCAAGAATAAAATGGGTGGTTTTGAAAGTATACAGCACAGCTCCCTTGACCTGCACTTAGTAAATGATTGCAGCACATGATGATCCATCCATGCATATAAGAAAGTTATCACAGTGCAAAGCACCATATACATCATCCTTCTTTAGCTACGAGATTCATTTGAATTCAGAGTAAGCGTCACGTAGCTTAATCGTACATTCGCAGAAGATTGCATCTGCTTACTGTAATGAGAAAATATAATTTAAATTACAGTAGTTATTATTTAGAGGGTGGGTGTATCTCATTCACTTTCATTTTAAGAATCACTGTAATATCCTGACTGCTTCTTCGAAGGATGTTATGCAAATAGACCGAGGGCAGTGAAGTTATTGCATCCTTCAGTTGTCAGATAAAAACTGTCTGATTGTGCCTGGAGAGAGGACAGTGCACTGATTCCAGATGTGTGTGGTCCTTTTCTTTCACACGTCTCATCTCCAGATAAACAGATAAACAGTTTCCATTTAACTTAGAACATCTCACTTTGCCCCAAATAATATCTGAAATAGAATCTTCCCCAAAAGAAGATGCCCAGTTGAGTTTGTCCTTGTGTGGATGGACAAGTTTCAAAATCCTGTTGCAGCTGTAGCAAAAGCTTCAGTGACACGGTACATATGTAGAATGGGCAGGAAATACGAGGGCCTTGTTTTCCACCCTCTCGGTGTCTCTGATCTGAACCACACATCCTCCTTTAGTGTCATCTGCTGCTGAGAAATGCTATCCCTGCGAGAATTCTCACTGCAGCAGTGTGCAAGTGAGAAAGCCGTATGCACCGCCGTGGTGCTCATGCGCTGACACTGATGTGGACTCGCTTTTAGTATAGCTCCATGAAGGCATTTGAATGTCTGGTTGTGCTGCCAGTGACTGTGAGACCCACCAAGCTAGGTGTGCACCAGCAGCAGGTGCCACTGCCTGAGACTAGGATGGCAGAAGGACAGAACCGCACGGCGTCCATGCTTGCCCTGTCTTGCACATCTGAAGCACCTTTTGCAGTTCTGGAACGTGCCTCGACATAACTGATGCACGTAATCCCCTAGGCAGAGTCAAAGAAAGCAAAGCTGTCACACAGGCATCGTCCATTATTGAGTACAGATGTGCTTTCAATTCAAGAATAACATGAACACCAATGCATTTTTGTATTTTTTGGCCTCAGCAGGGGATGGTACCAAGACTGGTTGGCAAAAGAGTGTTCACTGCCTGGTTGCCTTGGGATCGAGACCAAAGAAGCCTCTGTGCCATTTAGCATAACAGCAACTGCGGCGGCCTCATCACCACGAGCCGATGCCTGAATGTCCATGTGTGTTTCTTTGATGGCTGAGATCGAGAGCCCTAACTAGCTTGAGGCAGCAGGTTTCCAGCTCTTCTAGTAGTCCAGCGTTGAGCAGCTTGCAGCCGTGCTGGCTGGCGCTGATCTGGGCTGCAGTCCAACAGAATCTGGAGGGCCACAGGGGCCTCCCTCCTGTTGTAATGAATTGCCCCTGCACTCAGCTGGGTGGGTAAAAGCTGGGACTAGGAGCAGGAAGTTCTGCAGGGCACTACAGCCCATTCCAGATCACTGGCCAGTGCATTTTTGGTTTCTGGGGCTTACCACAAGGGTTGTAGTAGTTATTTATTAATATGTACATACCACCTGTCCACAAATAGGGTGGGCATGTCATGAGCAGAGCAGGCTGGAGCCAGGGGTCAGACTAGATGGCCCGGGAGACCCCTTCTGACTCGCTCTGTTTCTGTGTTTCTAATATCACCAAAACAGTGGACAGCTAAAAGCAATAAATGGTTTTTTAAAGTATTTGGGAAAAACCAGCTCTGATATAATTTAGGTGCTCAGTAGAGACCAAGGCCTTCCCCATGCTGCAAGTACCTGATTTTAAATTTGTATAGATGTTTTAATGTATTTTATACTGCCATCCTATGCATGTTTAGACAGGAGAAAGTCCTACAACTCTTGGCATTTGCCAGCCAGTCACACTTGTAGACAACTGAGGACACAATCCTGTGGCCATTAGACAGAGTCCAAGCAGCCACAGCATTATCTGGGAGCCCACCTCTGACCCTGGAGGGGAGGGGAGGGGAGGGGAGGGGAGAAGATATGCAAAGTATCTGGGTGGCACCCCAGCTTCCACTCCTGGTGCTCTGAGGCCAAACATCCTGATAACTGAAATCTAAATATTTTGCATGGTGGAAGGGGTGTGAATGCGGTTAGGATGTCTGCAGTCCTCTGAGCCTGGACAGTTATGGGCAGCCTGCGATATTTAGAAATATGGTGAGCGCTACACATGTAAAGCAATTGAATGAACTAACAAATGTACACCCATATTACATTCATACATGTAATCTGAGTGAACAAACAAAGCACATTCGTATTAAAATAACAGTGAAAAATATCAAAATCAAGATGATGTGAGATGAGATGAGATGAGATGAGACCAGGTGGCCATTTTAATGGAATATTCCAAGTCCTGGAGAGGTTCAAAGGCTACTTGCAAGAAGTGGCGTATCTGCCTGATATGCAGCTGCTCATCAGGATAGTCCACATAGTCACCCCCAAAGAGTCCCAAAATGCAGGCTGCTGCCTTGAGCCACCTGTCTTCCCCACCTTTCTCTCATACTCACACGGATCCTCTGCCCATCAAAGTGTAAATGAACTACAGAACTATGGTCATGCTGTGTTTTCTGAAGGACCAAGCCTCTGATTCAGTGATCAGTGTAGAGGTAAAAGACATCTTCTAGATTTTGCAACTGGACAAGCATCATTGACCAGCTGGGGCTCCCCCAAAAGTGCCGCTGGAACTAATCTTGTTGGCACAACTGAGGCACTGCTGATTGGGTTGCACCCACAGCAGTCCATCGCTTTCTCTTGGAGGAGTTAATCAGCAGACCGACCGAATCACTTCTGTATGCACATGCATGCCCATAGGTGTGGTTTTGCTCAGTGGGTGCCAGCATTTTTCCCTATAAGGAATGACGTATGTGACAACTGACACTTGCAAGTGGCAAGAACAGGTGTGTGAGTACACATAATATCATCATTATTTACTGAGCCACATCTGAGCACCTTACAAATGAGGGCTTTTTGGTTTTGATTTTGTGATACAACAGAAAGATATGCCAAGTTGTCTGGAAGTGCATGTTGTTTTAATGATTGTGACAGACACGGCATATTAGGTGATAGTCTGCTCTTATTCACTGTGCAGGTGCGCCTGAGCAACTGCAAACCCCTCGAGTGAACCCAGGATATAGAGTTGCCCTGTCTCCAGCCAAGGAAGCCTGGTGGCTCTGAGTAAGGGCTTTGACTCATCTCAGGTCCCCAGTATCTGAAACTGCTGTGTGCCAGCAGGACTCGCATTCATTTTTAAATATGCTGCCTTTCCCGTTTTTTCTTCAAGCATAACCACAACTCTGCTGCTCAGTCACCACAAAACATATGGCCAGGTAAAGGGTCTGTGTCACTAGGCATGTGTCACTGGAATCAAGAACAGAGGTGGGGGAAGGTAAGATGTGTCGGGATGCACGACCTGCCCGTGTGTCCAATGGTGCAATCTAGCAGCACCAGCATGGAGATTAGATGAGGTGGGCAAGGTAGAACTCCAGGGTCACAGCTATCCAGGTCATGTAATGAGTGGAGCCAGCTGGAACCAGGGGTCAGACTAGATGGCCTTGAGGCCCTTTCTGACTCGCTCTGTTTTTTGACTCATTTATCAGGGCAAGGGCTACTTGAATAGCTGGTTCTGGACTTTCCCATCACCAAAAAAAGAGGAAATGCCTCAAGAAAACATCAGACTTACGCGCCACTCTCGACTGTCGGCTTATTGGATGGATATTTAGCCTGCCTTTGTTGATCACCATGTATCATTTCTACATTCAGACCTCTGTATTGATATCGTTCCCCTTTTCTATGACTTCATTTTAAGTGACATAAGGATGAACTGAAGAAGCATGTACACGATGCACAATTAAAAGTTCCACCCTTGGAATCGGAAAATGGGGTATCTCAGTGGAGAAGCCTGGGCAGGGGACCTGAGTGCCTGCTGGTTCAGCCTGCTGTCCAGGTGCCCTTGGTCTTCCTTCAAACCAGGCAGCTGCAGAAGTTGAGCACACCTCAGACAGAGGACTGTCTTCAAACATCCCTTGTGTAAAAGTCTGAGATCCAGACAGTCGCAGTGAGGGCCAGCCTGGCTTGATACCACACACGTTTACTCAAAAGGAAGCCACCTGTAAGTGTGTGGGTTGCAGTGTTTGCACTGCCGCCGAGGGGAGGACTGGGTTGCAAATCAACCTCAGTCCGAGGATCTCGAGCTGAACTACTTTGAGGACTGGGGCCTCTGCTGCAGGCGATGGGTGGAGCTGGGGCTTCTGTGCTGTTCTTCCTGAGGTGATCAGCAGAGGTAGATGCATCCTGCTTGCAAAGCGAATGAGTTTATGCTAAACATTTGCTCAGGCCAGTTACTGGATTCCTTATCTGAATTTGGTTATTTAATATTGCTGATTCTACCTGGCTGAAAGGAGACGGGAAATAAATTGAAACTATTAGTTTCCTGACTACCACAGACCAGCCCTTTGGTGACAATGTGCCACAGACTTTATTTACCGGGGTTCCCAGGGATGAGTTAAAGTGCTTCAGGTCTCTTAACCGATTGACTGAGAAAAGCCTGATTTTTCCCCTCTCCATAAACACCTTTGGCATTATTTACTTTCCATCAGAGTGCTGGGGAGGGGTGCAGAATCCCCTAACAACATGTTCAGGATATTAGGAAAGTAAAGAGGCAATCTATACCAACAAAAGGTAAGATATTGAATTAGATTCCCTGCAGCAGAAGTCTTCCACATGGAGGTAATATTTTAGGATGACGGGATTGATTTCCAAGCCTGTGTGGCCGTGTGTTGCATTCATAAGAGCAGATATTTGATGAGGGAAAGTCAACGTGAAAGGCAATATCAGATTTCATAGGCTATGAAGAATGCAGCAGACTAATAGTGAATAAATCCCCCATGACAATGAGTGAGAAAATTTGTGTGTGGGGCCTATTTTCCCTCTTCTTCTTGGAGATCACACAGTTAACTCATATTGGTTGCACGTTTCCCTTCAAAGTACCCCCTCTTTAAATTGATTGGCTGTAGTGATCTTTCTCGGTTCCTTTTTTCATTGTATAGTTCCTGAATTTCATGGAATTGGGGTTCACAGTATCAGAGATAAGCTGTACAAGGGAATGCATGGGAAGCCTGTGCTGGATCTTGTATTGGAAGGAGCTGAACTAGTCATTGATTTGTGGGCTTCTTCCAGACCCTCCGAATCCTACTATTATTTAATTGGTTGGTTGATTGGTTAATTCTAAAGCCTGCTTTTCAATCAAGAAGATGATACTAAAGGTGATGATAGCCTAAATTCCTCCTGCAAATGCGTTCCCAAACGCAATTCCACTCTTTTAGTGGTTGCCATGTGAAGTTTTAAGCTATCAATACAAATGATGGAGTGTGTTGTACCTTTCACTGGAAGCAACAGTGTGGCAGAACTCTGACCCTTTCAGCTGTTGTTCAGCTGTACCTGTGCAGCTTCACCTCTTGCCCAGGATTGCCAGCGCAACCTTGTTCCTCTCACCACAGTGTGTGTGAATAGTGAGAAAGCCACTCCACCAGCCATTGGCAGAGCTGAGGATGATTTTTGCCTAACTGTCACAAATTAGCACACCTGAAATTTACGTGGATTCGTTTGTTCTCATTTGTGCAACTTCCATGTCTGTGCATGTTAGCCAAAATTAGCAAATTCCCCCATAATGCACACTTACTTACTGATTGATTGATTGACTGATTGATTATTTAAAGCATTTGCATCCCACCCTTCACAGTGTCTCAGGACAGGATGCAAAATGTGATATTTTCACTCTATGGCAGGATTTTCACATTTTTGATGGAGTTTTCAAATTTGCATATTTTTCTGTGGCTAAATTTGTATAAAATATGCAAAATTAAAATATCAGTCTGCAAACTCTTGCAGACACCATGCAACTTGCGAAAGCCACAAGGTGGACTCAAGAAGTTCAGATTCATTTGACTCCATCGCAGATTTCTATGGCAGGTATTAATCTCAGAATCTGATTTCTTGTCAGGATCTACGTAAAGCAATTCATCTATCCACCTTTCTATCTTCTATCTTTAATTCTAAAATATAGTGTTTGTCTGCCAGTGCCATGAAACATAAGACACGTGTGAGCTGCCGTGCAAGGCCTTAGGAATCTATGTCTCTGGGTTATTTGGGTTTCTAAAGTGCATTTGTTAATGTTCATTTCAATGTCTCCATGTTTTTGAAACACACAGTGCTTCTCTAATCAGTGCATAGCCTTGGAGTGGATGCCATTTGACGCCAGAAGGGTGCAGCCCAAGGAACAGTGCTTTGCCTGTGCAGGCGCTCCGATGGCGTTCAGTGGCCCTCCTCCAGGTGAGCAGAGGTGGGTGACCACTAACCGGGGGGCCTCCGCAGGTGCAGAATGCCCTTCCCAGACAGAGGCTCCTGTGCTACCTATGTTGCGAGCTTTTCAGCTCCAGGTAAACACCTTCTCATTCTCCCAGGGATTCTAATTTTTGTTTTTTGTTTCAAAATGTGTAGATGTTTCATTTTTGTTACACTGATACTAGTTTTTACTTGAATTTCATACTGCAATTCTACATCTTCTATCGCATGGGTCCTCAAATTACGGCCCGGGGGGCGGATCCGGCCCACCATGCCCCTTTATCTGTCCCACCATGACCATTTGGACCTGCCACACCCGCGCCCGTGCACGCTCCTGCTGCCGCCCACCTTGCCCGCACGCAGGGAGTCACCGGTTCGCCCACTCAGAGAAAATGATCTCCAAGCGAGCAAGCCACTGCCTCGTGCGCCCGCCTCGCGGTGCATGTCCGCCCGCACCTCGCCTTGCCTCGCCATGCGCACACGGACCTCCCTTCCCCTCGTCATGTGCCTCATCTCAGTCAGCGCACCTGCACATGGCGCCCCCGCGCTGGCCTATGCGCACCGCCGGCACCACCTTTCCGGCCCGCACCCAGCACCGGCACCTTTCAGCTGGCCCCCTGGTGGAAAAGTTTGAGGACCCCTGTTCTAGAGTATGTAGGATTGTGCTGTGTTTTTAATTCTGTAGACTACCCAGAAAACTTTGGCTATTGGAGGATCTAGAAATGTAGTCAATAAATAAATTGACTACCCCCTCTGGAGAATGGAGTGGAGGGAACTCTCCATCAGAAGGTGCAGGGATGCTCCATGACAGGGGCCAACCCTCAGAGGACCAACAGGTGTGCCTTCATTTCCAAGGGGCTGGTTCAGTGCATCCAGCTCTGGGAGCTGCACAGGTTTGCTTGCAGCCTTGCAGTGCTCTTCCTGTCTGTGCGAGCCACACATGGCCTCTTCTGTGGCCCTGCACAACCTCTCTCTCTTTTGTACGCACCTCACACTATTCCCTCGGAAAAATCTCCCTGAGGGAAGCGCATTGTAGCTGCACTTCATGGAGATCTGCACTCACACAGCGTTCTATTCTCCCTCCCATCCTGGGAAAATGAACTTATAAAATCCCATGAGCTAAAATGGGGTGAAATAAAATCACACCTTTTCAAAACCGACAAATCATTTCATCCATCTCTGGGACATGGCACATAATATACGTTCTCCCTTAGGTATATACCCTGAAGTATCTCCTTACACCGAAGGAGAGCCAGAGTGGTGTAGTGCTTAAGAGCGCAGGACTGGGACTCAGGTGAGCTGAATTCTGGTCCCAGCTCAACCACAGAACCAACTAAGTGACTTTGGGCCAGTCACAGATTCTCAGCCCAACCTACCCCATAGGGTTGTGGGGATATGTTTGAGAGCAGGAGCAAGAGAATGATACAAGCTGCGCTGAATTCTTTAAAAGAAAAAAGGGATATGAATCTAATTAATTAATTAAATGACAAGTTGTTTTCTAAACTATACAAACAGAGAAATCATGATACAAATTAACCCTGTGTCAGTATATATGAAAATAAGCACAGAGAATGCCTGTGTTCGGACACTTCTTTGAGTATGCAGTATCCCTGAATATGCAATTTCTATGAGTTTCAATTACAATAAAAATTCAGTAAATAACTTAAATTATAGAATGCTGGCTTTGGTTTCCATATGCAAAGATGCAAGATCATCTCTGAAGACTTAAAAAAGCAGTATTGCCAGGTTCTGTCAAATTAAAACATGAGTCAAATTAACCCTCATTAAGAGCACGCACCTGCATCGCAGCCTACCAACTGTGAAAATAACAAGTGTCCAAAAACCAAAGACCATATTTTCTTTACTCCTCATTAAACAAAATCACTGGGTTTTGCTGAGCAATCACTTATGATGAATGTTGTAATAATAGGCAGTGAAACACTCAACATGTAAAAAAAAAGCCTCTTGCAAAATGTACTCTTAATAATAAATAAGATACGACTTGGATTTAGCAACTGCTAAGGAATTTTAAGTGTACTTCTGGGACATGACATTTTAGTCCAGCACAAAGTCACAAAGTGTTTGTCCCTTTTCTCCATGCATAAGAATCCCTGATCACTTTGGGAATAAGGCATGTTTGCCCATTCAGTTTCAGTGATAGCTATTACACAGCTCAGGCTGCGAGCCCATAGCCATGTTCCTGTGAGTGTAAGTTTTACAGAAACCAGTGGATTTTCCTTCTGATTGTATACAGCTTCACTCTCAGCCCCTTCACCTTGGCTAGCCACAGCTTTTAGGAAGCTGGACCAGGGCACCCCTGAGGTCCCTTTGGCTGTGCTCTAATTCAGTGGCTACACTAAGCAGTCTTCAGCATCGGCTCTGAAATGATACGTGCTACAGAAGCTGTATAAATGTGAGGTGCCACTCCTTCAGCACGGCCAGAAACGCCTGCCTTGCGAGATTTGAGCTGCCCACTTCTTCACATTAAAGCTTTGTTTCTGATCCAGAATCTTATGACTTGAGCTGCTTAATATTATTGTTTGGTTTTCTGTTATACCTTTTCAAATTGTAGTTGCTACGTGCTGTCGAGCGGTCTCCAACTTATGGTGATCCTATGAATTAATGCCCTACAAAACGTTTTTGACAGCCCTGCTCAACTCTTATAAACCCAAGGCTTGGGATGTGTGAGGAATCTGCTTTGGGGTTGGAAATCTGTCAGATTGCCCAGGCTCTGGCCTGCTTTCCGGTGGCCATGTTCCCGGCTTCCTGGCAAGTGCGCCAAGCATCCATGCAGCATTCACCAGCAACAGAGCCCCTGTGACCACTGGTGCTGTGCACAAACAGCATCCCTCTTCCGTGTGCATGATTCACAGCCTTTGTTTCCACTAGACGTGGCCCAGAAGTTTGCCGTTGTGCAACCAGGGCTCCACAAGCATTCACAGACTTCCTCCTGGCTCAGCTTCCTTTCTAAGGCAGAGGCGAACGTGAGAGGAAGTCCATGGACTGAAGAGGAACCCAAGGCTGTGGCTTCCTTTATAGAACTGATCCATCTCATATTGGCCCTCCCCTTCTTCTACTATTGACTTTCCTTAGCCTTCTCCAGTGAGTCTCATCTTCTCATGATGTTCCTGAAGCCTCCGTTTTGTCAAGTGTTTGCTTGCTTAGATAAAGAATCCTCTTGCTCATCTTTCTGTCAGTCCAGGGTCCTCCTCCAGCACCATGTTTTGAATGCATCAGTTTTCTTCCTGTCACCTTCCTTCACTGTGCCGCTTCCCAGTGATGAAACATCTGTACAAATGTAGAATCCAGTGAGGAGTCAGTGTTTCAAACCTACTCGAGTGCACTTGGGAAAAGGCTGCTGAATCTCCGCTCTCCCCACCAGACTCATGAGTGCCACATAATTACGTGTGTTGGGCAGCAGAAAGCTTAAAAGGTGCATTTTATTCTGTGTTGGACAGTGGCCACTCTGTGGCTCTCACTGTGTCTTTTACAGCCAAACTATGATTATTTGGAAGAAATGTCAAATTTGGAAGCAGGGCTTAATCTTAGGTATGTGTACATAGGATTGCAGCCTTAAGTCTCTAGTCCCCTTTACTAAGACAGAGATAGTACAGGTGGTGTATTGTCCTGATAGAAAACAGCAGAGTTGTTGAAAGACTACATGTTTGATACAACAATTCATTAGCACTACTTCTGCATTTTGAACATTCCACGTCCTTATCCTAAAGGAAGTCTAAAGGCCTCTGCTTTACTCACAGTAACTGCATCCATGTGGGCGGAGAGGCACTTCGACCCAGCCCACCTAAGCTTCCTCCCCATTTCCAATTCTGCACATACTGCCTTTTTCCCCAGTGAGATCACACGGCCCAGCTCACTGCCAAGGGCTACGCTGATATGACAGGGTTCAGCCTCCACAGTATTGCACATAATGAAAAAGGGAAACTCGCAGCCGACAAAATTGGCCATGGGTCCCCCTTTGGGACCTGCTCTGAGTGGAATCAAATGAGCAAGTATGTTTGTAGCGCGCGCGCGCGTGTGTGTGTTCTTCATGTTTTAGCTTTGCTCTAAATAAGACTAGCATGCATTATAGCAGCCCTTCTAAGACAGTCTAAAGCACTCAAAATCTTCACGGAGCTCTGGTGTGGCTGTTCCCTTCTCAGGACCTGGGGGATCTGGGTTCTGGTCCCCACTCAGTCATGAAGCACTGGGTGACTGGGCCAGTGTTTCACTCTCAGTGCGCCATTGTTGTAAGGATAACATACGGCTATGTAAGCCACCTTCGGTTTATTTATTTATTTTATTTATTAGAACATTTCTATGCCGCCCCTTGCTGAAGCCTCAGGGCGGCTTACAACACAATAAAATACAAAAATAACAATATAAAATTAAAATTAACAATATAAAGTAAATAAAAAATATAAAAACCAACTTGCTACCAACTTGCTAGTAAAAGCAACAATAAAAACAAATGCATACTATACAGATCTTTAATCATACAATACATTACAACACTGTGAGTTACCTTGATAGCATTAAGCCATAAAACAAGGCCCAATGTTGCTATTGCCAGACTCATTATCTTAATCATAGGCAAAATATCCCAAAAAGGTGCGATATCAATGCAATGTAGTAATGATGTTGCTCTGGCTTAAGAATGATAGTATGCTTTACAATGACATAATGGATTCTAGGAGCTCGTATACCTGAAAAGTGCTTTTAGCTGGGTGCTTCCAGAGCGGAGGCTCCTAGCACAACCAAGCAAAAGGAATTTTGCAAGTATTCCTTTTTCAAGTATTCCATGGGTTGGTGGAAAGCAACAAGATGGGAAAAGATGTCAGAAAACGCAGGAGTAGAAGATGACATTGCTGACCCCTTCAAAAACTATGTGAATGCAGCAGGGCGATTGCGTGGTGAAACACGGAAGCACCATCAAGCATGCATGGAAGCACCATCAAATAAGTGAACCACCAGCAATGAACAGAGAGCTCAGGATGGGGACAGCTTTGATCTCATTATTTAAACCAAGGCTTTCTTCCACCCTTTATGTTAAATATTTTATTTATTTATTTATTTTATTAAAACATTTTTATGCTGCCCCATTCGCCGAAGCCTCGGGGCGGCTCACAATAAAAATATGGTCAGGCCGCTGCTTAGATTCACACTATTTATTATAAGTAATAACCCTAGTAGTACCTTGCACTAGAAGCATCCGCATGGCTGTTCACCAACAGCGATAGTGACCTGCAGAATATCCACGGCGTACAAACTCTGGCTGAATTCACACATAATGACAAGCCACGCTGGAAACCACACAGACATAGCTTGTTGTTACATGCAAACCCAGCATCCATAGTGAAGTGTGGCATGCTTGGTTTCCATGAGACCACACAGAGAAACAATGGTTTGTAGTATTGTTTGTTCTTCACCGTGGCTTATCCTAACGTGTGACCCCAGTTACACTATTTCCACACATCTGGTGACAAGAGCAGCCATAACTGCAGCAGACGCTCTGGCCTCCATGGATCAGTATCCTGTTCTGCCTAGTTACTGCTGAGGCAGCTGCAGCCCCGTTCTGCAGCCATCGACGTTCCTTGTGACCAGCTGGGAGACTTTCTCAGGCAGTTGCCCGCACCGGCACCCTTGGGGACACCTTTCTGGCAGGACGTGCTCCCCCATCCCTGGAACGGCCTGCCTGTCAGATGCCCTCTGTGCACGAGGGAGCAGGGGAGGCAGTCCCTGGCAGCCTGTGCGAGTCCTTCCGTTGGGGGTGCAGGCGCCTGTGCAGGCAGGAAGATGGGGGAGCAGAGAGGGGCAGGGCAGCAGTGGGGAGCATTCCTGGAGTGCTGCTCTAGAGCCGCCTTCCCCAGCCTGGTGGCCTTCAGGGCTTTTTGGACCAGAATTCCCATCCAGCAGGGCCATTGAGTGGGAATTCTGGGGGCTTTAGTCCAGGCATGTCTGGAAGGCACAAGGCTGGGGAAGGTTGCTTTGAGGGCAGGCAATGGCTTCTCCGAGCAGCAGGGAAAACGCCGCCAGCACTTCATCCCCGATCACACTTGCTCTCTGTGTGACAGACAAGCCCTGACAAATCTCATTTGAGTTGTCAGGGTTGTATTGGATTTGATTTTTTTTTTAAATCTTAATCTAATTAAATAGTGTACATGGATCATTGTGGCAGGGTCATTGGTCTTTGGAGTTCCAACTTACTCGAGAAACTCGGTTCCCTTAAAGTTCACCATCAGTCAGATGAATGGCTGTGTTTAATAATATCAAGGACAGGCGTGGAGGGTGGGGGGAAACTTACACAATTTCTGTATAGGAAGTGATGTGCTGCATCTTGAAACATAGCAGACCTGCATGCATCTCATATTATACACTGAATGAAAAATATCAGAAATTATATATCTAGCAATAGATGATTCCAAGCACCCAGATGCAAATCCTGGAAGGCAACTTGCTTTCTGCTGAAGTTCTGCACTGTTCTTTATGTTCCATACAGTTAAGAGCATTCAAAAGCAAAACTGTCATTAATGAAAGTCCAGACTAACTTCATTACTAAGGCAGTCCATAAAATTCCCACCAGTCATTCTCACCCTACATCCTAATCTTATCCTGATTCAGAAGAAAGTGAGTGGGATTGCAAAAATTACACACAATCCATCACAGAGCAGCATATCAGAACTGAAAGTCACACAAATCTCATAGTAGGATTTTTTTTTAATTGCAAACTCTTTTCCATGGTTGTTCTAACTACAGTGTAAGGGAGGGAGGACATTGTCAAAAGGTAGGTGCAGGTATGCCTGGATAAACTGCAGTGAGGAGGTCTTTTGCTCTTGTACAAGAGTGAAAATAAAAGATCGCTAACACATCCCCGCAGTCATAGGCCTCAGGAACTTATTTCCTTTTTGCAACCTGAGTATGTGCAAGGGCGGGGGGAGCAGACCAATTGCAGAAGGCGGAGGTCAGAATGAAGGCTGGCGGAAGAAATGAGGATTTCCGTAGCAAAGCTTCCTAGCAAACATGCTGGCAATGGCCTGAAAGACTGAAACGGACAGAGGGTAAAACAAGCTACAGCAAGCTGCCAGACGGGTGATCAGCCACTGAGAGCAACAGATAGGCCACCCCAGTCCCCTGGCTTCTTCTCAGGATGGCTTAGCATGATGTGCTAAATGCCCACTGTGTTCAGTGAGAATTACTTTCAGGTCACTATGCATAAGCTGTAGCCAAGTGATCCAGTAAGTAATCAGCTAGTTAAATTGATCTAAGAGATTTGCTAAAAAGGTCTTTTGTTCTGTGTGCAATAGGAACTGTTGAGAAGAACTACTAAGTACATAGTGTTTTGGATGACAAACCACCCTCATCCCCATTATGCACCCGTGGAGCAGATTTCTAGTTCCCTCTGAAAACACAGTTTATATTCCACTTCCCCATCCCCAGTATGTATATAGAAATCTGTAGAATGTAACATTTCCTGCATCTGATAAAGTGGACAGTATCCACAAAAGCTTCTGTTTTTGTTATGTTCTGTCAGGACATCTCTGACAAATTTGTTAGTCTTTAAGATGCCACAAAACTCTTAACTGCTTTTGCTGCAACAGCCTAATTGTTTTGTTGTTGTTCTGTGCCATCAAATCATCCCCAACTTATGGCGACCTGCCAGTCCAGGTTCTCCAGAATATCCTCTCCTTGACATCCCTGCTCAGGTTTTTGTAAGTTCAAGTGGGTGGCTTCTTTTCTGGCATCAGTCCATCTCAGGCTTGGTCTTCCTCCTCCTGCACTTGACTTTGCCCAGCATGATTGTCTTCTCCAGTAAGACTTGCCATCTCATGATGTGCCTGAAGTATGACAGCTCCATTGGGTTTCATCATGTTTGCTTCCAGGACAAGTTCTGGCCTGATTTGATGTAGGACCCGCTTGTTCGTCTTTTCGTCAGTCCAGGATATTTGCAAAGCTCTCCTCCAGCACCAAGTTTGGAACGCATTGAGTTTCTTCCTGTCAGTTTATGTCACTGTCCAGATTTCTCACCCATACATAGCGATCAGAAACACAATAGTGTAACTGATCTTGGTCTTGCTCTCTAGTGAAACATCGTTACTCTTGATGATCTTTCCTAGTTTCTTCATCACTGCCCTTCAAATATGGGTACCCCTCTGGAATGAGTAACAAGAGCTGAAAGGAAAAGCCATCCTTGGCCCTTCTGGAAAAAGAAAAAGAAAAAGAAAAGACACACGGGTTGGGTTCAGGCAAGACAACCCATACTCATAAGTTAAGTGGGGGTTCTTGTTGAACCATTAATTATTTTTTAATTGTAGGTCATCTTGATATCTGAATCCAGTCACATTAACAACCCATGGTTTGTTCAACATGAATAACTACATGGACCACAACTGATGGCTCAGTGACACCAAACGCTCAACCCTTGGGCATGCGCTTTTGTGAACCCAGCCTGAGAGCTAATTGTACATTTGTTAGGTAACATCATTCCCCCCTCCATTGCATGCTGCTAATCACCTCTCACAATTCATTCCATACTGTTCGCTATGCATTGCAATCAAAGCTGATTTCTTATTTCACTGTTTTGCATATTTATTTATAGATGCAGCAAGCATTAAGAGCTCTCCAAGGACCTATTTGCATTAAGCAAATACGGTGCTTTGTGGTGCCCTGGGCTGTAGCCTGCGCCGTGCAAAAAGACAAGCAGACCTGATGATCCGGCCCCTCCTCCATTAGTCCCCACCACTAGCACCAGACAGGCATCTTTAGTTCCTGGCTGCCTCCACAAAGCATCTCTTAACTGCTGGAGTGAAAGCACAGCCTCGCCATCGCTCTGTGCTGAGGATTGTGGTGTAGCACGTAGACATGGACACATAACAAGATCTCAGAAAATGTTGCTTCACAACATAGGCTGTTCTTACTTAAAGATTTAGTAAGCCCACAGATAAAATAGGTATTGAGAAGATATTTTTAGAAAAGGAAATAAATTAATTTAAAAATTGCTTGAACAGTTAACAGCGGGCTGGATCCACTTTAGACTGGATCGACTGTACTGCCTCCTTCCACAGAAAATGCTTCCAGAAAATGCGCGGAGGGGACGTTCACCTGCTGAGGCAAATTTCATCTGGGCAATTCAAGGGAGGGAGGCTGCAGGAAATCGGCAGTGGTTGAAGAGTTACAGGGCAGGGATGCCACCCACGAAGGCAAGCAGCATCCGTGCAAGAGAAGGGGGTGAAGAACTAAGGCAGGTGGAGGAGGCTGGCGAAGGCTCAACAGTTACGGAGCAAGGTGCAGTGAGTGGAAACACGGAGCAGCCAGAGGTCGTGCACGGGGAGGCCGAAGGAGTAGCACTTTTCCTCCAGGTGAGGGCAGTGAGCAGAAAAGGAAGAAAAGCTGCCATACAAAAACAATGCCAGGTGCTGCCAGCAGACCGATGGCAGGGAGGGCTCTGCTGCACTGTCACTGGCCGTATCCGCAGAGATTCCTGCAGAGGTCCCTGGGACGCGTGCTGGGCAGGACTTGGAGGAACGTGTGGGGAGCCAGCTATGCCAGGTCATCCATCGGGAGCAAGGTAAGTGGGCAAACAAGCAACCCACACCCTGTGGCTTCTTCTCCGGGTGGCTCAGTGTAATGCGGAAACCTGCCCAAACAGGGAATGACTGTCTGGGTGTGTGTGTGTGAGGGGGGGATTCCCTAAAAATAGGTGAGGGGAACCTATTGCAAGGAGAGGCCTTCCTCTCACAGAAGGTCCCTTCTCATGGATGGGAGAACCGGGTCAACCCCAATAAAAGTGACTGCAAGCAATGGAAAGGAATCTTACTACTTCCCATGGATAGAACAAAAGTACTTTAAGCCCTGCTTCCCCACTGGCGTCTGCAAGAGGAAGGGATGGGCCATTCCGAGCTACTCAAGAATTGCCCTTCTGCAGATAGAGGAAAGTGTCCATTCCGTTCTCTTCCTCCAGCACGTCTCTTGGCACCCAAACCACACAGGTTGCCAGATTGCTGCCCAGTGTGCCAGAATTAGAAGGACTGTGGAAGGGGAGCCAATCACAGGACAAATCAGGTGGCAGTTCTGAGTAAACACATTTCAAAGTCTCTTGTGATAATATCCTCAAAGAGATAATTCAAAGCCTTTTCAATTTTCGATTACTGTCAGGAAAAAGAAAGAGATAGCAGGTCATGAAGGAAGTGTGGTTGCTCCAAAAACATTTAAATGAGGCTGTGCCATAATTAAGAATCCGCTGAAGCAGTTAAATAGACACAAGAGGCAAAAAGAGGGCCAGGAAGGGAGGAGAGGGGAGGCTGTGGCCATTGTCTTCCTAAATCTCACATCTGTTACTTGGCATACCAGTTCTACAGCACGGTTCCTTGCTAGTAAATCATGCTTGTTTACATGGCATATTTACATTGGCAGCACATGTGGAACTCTATTAACCTAATTACCTGTCAGGACATGGCTTCTGGGGTTGGTTGTCCAAACCAGGTGGCTTGGCTTGTTTGCAGGGAAACAAACCTTAAAGAACAAGAGGGCTGATTCACCCTCAGACAAGACAGGCTGCCCAGTTTGCACCTGGGTAAGTAATTAAGACAACATGCATCAGCACACGCCACCAATTTCAACAAGACACCATGGCTTAAATAAGTCACAGTGGGTTATTTTGGTAGTACTTATTTAGACCAAAGTTTTCTCCTGTTTGTGCTGAAAAGTGTTGGCATGCTTAGCTTTTCCCTATACGGAACCTATTTTATGTCCAAGATGGTTTTAATCTCTTTCGTCTAGTTTTACATTGTATCCATTCCCTAATGAGCCCTGACATTTGCAGTGCTTCCAGCAGCTAATCCATTATAAACAGAATCAAAATAATTCTATCACCAGTGTCATGATGTCACACACTGAATTTTATCTTCTACTTTCTGTGATTGTTCAAGTCTAGTAAAAATGCAACCAGTATGAAAGTTGAAGCAAGCAGAACATAACATTTTCAGTAATCTGAGAAAAGATTGTAATTAAAGCAGCTGCTATATGAATCCTGGAGTAATTAATTATGAGGCAAAAGAAATATACAAGGAGGGCATTGACTCCTCTTGTTCCTCCTTGGCTGAGGACGTGCTCTGGTTCATCATCTGTTCCATTCTCACTTGCCACCATGTTAAATGAAAACCTGTGTAAAAAGGGATCAGGCTTGCTGGTTGCTCCCCTACGAGTCCACACAAAACCCTATGCCCAAGCATAGGGGTCCAGCATGCTCTGGTTGCCCAGTTCTTCAGGGATCCACTCAACATATCTGCAGTCAGTGTGCAAACATCTGAGTTGATCTAACCAGCATGTGTGACACTGGAGATAGGACTTGAGCACCAGCCCCCCACATGTATATTGTGCAATTGCGGCATAAACGATGTGTGAATTATACATTCAGAAAATAGGTGGGCTTTGCTTTAAGACAACTAGATTAAGGGAACAGGACAAGAGAGACCATAAGAGGCACATGCTCTGGGAAAAGCCTTTATGCCCCTGAACCAGTTCAAATATAATTCAGAACTATACAATTCTTTAGCACTATATGAACAGGAGTCAGTAAACAAACAGGATTATAAGCCACAAAATGATCTTTCCAGAATGAACCAGAAAATATTCACCTAAACAAAGTTCCTGAGTGTGTACATAACAGGAAATGCCGGTTACTTTAAACTCTAGATAGTGAATGAATCAGAATGACAAACTGTAATTTAGTCATGGCTAATATGAATTACCCAGGAATTAAGCTAATCAGAGTTTCTCCAAGTTCAGATGTAACAGGGAACTCTGGTTAAATGCTGGTTAACTAATAAGCCAGGATTATAAATAATGGTTTAATTTGGTCTGGAATGAACCAGTTCAGATATAATATGTAACTGATTAGTTTAAAAGTGGAAATAAAAGCTTCTGGCTAAAAAGAGAGGAGAGGAAACCATAGATGACCAAGATTTGTCTGATACTAAGCCATAGGTTAGTCTAAAGTATGTCTCTAGTTCAGACATAGATTCCCAGCTTCCTAAAATATAAACCATGGTTTAGGAAACTGTGGAAAGTCCACCAATGGAGCTTACTCTCTTGTAATTGTGCTTGTTTGAAACCTAATGGCACCGGTTACTGTAGCCTGCAGTACATTCCCACCGCCTCCCTTGCCATGTGCTATGGCCAGTTTGCAATGAATCAACAGAATCTAAGGTGCCATGGTGCTCTTTGTGGACCCAAGACACTCTGTCCTCCCCGTCTGGCTTTGAACTGAAAGACCAAGGAAAAGGAGAGGGCATGGGGTGCAAGTTTTAAACAAACACAGTTCAGGACATTGTACAATTCTTCTCTGAAAGAGGTTGATTAGGGTGCTTTCTACAAAAGTTAAATTATAGTAATTATTTCTAATTATGCAAGTGTATATGTAATTTAACATATGCTAGGCTCTTTTTTTTTTTCTTTTTTGCAATTTTTGTGCTATGGTTCTGTGCCCTGGATCTTTTGGGTACCTTGAACTGCCCTTGTCCCAGGCTAACCTTGCTCCATAAAGAATATTCTAGTTCAGAATTTTCAGTGTGCCTGTTTCATAAGGTTCTAAACTAGCAGAAGGAAGAACTTGGCTACCTGCATATCTTTGCCATGATGAGAGAACAAAGTGCCTTTATAGATGGTGTGTTCACATATATCCATGTTTCTTGTTTCGGCCAATAACGGCAAGGTTTCCAAATAATTGTTAATTCAGTTAAGGGAGCTGAGTCAGCTTAGTATTGTGTGGATAAAATATCATGGAGGAGCCACCAGTTTCAGTTCACCGCTGCTCAGCTGCTAAGTTCAAAGCACAAAGTATGTGCAGAGAGAAAGATAACGCAAAGTTTGTTTGGGTCTGCATAAAGCAGGGCCGCAGAACCCCAGGGCTAAAGGCCAGACCTGGCCTACCAGGCTCCCGATCCATATCCCAGGGCTTCCCAGATCACTACTCCCCCTTACCCTGGCCATTATCCACTTTCCTTCAACCGCCACTTGTCTGGCAATTTCACAGCTTTGTGCCATTTTTACTTAGTTTGAAAACTGACTTGGCCCATCAGTAAAAGCTTCAACGTACAATGTGCGGGCATTTTCAGTATTTTGGCCCTGCCCTTTTTCCTTTGGTCCCATTCCCCACCGAAACTCAGCCCACATGTGGTTCAGCAAAACAGAATTCAGCGTTCAGAATGAAAGCGGTCCAACAAACCTTGTTTAAGCCCAAAAGCAGGGTTTTCAGATGATGGCCCAAAGACAGAGAGTGGACCTCCTATGAAATGCACCACCCTCCTTCAGCCAAACCAGGGAACACCAGTGATTCTCTGCCTAATTATCTATAGATCCAGATGTTACACTTGGATTTCTGTATCACGGCTAAAGTGACCCAGCATGACCAAGTGTACATTGTCCCTTTTAATTTCTCTCTTCCGCCTCAGCTTTGTAGGAGTCTCCTGAAGAGTTTGATGGTATCCAGTCGATTCTCATCTCCAGCTATCCTTGAAACAAAAATCTATACTTGATTCTGCAGTTTCTTCTTAACAAGGTCAACTAATATGGAAGGCAAAGATATTTGAGGAGTTGGAAGGTTCACAGCAAGGTTCAGAGGACTGCTCTGAAAATACGTTAGAAAAGAGCAATGCATCCCAGAGTATTTCTATGGTTACTTTTTATACCTTAGATTAAGATACAGGTGCTGCTAAAAACCATCCCAGGCAGTCTGAAAGCCAGTGGAGACCCCTCCCCACCTTTTCTTCCTATATGGCACCGTGACTCATTTCAGCATGGATCCTACAAACAACTGTACCTCAGAAATGTCATAATATCCAAATCAAAACTGATTTGCAGTAGGGAAGTGACTCTGATTTGAATGAAGCCCAAGGAGAATCAGTCCGTGTCAACCTGGCTCTGTTGTTTCTTGCAGCAAGGAAGTCTTTCCTGGGAAGTTGCTCTAGAATGAAGCTTCATTGCCATCTCATGTTTTGGAGAGACACAGACTTTACATCTCCTGCAAGCTGCATCGTCTGGTTCCATTTCTTTACATGCTGATTATGAGCCAAAGGATGGTATGAGTGCAGTTCCATGACTAACAAATCCTAGGCAGAAAAAAATATACCATTAGTTTGACTAGGAAGCACGACAGATTTCTGAACCTCTCTTCAGCTTTGGTATCAATACAGAGTGGATGAACTCTGAGTCACTCTGAGCCTGATCAGGCCATTTTTGAAGCACCGAATTGCAATTGGCAGATGTACTCAATTGGTGCCCTTTTCAAGGTCAGAGTTGCACCAACTCTGGCTCAGAACTGGAAAAACTGTGGGACGGGTGTGTGGGAATTGAGCGGGCAGAGGGGGGGGTGGAGTTGTCCCAAGGGGTGGAGCCCAATGTTACTGAAAAGGAGTGTTTTCAGAAGTGGTTTCTAGCGGTTTTCCTATTAACCATCCTTTCATTTGTTCTATAAATTGCCTCTTCATAATTGGGAGGGACTGAATATAAGTGGAAGGAAGTGAAGCTCCAACCCTCATCCTAAATTTAATTAATCAACATTACTCTATAAAGCTTCCCCATAAAATATATAATTATTGATTTCTGTCACTTCAGACACTCCTGATTTCTCCAAGGAACCATATCATAAATACTTCATGTCATTTATATAATTTCCATCATTTCATGCCTTCCACTTCAAAGTGAATTGTGGTTAATTTTTCTTCAGTTCTGTTACACACTCACACACACAAAACCCTGCTCCATGCTTTGAAGAGTGTGCCTTCAGAGGAGGAACATGGAAACATGTGATCCCTTCCCAGCTTGTAACTCAGGCAAGCTTAAAGCATTAACTTACAGAAAAAGAAACCATATATATCTGGGGGAGTTTCTTCCAGCACCTATCCATCTTTCTTGGGGTATATGCATAACATCTGCCCAAATTCCTTTCATCTTTAGAGATTTCAGACATAGGAACGACACTGGGACATTATTGTTCAGATACCGTGTTACAGCTTAATGGTTAAACTTTAGTCTCGTATCATGATAACCATCGTAAGTTTGCTTCAACCTGGTTTGTTTCAAACTAGCCATAAAGTAACCATCTGTCAGGTTTGGATAACACAGAAAGCTGCACTTAGTCTAAACTGTAAGTAAACATTTCCAAGCTCATTCCCTTGGCCATATCCAAACCTTGATGTTGTTTGTTCCAGCCTCACTAAACTATAATGCTAAATCAGAGTGAACTATTTTTTAATAAGGTGTCTGTTTGCAAAACAAAAAAATAATGGAATTGTAAGTTAAGAAGGAAATGGGTGAAAGGTTCAGTCCAGCAGACACCAAACCACAATTAAAATTCCAGTCACTCCAGGCTGCAAAGGGCATTGGCTCTGCCCTTTTGCTGATTGCACCAGGATTCGGTCGCCAGGCATCTGCCGTGCTAGCTGTTCCCAGCCAATTTCTAACAACCATTTGGAGGCATACTTGCACGCGGGGCAAATTGATAGTGAACAGAAAATGAAATAAAGTGTGCTAATATGAAGCCTCTTGGAGAGAGTAAAGCATTTCCTGGAATTAAAGAAAGGGCAGAGAATACTTGCTTTGTATTCCTGGGTAAAAGGGGAAGCCCAGCTCTAAATCTGCATGTGTGTATATACTAACACAGCCTTCAGCAAGTTGACTGGCAGCAGAATTTACATCTTACTTTGGTAAGCTTACATAGGAAATTGCATGGCTCAGGCTTATAATAAAACAATTATTTTCATGGTTCATGTTTCCATAGTTTCAAAGTAGGGATAATGAAGACCAGTCTGTGCCCTTTCCTATGATATAAAAAAGCCCCACCAAATAAACTGGCACCAGCAGCTCCCCCCACCACCACCACCTCACTGCCAGTCTTACATTGGCTACTTCATGCCCCATCTTCCACAGCTCTTCTAGAAGCATCTGCCATGGTTTACTGCATAGAAGGCACTAGGGTGGTGGAATAGATAAATAAATTCTGATGAGACAGATGCATTCCAGAAAAAACAGCTCAGCTCATAGTTTGCTCCAGCTGGTATGAAGAAAATTCCTAAAATTCCATAAATGCTAACAAATGTGGTTGAATTATCACCAGAGTGGTAAGCCACTTCAGCATGCATGTTGCCACTCAGCTGTTTGAATGTTCTTCCATACAAATTGTGGGTTAAATCCAATGGTAGGCCTATTTAGAGTAGCTGCATTGAAATGAATGGGATTTAAGTTAATGACTACATCAAGTCCCATTTAGTTCAATTCATCCATTCTGACTTTGGATTTAATCTTCCCATACATGGAAAATAATAGGTTAACCTACTACAGCCCTTTTCCCTGGAATCAAGTTCTCACTGGAGATGTAATTATTTGTATAGAAGAGCATTCAGATGGTGCTGTAATCTGTGAAACATTCCAGACAGATGTAGGTTTGCCACCTCAGTGAAAACTAAGCTTATATTAGAGTATAAAAGCTCATTACACAATGCATTTGTCGAAATACTTATGCAGATGTTTTGAGCTGCCAAGCGTCGCACACCCTCATTTTGGTGGCAGATAATGTCACCAGGTGATATTCTAGTAAATATAGAGCTGGAAAGGAAACTGCACACCTTGTTGAACTCTCCATTCAGAGCCAAGCTTCCTTCTGATAAGCTGACAGCACCCTGATCAGAGCAAACCCTACGGGAAGCAGCGCAGCCGCCATCTTAGCTAGCTGTTGTACCTACCAATCCCAGCTTTCTGTGAGATGTCCTCCTCTCACAGCATGCCAGTGTGAAAGTGTAGGAAATCACATCAATTTATCCAGCGTCCCTAAAGAGTTACACTAATTTCAGCAAATACTTGACGTTGTGTTCAGAAGTGTTATGACTCCCACTGGGTGCAGTGCATTATTTGCTCTGGTAATTCACAATCCAAATGGTGGTGATTATGTGATTAAATAAATAAGAAGATCAAGCTTTCCATTCAGTTCACTAATGCTTACAGCAGGTTTATTAATTTTTTTTCATATAATTTAATGTTGCTACAAATCTGCATCCACTTTGCCCAATTTTTGAAACAATTTGGTTTTATTAGATTATTATTCAACTGCATACACAAATGTCATGGCATTTTGCAAGCAAGATATTAACTCTTTCTTTAAAGAAATACAGACCTACATAGATTCATAGCACTATATAAATTATTTTAATAACACAATAACAGGGTTTAACTAGAGGACATAATCAGCCATGTGTGGCAGGAAATACTTCGAGACAATATAATGCCATAGGTGCTTCATTCCTTGTATTATAACCAAAAGCTATATTTAAGGATCATAAGGTTACTTTTTCTTATAAATCAACTTGGGTTCAACTCTCCATGCAGGAAAACTGGGGACCCTTTTTATGTTTGGATAGGGATTTCTCCAGTCCTGTGTCTGAAATGTAGAGTCACCAACCATTTTTATTTATTTATTTATTTATTTATTTTTCAATTAAAAATAAAGTGTGTGGGGATTTTAAAAGATGAAGAGCCACAGTGGCTGGAAGAAGAATCTAGGATCTCTTTCTCCACCCTCGGAATGAGAGATCCAGCAAATCTTTTGGTCCCTGGAACATCCTTTCAGTGCCAATAGGAGTACAGCCTTTACTCGTTCAATCAAGAGATCATCTAAACCTTTGGACAATTAATTTAGGGACAAGTTTAAAAAGAGAAAATGCATGTTTGGATTACCAAAATAATGGTACATTTTTGAAATTTAGTTTGATTCTGCTGAATGACTCTAACAAGTAAAAATAAGGGAAACATTTGAAAAGCACTTTTTTTAAAACCAGTGCATAACACAGTCATGCATTTGTACATTTTTTCTGACTTTTGTAATACCATTCTTAGATTTAAAATGCCAAAACACACACACACTCTCTCTCTCTCTCTCTCTCTCTCCCTCTCCCTCTCCCTCTCCCTCTCCCTCTCTCTCTTTAGGGTAAAGGACGCACAAATATGTGGACAGTAAAAATAGTGTCAAAAATGCTTTATATTGGGGAAAATTGTTTACCAAAATGCATATATCCACCAATCCGTGAGTAGAAATACATAGAAAAAATGCATATAACTGTTCCTGCAGAGTTTTTTTTTAACTGCAAATTGTTGTGGAAATGGGATGAAACTGAGCTAAGATCTGAAAACAGAAACAGAGAGAAATGAAAATTGACAGATTCCTCTATTCCTAGGAACAACAGTGGATAACATTTTTAGTTAAGTCATCAGTTTTCTTCTTGCAGTATCTTGAAATTAAATAAGCAAAGCATTTTCGAAGCAATTCAGTTTCAATCAGTTAAAAGGCGAGTAACTTCAAATGAATGCCCACTAGGTAACCCCAGCATTCAAAAGGCTACAAAAGCATAGTCTGACAACAATAGACTAAACCAACTCATAAAGCAAATAAAACCACTGTGTGGAACAGAGCAATCTATTAAAAGGAGCTGCAATAAATCAACCCATTCAGAGACAGTGTAGATGTCGCTCACCACGTCGCAACATCTTTACCGTGGAGTAACTGCAAGTTCCCTCCAGGTAGCACCTGCTCCACCTCTGCACATACCGGACCTTAAGGCTCTAGATACATGGTATGTTTGCATGACCTGTTCGTTGTAATGCAGGTCCCACTGAATTCGTAAGAGCATTGGTGAAGCTCAAAGTTCAGGAGATGTAGGTGGGTTCTGTTCACTCCTGCTTTTATCACACACTCGTTTTTCCTGGCAATCAGAATCCCATTAACAGGAAAACAAGAGGAAAGAAGTGATGGGCTTCAGGGCAGGAAGCACCTCTTTCTGTCTAGCCCCACTTTCTTTTGGCTCAAGTCTAAATAAGTTTATGGAAATTTGGTGGTGGCCCAAATTGAAGGGAAGGGGCTGTAGCTCCCTGGCAGGGCACATACATGGCATGAAGATGGCCCTAGTTTAATCCTCAACATCTCTAAGTAGGTCTGGAAAAGCTCCTGCTGGAAACCTGCTCAGAGCAGGCAAAGAGTGGCTTGGTACCAAGCAGGAGGGCCCACAGTCTGGCTTGGCCTAAGCAAGCGTCCTCTGCTCCTACGAGGCTCTCTGGTGGCATCTCACCCAGGAAGGAAAACAGTCCCAACATGAAACAAAGCGCCATCTTAAATGTGTTCCACATCCACGTATGTGTTCCGCCGTGTGCAGAAATCTCCATAGAAAGGCCGGGGGAGAAGAGCTCTTACATGATTTAGCACAGTATCTTAGATTTGTACCAAGGATCAAAACCCTGTTCAGCATTGCTCGTAGAATCATGGGGGCAGCCACTACCTCTCATTCCCACTCCATATCAGTAAAATGGGGGAAATGGTAATCCAGTAGGAAGCAAATAAGAATCGTGAGGCAGAGTGAAGCCAGTGCTTCAGGTGGCAGGTGTTGGTGGTGGGCAGAGCCATATGGGTTACGCAGCTCTCTTGGCACCCTCTGAGCTAGCCTGCTGGCCCCAGCTGCAGTGGAGGACACTGTCCTGTCACCAGTGTTAAAACAATATGAGTAGCCGGTCCAGTCAGCTTCTGCACACAGAAAGGCCAAGGGTACAATCTTGCCCTTTGTCGTAGGCAACAAAAAGGCATGGGCAGCCATGGGCCTTTGCATGCGGAATGCACAACAGGCAGTGGAAGATACAGTCCAGCAATATGCCCATTAACTTAATGTTTGCTTCCTGTACTTAAAAAAATCATGGGAAATGTTATGTGTCCCACAGAACAAGAATCAAATACAGGGCTGTTTTTAAGCAGGACCCCGAGGTTTACTGGACAAAACAGTGTTGGTTAGTTTGTCAGCTGTTCTCTCCAGTGACTCCAAAAATGACAGAATTAATATCCTGGAGTAATTTGACAGGTACCTCTAAACCTGAGTCCATGCCCAGCCCTTTGTATTTTCATGACAGGCCGTTCTGAAGCATGGCTTGCCTGTCACTTCCAATCAAGCTCACCAAGAGAGCCCTCACTTTTAACAAACAAACAAGGAGGGCCAAATTATTTAGGTCAATGCTATCCCTTTACATTACGCACAGCAAGCAGTGAGAAATGCAGCTGCTGGGAGCATGGTGTAATGTATTCATGGTGACCCACCTGTGTCAGAAGGCAGATCCTCACAGTCTGTGGCTTCAGAAGAAGTATGTAGACAGACAGACACTGGATGGGCTTCATTCTGATCCTACACTAGGCATAGGCTCTGCTTGGATATCTATGCATTGACAATTCTCTCTCCCGCATAATAAGCTGGACGAGTGATATGTCTTTGCAAGCGATCACTAGGGCTGAGCTGAGAAATTAACCTATGTTCCCCTACGTCCAAAAGACAACTGATTGTATCACATTGACTCAACTGCGTTATTGGGCTTTAAGGCCAAATTTCTGGATGGGATCCCAATTTTGATGCTCATCAAGTTACTTTTAATATATGACAGCAACCAGTGTGGCAGCAGATGGAAGGGACTACAGCTGGGTGTAGTAGATGAAGATCTCTCCGTCTCCAGAGAGGTTTTTTAGCAATAGGCTCACACATGAGAGTTAGTAGGTTTTGCGTACATGTGTGCACAGCATGATCCTTCATCTTTGTGATGGATCTGTAGAGGACTGACACTTGGCACCAGAATTCTCCCCCCAGACTGGCACATCATCTGTCTCTAAAAGCAAACCAACCCCATCATTTTTAGCAGGAGAGGAAACATTAAATAGCTACATTTCCAATAGTTTAAAAATAGCCAATGGCAAGCTCTGAAAACATTGTACTTGAAAAGGGAATCTTCTGCAGTTGGCAAGTTTATGAAGAATTGTGAGGAAGGCGGGAATTGTATGTATTTGCTTAATTTTTCTAGAATCTTGCAAAATAGGGGCACTGGATTACTGGATCGACACCTGATCATGCTTCTGGCTCTTCTAGGAAGAGGGAGAGACAATGCCCCTGGCTGGACACTAGCTTGTGCTAAATCCAAGATGGCCATTCAGTCGCTTTCCTTGCTCTTGCAGACTTAAAAAGCTGTCTAGTTGAAAGACGTGCAGCTGTTCCTATTAAGCTGCTCAAATTCACCCTGTGGTTAATACAGGGCAGTGCTGAACCCACTGAACGTACAGCTTTGCTTCGCAGGCGGCTCCAGGTGAACGTGCACAAAAATAAAATACACGCATGTTACATCAGCTGTGAAGATGCATCTGTTAACCATCATCCATCGAATGCAGAGGATACGGGAAGGTAGAGAGCCGATCGCGCCTTGTCCCATGTGTCGTTCAGAGGAGCAGGTGTCAACTGGTATCCGCACTGCTCTTCAGAATAGGGGCCATTCGTGTGTGTGGAGTGTCTTCTGGAGGACAAGCCATTGTGTGAGAAGCCATCAAAATGAGAGAAAACCCCACACTATGATGACTTCCATGTCCATGAAAGAATAACACAAGTCACAATGCATGTTTGTTTGTTTATTTATTAAATTTATACTTTATTGTATCTCAGGGCAGTGATAACATAAACAAATAAGACATGGCACCACAATAATAAATAAAATCAATATTAAAAACAGTACTAACTTTTAAAATGCTGGGAAAATAAAAAGGTTTTGGACTGGTTCCAAATGAATAAAGCATCAGCACCAGGCACACATCTCTGGGGAGCCCATTCCATAGCCAGGGCACCAGCACAGAGAAGGCCCTTCTCCGGGTAGCCACTCTTTGGATCTCCTCCAAAGAGGGTTCCCAAAGAAGGACTCCAGATCTTAGGAACTAGGCAAGTATATATGGAAGGAAGCACTCCTTCAAATATCCGGGCCCTAAGCCCTTTAGGGCTTTATATGTCATCATTAGCTCCTTAATTTGGGCCCAGACTTCATTTGCAGATGGTACAGGTCAGGCGTTACGTGTGTATATCTGCCAGTTCCTGCTAGCAACTGGCTGCTCTGTTCTGAACCATTTGACTAATGTGCTCTGGTTTGTACTCTTCTGATCTTGAAGTAAGAAACTTGAGCATGGAATACTGCAGTATGATCTCGCAATGCTATGTTTTAAATATGGATCATCATAGTTATCCAACTTACAGGTTTGTTGTGTATAGAAAAGCTCCAATCACTCTATGAACTCTTACTGGTGTTATTGTGTGGCTCCGTGACACTCTCGTGCTGTTCGTTTCTTCAGTAGTGGCAACCCCAGAGGCCAAGCCTGCCACACACGCAACTGACTTTGGGCGACCTCATATATAACACAGAGAATGGCAGGAGTGAGGCCGGCCCTTTCTCTGCCAGAGCACACAAGAGTCAACAGAGGGGCAGGCAGCAGAGATGCCAGGCTCCCAGAGAGCTCAGCTCTGCAGGCAAAGCAAGACAAAGATGCACCACTTCACACATGCTATGGATACGTGTGTCTTTAAAGGACACCATCTCCTAAGGGCACCCATAAAAAGGGGGTAGATGGACAGGGGAGAGGATTCAGGAATAAAAAGAGCAGAAAGATTCAGAGCAGGGGGACAGCAGGAAGTGATGCACATGTGGGCAGAAAGTCAGCTGATCAGCTAATCCTGGGGTATCAGATTCGACAGAGATCAGGGCCCCCCTGCCTTTATTTCAGCAGATGTCCATGGATAGCGAGCGGGCAGATGACCACCCACAGATCTGGGGCTGTAGCTCTCGAGGACCACCCCTCAACATCTCCTCTGGGGGCATGCACATGAATGCAGTTGTCCTGATGTTGAGCTCACACGATGCCACACGGGAGGCTGCACTAATGGCTCCTCACCCAGCAGTAAAAGCACCCCATGTGCGCCCAGTGCGTGCACCTTGGCACACATTTGGGGTCTGTGTTCTGCGTGGGAACATCAACTTCATACTACATCACTCCACTGTCTGCCCACACCAGGCAAAGACATTCTATGAAATATGTTATATTTGCCTACATTTTCCTATAACAATAATTACAGCTGCATTTCTATACCCATTTACCTGGAAGTAAATTCAACTTAACTCCGGTAAACTTATTTCAGAGTAGGCATGTCTAGGATTACACTGTATATTTCTTAATTTGACAAAAAGTGTAAAACTTTAAACTAATGTTCATACATAATTTTGTTTTCTCCCTGCCTCCAAGTAACAATAAATAGAGACCTTCACTGCAAGAAACAACTCATGTAACAAGAAGAAGAAAAACATCAGTTCACTTGCTCTTAGTCTTACCTGGCACTGCCAAACCCTGTCATTTTGGAAACTGGCTGTATTCCAGCCTTACATTAAGAATGTGGGCAATATGCATTGGTCAAGAAAGAGAAGTGTTTGTGCAGTAATAAGTTATCCTCTTTCTGCTGGAACTGGGGGTGCAGGAAGGCTGTAACATTCCCGTCTCTTGGGAACCAGCGCAGAGTGTGCTTTTAATTACATTTAGGGTGAAACCCTGAAAGCCACCTTCCTTCATCGGTTTCCTCTTCATAGCAAAAATGGGAGCCAGATTCTCTGAAGCACATGGGGATAGTTCCATAAATCACAGCCAAATTTTAAGTGAGAGAGACTGAAGGCTGCTTTTCATATTTCAAGAAGTTTATGTGTTGAGGATGATTGAAAGCGCCAGACACCCGTCGGAGCTATGCATAGCTTTGACTAACAAAGCCTTGGCTTGGCAGTTTCAGTGGCAAATTCCTTGGTTCACTAAATCTTGACAAATCAGGGGGGATGCCCACATCAGCTGCAAATATAAGCTGGTTCACACATGTGAATGTCCATATGTAGGATAACTAACACCAGATGCCTACTGGACACTTGTGGAAGTAATGCAGGGGGGGAAGAATTTTCCAGATGGATTCAAACAAGGGACAGAATCTTCAGATGTTTTATGTGCTTGATTTCCAGGATAATACCTCACCTACTATCTCACCGACAAAATTTAGAAAAAGCTGCAGGATGCGATTAATCCAAGTATTTAGTTCCGCTCTGAACGCTGAAATTTTCTTAGGTGAGAAGCTGCTATCAAGCAGTTTCCCTGCACTTTGGAAAGTAGCCAGTGCAGCGTCGAGTGGTCCTGCTCTTTATTATTATTATTATTTTCTTTATATCCTGCCTTTTCCTACAAAGGGCTCAAGGCAGCTTACATCATTCTCCTCCTCTTGCCAGGCATCGTCTCCTCCACAGCACACCACCCCTTGTCTTCTCTCACCTGGTCTTCTGTCCCTCCTACGCGTAGTCCCCACAACAAAAATTTGGCAGGCTGTGGCCATGGAATGATACTGTGAATACTGAGGAGGAAAGAACCTTTAAAGAAACACATGCACATTTCTCAATTTGGGACATAATGCAAAAGCAGCCAGTTACTATTTCTTGCATTTCTTGCTCTTTGCACTGCCGGGGAAAGGAGACGTGCTTGTAGGATTTTCTTCCACAAACAACCTGACTGGCTTGGAGGGACCCCGTGCACCTTGGCAGAGCGGGGAGGGAGCACCACTCGCTGCTCAGCTTTGGGCAGCAGACTGCCTCAGGCTCAGCCCTGGATATGGCTATGGAGGCCTGTGGGGAGGCAGAAAGATGGTACAGGAAATTATGTGGGATTAACAAACAACTGGGAGCGAGCGCAGAGAAATCTCTGGATTGGGATTGGAGCTACCTCAGAAGTCTTGCAGAAAGCTACACATGTTTACTCAGAAGGAAGCTGTACTGAGTTCAATGAAATCTACTTCCAGGGAAGTGTATGTAAAATTGAAATCCTACTTCTCAGTAAATGTATTTTAAACTATAACTGGGCTTATCTACCCTAAACTATCTGGCTATAGAAATCCTTGGGTAATCCATAACTTGCTAACTTAATTGATAACTTTGGTAATTGGAGGAGGGGGAGGGGGAAGGGAAGGAGAGTAGGCATGGTCCATGAGTTAAAAAAAAATAAACCAAACCAAAATCCAAATCTACAGCTGGGCATTTTTTAGTTGGTCCTTGGGATACCCAGTCATGCAATCTAGTACTGTAAGGGATATCTTACAATAATGTTGCTGGAAACTTAATATTGCAACATTTGATGTATATTTTAGCTTTTCAAGAAGTTAGAACCTAGGAAACGTACTTTTAAAAAAGATGTTCTAGAATCCCAGAAACTACCAAGATGACCCATTTGGCACAAAATGAGGAGCCCCCTTCAGTAGCAGTTCTCGCTGCTTCCTCACCCAGCCTAAGCAGGGAACAGAGGGGCACCATCTTCCAGCCTCCAGCGCTGCTGCCCTTGTTAAGGAAGGCGGGAGGAGGAAGAGGTGCTACTATTATTATTATGCATTTATATCCCATCGTTCTTCTTCTTGTGCGGAACCAAAGGTGGCTTACATAGCTCCCCTTTAGCCTCACGACAGCAACCCTGTGAAGCAGGTTGGGCTGAGAGTCAGAGGCTGGCCCAAAGCCGCCCAGTGAGCTTCGCAGTTCAGTGGGGACTAGAACCCAGATCGCCTGAATCCCAGCCCACCAGTGCAACCACCACACCACGCTGGCTGTTTTTGCTGGGGATTACTCCCCAGCAAATGAATACGTTTGCTGCCCAAGAGCGTGAGCTATTGGGGTCTACAGCATGTTGGGACCAGTGTGGTGCAGTGGTTAGAGTGCTCAGCCGAAGAACTGGGAGATCCAGGTTTTAGTCCCACTCAGACATGAAGCTCCCTGGATGACTTTGGGTCAGTCATGGTTTCTTTTTACCAGGAGCATCCAAACCACGACAATGTATCTGATTGAAGCATTGAGTCTACTCAGAGATTAGCTATGGGGCTAAGATGTAACTCTGAGAGGGTTCGACCCTTAAGGGTAGT